>NC_066582.1:380711147-381023147 GCF_024323335.1 Lathyrus oleraceus | reverse complement strand
TCAAATGCACGAATAATATGGCAGAGTATGAGGCTTGTATTATAGGATTGGAAGAGTGTATTGATCTTAGGATCAAACATCTTGATGTTTATGGTGATTTGGCCCTTGTTGTTAATCAGATTAAAGGTGAATGGGAGACGAAGCAGATGTTACAAGAGAAATTTCGACATGGTTCTGCTCAGATGCGTGGATAGACACGAAGCAGACCTATTGATGATTGAAGTCCATGAGGGTTCATTTGGTACTCATTCCAATGGACATGCCATGTCGAAGAAGATGTTGAGAGTAGGCTACTATTGGCTGACAATGGAGTCTGACTGCTGCAAATATGTGAAGAAATGCCACAAGTGTCAGATTTATACGGATAAGATTCATATTCCCCTGACACTTCTCAATGTTATTTCCTCACCATGGCCTTTCTCCATGTGGGGAATTGACATGATTGGCATGATTGAACCAAAGGCATCGAACGATCACCGTTTTATTCTCGTAGCTATTGATTATTTCACTAAATGGGTTGAAGCGGCATCGTATGCGAATGTGACCAGGCAGGTGGTTGTGAGGTTTATCAAGAATCAACTCATATGCCGTTATGGTGTGCCAGACAATATCATTACTGATAATGGATCTAACTTGAACAATAAGATGATGAAAGAGCTGTGTAGCGAGTTTGAGGTTGCACATCATAATTCTTCTCCCTATAGACCAAAGATGAATGGGGCTGTAGAAGCTGCTAACAAAAACATCAAGAAGATTATTCAGAAGATGGTTGTTACATACAATGATTGGCATGAGATGCTTCCATTTGCTTGGCATGGCTATCGTACATTTGTTCGCACTTCAACAGGGGCAACCCCTTTCTCTCTTGTGTATGGCATGGAGGATGTGCTACCCATGGAGGTTGATATCCCATCAATGAGAGTATTGATGGAAGCCAAGTTGACTGAGGTTGAATGGGTTCAGAGTCGTTATGATCAACTGAACTTGATTGAAGAGAAGAGATTAACTGCCATGTGTCATGGTCAGTTGTATCAGTAAAGGATGAAGAAAGCCTTTGATAAGAAGGTTAAGCCTCGTGTGTTCAGAGAAGGTGACCTCGTGCTCAAGAAAGTCTTGTCTTTCGTGCCCGATTCCAGGGGCAAGTAGACTCCAAACTATGAAGGTCCACATGTTGTTAAGAGAGCCTTTTCAGGCGGTGCTTTGTTGCTTACAACTATGGATGGGGAGGATTTCACTCGTCCTGTGAATTCAGATGCAGTCAAGAAATACTTCGCCTAAAAATAAAAACAGAATAGCTCACTAAGTTGAAAACCCGAAAGGGCGACTTAGGCAAAAATGAGCGTCACGGTGGATTGAAAACCCGAAAAGGCAGTCCAGGCAAAAGTTAGAGATATAAAAAAATGATATATATATATATATATATATATATATATATATATATATATATATATATATATATATATATATATATCCCGCTAGATTGAGTACCTCACCCTGGGGAAATCTAGGCAAAAATTAGGGATTCGGCAAGTAACAACATCCTGGCAAGACTCTGTTTTATAGCTGTTTTCTGTCAAAGATTCTCGCTCAGTCATCGTCAACTGAAGCTTCAAATACAGTGGATTCGGAGTTGGTGGAGAAATGGTCATTGTGTTCAATGTAGCCCTTTTTCCAATATATATCACCAATTTCAAATTTGTAAAGATCCATGGAGTCTCGCCATTTGCGGACTACCATCCTATTAAATAAATTTGAGCCTTTATCCAATCCTTTGCACTCTTATTTGTTTCTGTTTAACAAATGTTTGCATGTTTTAATTGATAAATATCATTGTTTTAAACGAATAAAGTTTTAAAAACTATTTTAAACAAAGTGAACATTCACGATGACTAAAAGGATAGTTGGAATGTCTTCAGTGCTCTCCCAAGGATAATACGATCTCCAAAAAGGTAAGACATCTGGTCATTTTTTGGCATGTGTATATCCTCTTCATCAACTCTCAAGATGTCTCGCTAGCGAGCGCAGAAAGAACAAAACCTTATCAACTCCCCAGAGAGTCTGAAGATTTGGCCTCAATCTTTTAGAGATGTGTATACCTCTATATCAGGCACTAGCATTTGTGTTTTATCAATTATATGGTTGTCATCCCTTGTGTGTACTGACCTAAAATCCCTTATAGATTGATAAAAGTTGATATGCTATCTATTCACGAGGAAGTTTGTCTTTCCCCGTATGAGTAGAAGTCCTCATTTGAGTAAGCATGTGTTCCCTGCAGAGCTATCTTTCCAGATATTTGTCTCCTCAGCAGGAGGTTACCTAGAGCAATTGATGAAGGGCCTGAATCTCTTTTCATCCCCAACATGGCACGTGTTGACGAAGGATTCGTTTCCGTTCCCCTCAGCCAGGGCAGTCTCCTTTGAGTTTGCCAGCAGACTATCTCCAGTATGGTCGCCTACAGCTCATCCCCTGCAGGGTTGCCGAATCCGAGCTTGATAATTTGTATCCCCTCCGAGTCGAAGATATCTTCCAATATTGAGGGATTTTGAGGAAGATGTGTTGTTTCCTTCTCAAGTGGAGCAAATTGTTCCTTCTCTCGTTAGCAGAGATGTCTCTTCAGCAATTAGAAGAGAATGCTTGATTGATGTGTATCTGGTTGGCATTTGTTCCCCACGGAATCTCATATCATCCTCTAATAAGATCCCTAGTAGAGTTCTTATATGACAGATCTTACTGATATCTCTGCATGTTCCCCAGCTGAGACTTTGCATATCCCTAGTGGCGGTCTATGTCTCCTGGTATTTTATGCATCCCCATCAGAGTTGATTTCTCCTGTGGGCCTGGCTTTTCTCTTTTGAGATGTTATACCGGATGTCCGTTCCTGGCTCTTAAGCTTGTTTATGTTAGATATGTCTGTCTGTCAGCATTTATCACACATAAATCACGCATATACATGCATAATTATAGCTTTCAGACATTCATGTTGCATACTTTTCCATATATCTTTGCTTGTTATCTTCTGCTATTGGTGAAATGTTCTTCCCCAAGCAGATGTTTGTGTCTGATCTCTCCATTTTAGAGTCAGCCCCATAAGCAGAAAGTGTCTAGCTTTCCTTCATTACTCCCCACTATGTTATGTCCTCGTGGATGATTGTTGTTTCAGTTTCCTCCCCAGTTGTGTATCGGGATGGAATTACTCCCCTGAGTTATATCCTCATCGGGTTGAGTCTTGTTTGATTATGTCTTTCTAGTTGTTTTTGGATTGACTTCCTTTCTTGTTATTCCTCTGCAGTTCCCTGTGGTTTAGTTGTTCAATTGCTCAGTAACTAGTAATTGTTCATCCTTTTCCCCAGTGGATCTTGTGGCCTTCTACCCAGTAACCGGTAGTTGTAAGTACTATTTCTGTGGTTTTCTACCCGGTAACCGGTAGATGTAATCCCCTCCTTGTTGGTTATCTTTACCCAATATTCGTTATTGATATTCCTTAGTTTTTTAGTATACCACCAAGTAGCCTGTGATATATATCTTGGATGATTGCTTTTGTCAGGCAATTCATCCCCTGCGAGTCATCTTTCATTTACCCTTGTTTGGTGATGATTGTTTCTCCTTTTGATTGGTCATCATTTTATACCCAGTAACCGGTATCCCGATGTCCTTTCTTTTCGGTCGATTTATCCTTTATTAACCCAGTCACAGGTTGTGGATAATCGTCCATGCGAGTATGTTATCTATGTTATGACGGTAATAGATAATATATCTCATGCGCTCTCCAGTCGAAGTCTTTTTCTTCCCCAGTTGAGTAAGATTTCGTATTTCCTTGCGAAATCGAATGTCCATCCTGTAAGTCGAGTTTGGTTTTTCAGCCCTCCTTTCGGATGATGAGTGTCTTGGATATGCTCCCGATTCACCCCGGTTCGTCACCTATTATATACCCAGTAACCGGTATCCTTGGTGTTTCTTCCTTCTGCTCCCTATTATGACTTTTTGTCCCCTGTGGAGTAAGATTTTCTAAGTTGAGATGTACCTTTTGGGTCCTCCTCAGATGTTTCGGATGATTGATATCTCTCACCCTTATACTGGTCTTAGATATTCTCTCTCCCTGAGCGTGTTGTTCTCTCACCCAGTAATCGGTGTTTTGATGACATGTCTCTCTTTGAATTTATTACCCTGTAGCTGGTAATATCTCGGTGTTCTTCCTGAGCTGAGTCCTTTGTAGACATCCCCGTCTGAGTCCAGATTTTTATCTGAAGTATCCTTTGCGGATAGTTTCGCTGTATTGGCATATTCCCTAATACATGCATCTTTGCGTCAGCTCGAGTCTTTCCATCGATTTATTTTCATGGAATCCCTTCATGTCTCCCAACAAGTTTTCAAGTCGTGACCTGCTCACGTGTTTTACCTATTTCCCCCAGAGTCTCTGTCTCCTTAGTGAGTGTGTTACTCCTATGGATTTTTTCAGTTTCTTTTGATTTCTTTCATGCAAATTATTCACCATGAAGATTCTATTTTACATGCATACATTTGCATCATGAGGTCTCTAAGGGACCAAAACTCGTCTCTTTGTTATTATTTAAGCCCATTCTACCTCATCGAGATGAAGATTTTAACCTTCATATCTCCGGCTAGAATGACCTTAAATAGGGGCATCTGTAAGACCCTAAGTTTGACCCTAAGATCCCTCATGGCAACATATCATTGCTCATTGCATGGCCTCAAGGATCATAGCATGTATGGCTCCTTTACCCTAGGGGTGGGACTTGTGTGAGTGGTTTGAGACCACCAAGCATGCTTGAATTGTATATTATTGCTTTTCTTATTTTTTTTACTAACCAAAAGTCCAAAAATATGTCACTAACTCTTTTTTTTAAGCTCAAGTCATCATGTGACCCCCATGCTCCTAGGAGACTCCTAAGCTCAATGAAGTGGCTAGATGAAGATGAAAGCAAGCACGACAATGGTCCAAAAAGCTCTTAATCATCATATATGTCTCCCAAGTATCTCAATTTGTCAATTTGATCAAGATAACCAAAAGGGGCTTGAGGATTGTTTCCCAAGGAAACCCTAATTCAACTATGCATTGACTGTGCCTTGCTCATGAAGCAACCTCAACCTATGATCAAATTCAATCAAGGTAATTTCTTTCATTCAATATTTTATGAATATGTGAGCTTATTTGAGTATCCTCAATCACTCATTCATCAATATTTGAAGTTTGGCCTTGAGAAGTTGACCAGTCAACTCATCTGACTAAACTGAGGATCACTGAGACACAACTTGTGATGTGTTTGTCAAATGAAGGTGACCCAAAGAGAAAAACGCTTCTTACGAAAAATATGAACAACTTTCATGTTCATCAAAAATCCATTTGAAACATGTAAGGTCATCATTCATTTCAAAACATTATAGGTCATTTTGACTGAAACCCTAATTTTGGGTCAACTTCCCAAGGACCTAACTTCTTTATTTTTTATGATTTTAAGGTGAGACCAATTTCAATGGACAGCTTAAGATGTCTACTTCATTTGTTATGTTGGACAAAATTTCATAATCCTAAAATAAACACATGTGATAATACAAAACATTATAGGTCACTTTGGACCAAAGTCATTGAACTTGAAAAATGTCCAACTTCAAGTGCCCACAACTTTCTCATTAAAAATCCAAATGATTCAAAATTTAAGTCTAAATTGATAATATTGAAAAGATCTACAACTTTGATGATGGAAGTGTTTCCATTTGAGGCTTGAATCAATGAAATAGAAGGGCTTGAAGTTGCTTGTTTTTGGCAAATTTTTCAAAAGGGAACCTAAACATGTTTTGTACCCTAAACTTCACAGCCAGTTTTCATAAATTTCCAAACTCCAAATGGATTTTTTCCCAATATAACTTTTGTTTCTTATTTCAAGAGCTTTCCAACCATTACTCACATGACCATTTTTGGATTTTCCATATGGGAGTTTCGAAGAGCTACATGTTTATGTGCATTTTGGCATTTCACTTCATAACCTCATGTGCAAGCAAATGCCAGGCCTTGTGCACGTCCAATTCAACCACATATGATCTCAGCATGTATTTCCATTCATTCTTGGGCTTTGCACGTGCCTGTATAGGCCCATGCATGGAAGGTCCATTTTTCATGCACACGAGCATTGCACCACTTTGCCTCCATTCCAGCTATAAATAGAAATGTAACCTCATTCAAAATGCAACCACAAGGAGATCTGAAACGCTGCTGAAGTGAAAACCCAACCCTCACCTAAAGGAATTTCAGTTTTCATTTTCAAATTCAAGCTTGAATTTCAACATCCTTAGTTGATCTTCAATTCTTAATTCCTTAGCCTTGCATCATCATTACACTTCCAAATCAAAATTGGATCAAGAGCTTGGACAAATCGTGTTGTTTGAAGCTCCATTTCAGAGGTATCTCACTAAACTTTTTTGATTCAGATCTTGAAATACAATGTGAATTGCTTGAGTTTGTGCTATTTTCTGAAGTCCTCAAACAAGAGGCAGGCCAGTGGTGGTCTTAATTTCATGAATCATGACATTTCAGATCAAACACCATGATCTTCAACCTCTTGTTTCTCTCTAAATAGGAACATTGAGAAGGATCCATGGTTACATGGGTGATGTACATCACCCCAACTTCATTTTGATGCCTTGCTTTTTCATTTTCATTAAGGTTGAAATCCCTGCGCGTGGTGGTCAGAATTAGCTGTCTGGGTAGAGAAGATGGTGGTTTCCACCACCATCCCCACGTGGGATCTCCAGAGCCCTTGGATCTTGATAAAATGTTTTAATCCTGGCCTTGCATTGTTATGACTTATTTTAATTCAAAATGATGCGCGCTTGACTTTGGATCATGGTGTGTCCGCGCCTCTGAGCCTTAGGATCAATGCCACGTCAATTAATGAAAAAATCCAATGGCAGCGCATTTTTGTTATTTTCTGATTTTTGTTTTAATTTTATTTAATTCCTTTTATTTTCAAAAATTCATAAATATTTTATTTGAAGTCACAAAAATATGAGACCAACACCGAAAATTTTCTTGAAAAATCTAGTTTCATATTTTGATTTTTAATTATTTTTGTGACTTCATTTAATATTTTTTGTGAATTATTTAGTTTTTAATAGTTATAATTCATTTTAAAATGCTTTTTGATATTTGAAAAATCTCAAAATATTTTCTTAACACATATGGATCATGATGAGTCAATGAAAAATAGTCTCATCAATTTCTCAATTGATTTGAGATTTATTTGAGATTTTAATTCATTTGTGTTATTTTTCATTGTTTTTAATTGTTTTAAAATAGTTTCTGATTTCAAAAATTGTTGAGAAAATTTGTCAAACCTTGTTTGACCATGTTAGACCTATAAGAACTTAATTGGACTTATTGAAGTTGATTTGAATTGAATTTGAGGTTTGACCATATTTTGTCCATTTTTATTTTGCATTTATTTTTTATTCAAAAATACCAAAAAAATATGTTTGACTTGTTGACTTCTAATCTTCATTTCTCTTCTGTTTAGCATTGGTTGGTGATGATTTGGTTCACTTTTGACCAATTATGTTTGACATTTTATTTCTTTTTCCATTCATTTCATCTTCATCTCATTTCTTTTTATTTTTGCCAATGAGTTAATGTCTTATGGTTGGTCTTGACATATGAGAGGTTTAACCTTCTTTGATCCAAATCAAACTCAACTTGATCCAAGATCAAGTGAATTGCTTTGTGTCCAAGATAGGTTGCTTCTTGGTCAAGCAAAAAACCTAAAGTCCATACAAGGCCTTTCCTCTTTTCTTTTGGCATGGCAGGTTTTAGGAGCTTGGCTTACTAGTGATGATCTCTAACTTGTGTTTATTTGCCTATAGTTTTATTGACCGGCCTCGGATAGGTGTGACTACTACATTAGTCCACTTACAATTGCTTAACATAGCGCTAAATTGTCTTATGACAAACTAACATAACTTCACTAACTACTAACTTTTAATTTGAGCATTTAATTTCTTGCAATTTACTTTAATGCAATTTACTTTCTTACTCATTTATTCATATTGCTTTTCACTTTGCTCACTTGAGCACATATTTTATGTTTATGTCATTTTCCTTTTGCTCATTGGAGCTCATTATTGTATATAAATATATTATTGTCTTGTGTTGGTTTTGACTTTGTTTGTGTGAATCCAATGCAAAAAGGAGAAAGGACTTAGAATTAGGACCTTACCCATGCTTAAAGGAGTTCAAGAGCAACTAGGCCTCATGCCTTTAGAAAGCTAAATTTGTTGAAGAGCAACTAGGCCTCGTGCCTTTAGAATGCTAAATCTCAAAGTTGACTTTAAAGGACTTCCTTTCCAAAACTTATTCTTTGTCCATTCCTCTTATTGTGTTGTGAACTTTTTGATGTTTGTTCTTGTGTGATAGGGATTCCATCTTGAGATAGTAAGAAGGACCATTGTCATGAATAGCCAAGTTAAGAGAGACAAGCCAAATGGAGATCCTAGGATCTTGAATATATTTGTTTGATTGCTTGAGTGTTTGCTAAGTCCAAAGGAAAAGAGAATCTTGAATCATCTCTATGATTTCAAGAAAAAGGAACTCCAAGGGTTTTATCTTTTCTCTTATCTTTGTATGCTTTAGGACTAGCCCTTATCTTCTTCTCCTCACTCTAACCCAAGTCAAACTCTTTTTGTGCAAACTTTGACATTGTTTGCAAAACTAGAAACCTAGGCCTTATGCCTTTGACTTTTCAAAATCTTTTCATTAATACTCATTGTGAATGAATTTTAATTCAACTTTGACCTCACTTTGTAAATAAATCTAACTTGTAAATACAACTCACTTCAAGTTGATTTTATGGTTCCAATGGCCACCTTTGTTAAAACTTTTCATAAACATTAGTCATAGGATTGAGTTATCATAGTAGTTGATATAAACCTCACTTTATCCTTAGTGGTTGGATTATAAGCCTTCCATACTTATTATAGGGTTAACCCCTCACTAGTATGTTGAAGCCTTGCTCACATGGTGGATTGTTGGTTTAGGTTGAGTTTTCTCCCTTTGATAACAAAAGACCTTAGGCTTTTGATCAAATCAAGTCACCAATCTTTTGAGATTTTTACCCCGAACTACGAGGTTTTAGTCCTACCTTTATGATGGTACGTAGGCAATTGGTTCATCCATTCAAACAACAAAATTGTAAATATAATCTATTCTTTTCTCATCCCCTCAATCTTTTGCATATATTTTCACAAATACCAACCTACAACCCACATTTGCAAAAAGAGGTTCCCTTAAAGTACTAAGGATATTTTGGATGCGCAAAACCTTCCCATTTCATAACCAATCCCCTTACCCAGATCTCTGACATTTTTATTAGTTTTTAATTTGATAAAACTTCTTACTTGGCTTTTGTTCGCTTTTTAGCCTTTCCTTTGGTCAAATAAAAGTGCGGTGGCGACTGGAATTGTATGCTTACTTTTGGTTTAGTCAATAAGCCATAAGGTAATGAATACCCCGCTACACTTGGTGATCTCAAAACAATTAAACAAGTCCCAACCCTAGGGTTAAGGAGCCAAACATGCTATGATCCTTGAGGCAATGCACTTGTGCAATGACATGATGCCATGAGGGATCTTAGGGTCAAAATTAGGGTCTTACAGCAGTTACTTGCCATAATCTCTAATTTTTGCATAAGTTGCCCCAAGGTGGGGTACTCAACTTATCGGGAAATTTTCTTTCTGTTTTTTATGTCTCTAACTTTTGCCTGGATCATCCTTTTGGGTTTTCAATCCACCGAGACGCTCTTTTTTGCCTAAACCGCCTTTTCGGGTTTTCAACTTAGTGAGTTGTTCTTTTCTTTTTAGGGGAAGTATTTCTTAAATGCATCTGCGTTCACAGGACGAGTGAACTCTTCACGATCCATAGTTGTAAGAATCAGAGCACCACCTGAAAAGGCTCTCTTAACAACATATGGGCCTTCATAATTAGGAGTCTATTTTCCCCTAGAATATGGTTTGAATGAGAAGATCTTCTTGAGCACAAGGTCACCTTCTCTAAACACACGAGGTCTGACCTTCTTATCAAAAGCTTTCTTCATTCTCTGCTGATATAACTAACTATGACACATGGCAGTCAATCTCTTCTCTTCAATCAAACTCAGCTGATCAAACCTGGTCACACACCATTCAGCCTCAGTCAACTTGGCTTCCATGAGCACACGTAATGATGGAATCTCAACCTCCACGGGGAGCACTGCTTTCATACCATATACAAGAGAGAAAGGGGTTGCCCCTGTTAAAGTGAGGTTGGATGTACGATACCCATGCAAAGCAAATGGGAGCATCGCATGCCAATCCTTATATGTGACAACCATCTTTTGAATAATCTTCTTAATGTTTTTGTTCGCAGCTTCAACAACCTCATTCATCTTGGGTCTGTAGGGAGAAGAATTATGATGTGCAATCTTGAAGTCTTTGCAAAGAGCTTCCACCATATTGTTATTCAAGTTCAATCCATTATCAGTAATGATCTTACTTGGCACACCATAACGACATATGATCTGATTCTTGATAAACCTTACAACAACTTGCTTGGTTACATTTGCATATGATGTCGCTTCAACCCATTTTGTGAAATAGTCAATTGCCACCAAAATGAAACGATGCCCATTCGAAGCTTTGGGTTCAATCATCCCAATCATATCAATTCCCCACGTGGAGAAGGGCCATGGGGAAGAGATAACATTCAAAAGTGTAAGAGGAACATGAATCTTATCAGCATAAATTTGACACTTGTGGCACTTCTTCACAAATTTGCAACAATCAGATTCCATTGTCAGCCAATAGTAACCTGCTCGCAACATCTTCTTCGCCATTGCATGTCCATTGGAATGAGTACCAAAGGAATCTTCATGCACTTCAGTCATCAACAATCTGCTTCGTGTCTATCCACGCATCTGAGCAAAACCATGTCGAAGTTTCTCTTATACATTATATCACCATTCAAGTAGAAATTACCGGCTAATCTTATCAAAGTCTTCTTATCTTTCACAGATGCCCTAAGCGGGTAAATCTGACTTAGGAGGAAACATTTGATGTCGTAATACCACAGCTTCTCAACTTTGATCTCTTCAGCAGCAAACACATGAGCTGACCTATCAAGACGCATCACAGACAAATTGGGAACTTCATTCCAATACTTTACGATAATTATTGATGCCAACGTTGCAAGAGCATCTTCCATCGGGTGCTCATCTCGAGGGATATGATGAAACTCAACTTTTGTAAAGAAAGTTGAAATCTGAAGGAGAATTGCCATCCAAGGCGCAGCAGAATTTAAAAATTTCTCCATTTAGTGATCCTTATGAATGGGCATGATCAATGATAGAATCGTTACCTCTTGTGGCGATTCAAACCTTTGGTGCAGATCTCTTGTAACGGTCAAAACCTTGGATACAAATCCACGGAGCGATCACGAACGTTGAACAATGACAACGTCTCTACTCAGTCCACACGAACAGATTCCTTCAATCGCAGTCCTAGCTGTTATGAATGAAGGCTTTGAGTGAGAGAGAGAGAGAGGGAAACGAAATTCTAATTCTTCACTTGAGATGAGTTGAGTAACAATGCTTCTACCCAAGGAGTTCTATTTATAGAACCACTTGTGTGGGCTTCAAGCTAAAAAGCCCACTTAAGTGTATTTTGGCCCATATCTTATAATATGCCCAAAATCACTTAAGTATTTGGTACCTTACCATATTTCATATTCCACTTAAGTGCACCGTACCTTACGGTGTTCCTTAGTTACTCTATCTCTCATCAATTCGTCCATTGTGTGTGACCCTGTAGGTTTTCGCGACGTTGGCAATTATATTAAATCACGCATTTAACATAATAAATAGTGAGCGGTATCTAGTAACACATCACTGCTACCCAAGATACGAAAATGTCATGTGATCTGACAAAACCTCCTGTGATAATAATTATGTGTATAATTACCCTTTTGCCCTTATGTCTATATTGAACACAAGGTATAGACCGTGTCATCCTTGTCCAGTTCAATATTGGGCCCATAGACATTTATCCTGTTACGCAGGATGGGCAAATTCCATCTAGGTCACTCATGTCCCTCAGCATGCTTCGTGGAGTACCCATCAACTGTCTTTATGGTTATCCAGTTACGGACAACGTTGGATCAGCAATAAAGCACTCGACTCTACATCTAGGATCCATAGTTGTTTCAGGTCGAAGAGTGGTATACACCATTATCACCATGAGAATAACTTATGACACTTGGCATAACTTTCTATATAGTATTCTCATAGCGGGTCAATCCGGTATAAATATTACTCTTAATATTCATACCTGTGTTTAAGACTTGATAACTCTTTATCCATGATCCATGAGATGTGATCATCAGTCTACAAACATAATAGTCTTAATGCTTTAATGTTATCCCACTTCACAATAAAGCTAGACTACGGATACTTTAAGAATAGTGTCCTTATGTTTAATGTGATCTCATGATTAAGTCATACTTGATACATTAAACGTACTAGCTATTCTAGGGACTTTATGAATCAAACATAATAAAGAAAAATCCTTTTTATTAATTAATAAATAATTCGATACAAGTACCAAAAGTATTGGCCTCTAGGGCTTACACCAACAAAATCCTCCTCGCATAATCTCTATATGGTATTAAACTGGGTTGATTTATCTCTCATTCACCTTTGATCTGATTCACAACCAAAGCTGAGTCTCCAAAGACATCCAAATACTTGATTATGAGATTCATGGCCTCTTCAAGCCCCATAATGCAAGCTTCATATTCTGCCATATTGTTTGTACATTTGAAAGTCAATCTAGCTGTAAATGGTAGATGCGTTCCTTGAGGAGTAATGATCTCTGCCCCAATGCCATTTCTATATTGATTAACAGCTCCATCAAATACCATGCCCCAATGGGAACCAGGTTCTGGCCCTTCTTCAAGCAATGGTTCATCATAACCTTTCATTTTTAAGTACAAAATCTCTTCATCCGGAAAGTCATACTGCACTGACTGATAATCATCAATCGGTTGGTGAGCCAAATGGTCAGCCATGATACTACCTTTTATTGCTTTCTGAGATCGGTATTCGATATCATACTCTGATAATAACATTTGCCAACGGGAAATCCTCCCAGTTAAAGCAGGCTTCTTAAATATATACTTGATCGGATCCATTTTGGATATCAACCAAGTGGTATGATTCAACATATACTGACGCAGACGCTTAGCAGCCCAAGCCAATGCGCAACAAGTCTTCTCAAGCATAGAATACCGAGTCTCACAATCGGTGAACTTCTTACTGAGGTAGTAGATCGCAAATTCTTTCTTTCTAGTCTCATCTTGCTGACCAAGGACACAACCCATACTATCTTCAAGCACAGTCAAATACATGATCAACGATCTTCCTTCAACAAGTGTAGACAAAATCGGAGGTTCAAGCAAATATACCTTGATATTGTCAAAAGCTTTCTGGAAGTCTTCGGTCCAATCACAAGACTGATCTTTCCCAAGGAGATTGAATATAGGTGCACATGTGGTAGTCACGTGGGAAATGAATCTGGTAATATATATCAAGCGGCCGAGAAAACCCCTAACTTGCTTCTCAGTTTTGGGTGCAGGCATCTCTTGTAATGCTTTGACCTTGGCAGGATTAAATTCAATACCCTTCTCGCTGACAATAAAGCCCAATAACTTACCAGAACGAACACCAAAAGTACACTTATTGGGATTCAAGTGGAGTTTATAATTCCTCAAACGCTGGAATAACTTCAACAAATGCTCAACATGTTCCTCTTCATCAATTGATTTAGCAATCATGTCATCAACATAAACTTCAATCTCTTTATGCATCATATCATGAAAAGGAGTAGTCATTGCTCTCTGGTAAGTCGCACTAGCATTCTTTAAACCAAAAGGCATTACTCTATAACAGAATGTTCCCCAAGGTGTAATCAATGTGGTTTTCTCCATATCTTCGGGTGCCATCTTGATCTGATTATATCCGGAAAATCCATCCATAAATGAAAAGACTTTGAATTTAGCAGTATTGTCTACCAACATATCAATGTGTGACAAAGGGAAATCATCTTTCGGACTGGCTTTATTCAAATCTCTATAATCGACACACATGCGAACTTTTCCATCTTTCTTCGGCACAGGAACAATATTGGCCACCCATTGCGGATACTCAGCGGTCATAAGGAAACCGGCGTCAATCTGCTTCTGCACTTCCTCTTTGATCTTCACAGCCATATAAGGATGCGTTCTTCTCAACTTCTGCTTGACTGACGGGCATTTTGGCTTCAACGGTAGTCTATGCTCCACAATCTCAGAATCCAAACCATGCATGTCTTGATAGGACCAAGCAAACACATCTGAATACTCTCGAAGAAGATCAATCAACCCCTTCTTGACATCTGAACACAGGCGAGACCCAATCTTGACTTCCTTCACATCATCCTCGGAACCCCAGTTGAAAAGCTCAATCTGGTCTTCGAACGGCTGAATGGTCTTTTCATCTTGCTAAAGAAGACGAAATAATTCATCACTTACTTCTTCATCACTTTCCTCATCGGCCTCAAACACAGGGAATTCAAAATTTGGAGAAGGAGAAGGATCATTGTATACAATGGGGTTAGGAACCAACCTCCATAATGATTTGATACTTTGATTTTAGAGAAGTGAATTTGTGACCAAATGTTATGCAGATGGACAATTATATTATTTATTTATGTTTTTTGTGATTACCATTTTCAGAATAAAACAAAAACTAAAAATAAGACATCATAGATGTGGATGAATAGAATTAATTTTATTAATGATCAATTTGAAAATGCCTAAACAATGTTCACTTCTCCCTTATGCATAGGAGAAGGATTTTGAAAACATATAAAAGCAATTACTTAGATTGATGCAAAATAACAGGAACATCAACAACAATCCAATTGTTGCAAGCCTTTCCATGCATCACAGAATTGGTGCAGTCTTCCTCTTTGTCATCCTCTAGCACATCAGCTAAGTGTTGTTCATTGCCATGAATGAACCCTCCGCTACGGAAGCTAAGTTGCATATCTCCAGTCCTTGCAGTTGATGAACCTTTCTGGAACCCCAAACCGGTTCTGCCTTTGTTATCGAAGACCTCTACCATGCGCCCCTACTGATCAACTTTGCCTTCTTCCACAATCTTCTTAGCATCTTTTAATGAGGACATAGGTTCCCCAACTCTCTTTTCAACAGTAATAGATAAGGCCTGGAACGGAGTTCCAACCTCATCCTCAGCTTCAACGTAAGAGAAAGATGACAAATGGCTAACCAACAATGCCTTCTCTCCATCCACAATCACAAGCTTGCCATTTTTCACAAATTTGAGTTTCTGGCGCAACGTGGAGGTAACAACTCCTGCCTCATTAATCCATGGCCTTCCCAACAAGCAACTATAGGCCGGGTGGATATCCATTACTTGAAAAGTAATTTGAAAATCACTCATACCTATCTTAACTAGAAGGTCCACTTCACCAATAACCATCTTGCGCAAACCGTCAAAGGCCTTGACGATTACAGCGCTATACCTCATAGGCGCTCCTTGGTATGATAGCTTTGACAGAGTTGACTTTGGTAGCACATTCAATGATGATCTGGTGTCAACAAGCACATTTGACAAAGCATCCTCTTTGCAATTCATAGAAATGTGCAAAGCCAGACTATGATTTCTACCATCCTTTGGGAGTTCTTCATCACAGAAGCTAAGATTATTGCAAGAAGTGATGTTAGCCATGATATGATCGAATTGGTCCACTGTAACATCATGTTCTATAAAAGCTTGTTCTAGAACTATCTGCAGTGCATCTCTGTGTGCTTCAGAATTCATGAGCAGAGACAACACTGAGATTTTTGAGGGGGTTTGGAGCAGCTGCTCCACCATATTAAAGTCGCTCCTCTTAATTAACCGAAGTACCTCATCATCATCGTTAGCATTCAAATTTATGGATTCACCAGACTTACCCTTTGAAACACCAACTGGATCTTCAATAGGCACTTCCACCTTCTTACATACAATTGATTCTTCCTTATCCTTTGGGAACACCGACCCAAACATGCGACCACTGCGGGTCACCTTGGTAACA
This sequence comes from Lathyrus oleraceus, assembly GCF_024323335.1. NCBI lineage: Eukaryota > Viridiplantae > Streptophyta > Magnoliopsida > Fabales > Fabaceae > Lathyrus > Lathyrus oleraceus. Next base: position 381,006,974 of record NC_066582.1, on the reverse strand, counting down.
TCAACAATGCTCACCACAAAGCTAGTCATAGGCAACGGAACCTCTTGACCACCCTCTATCATTGTAGCATTATACTAATACATGTAAGACCCTAATTTTGACCCTAAGATCCCTCATGGCATCATAACATTGCCTTTACATTGCCTTAAGGATCATAAGCATCTTGGCTCCTTTACCTTTGGGTGGGATCTCTTGTGAGTTGGTTTGAGATCACCAGGCATGCTTGAATTGTATATCATTTCTTTTTTCATTTTATATACTAACCAAAAGCACAAAAATATGTCACTAACATCTTTTGTTTGTAGATTGAGCAGTCACAAGATCCAAAGCTTCTATGAGATCCTATGTGCATTGATATGGCCAAGAGAAGATGAAAGAAAGCATGGCAATGGTTCCCAAAGCCCTCATCCATCCAATATGCCTCCCAAGTATCTCAATTCATCATTTTGATCAAAGAAAATCAAGGGGTTTGAGGCTTGTTTCCCAAGGAAACCCTAATTCATATATTCATCAACTGTGTCTTGCTCATGAAGCAACCTCAACCCATGGTCAAATGAAATTAAGGGAAGTTCTTTAATTCATCATTTCATGCATATTTGGACCTATTTGAGTGTCCTCAATCATCAATTCATCAAGATATGAGGTTTGAACTTGAGAAGTTGATCAGTCAATTCATCTGACTATTTTGAAATACACTGAGACCTAACGTTTGATGTGTTTATAAAATGGTGATGACCCCAAGAGAAAAAATGTTCTTAAAGACCATATGAAAAAATTTCATGTTCATCAAAAATTCATTTGAAGCTTGTAAGGTCATCATCCATTCTAAGACATTAAAGGTCATTTTGACTGAAATCCTAATTTTGGGTCAACTTCCCAAGGACATAACTCCTTCCTTTTTCATAATTTTGAGGTGGGATCAGATTCATTGGAAAGCTTAAGATGTCTACTGCAAATTTTATGTTGAGAAAAATTTCAAAATCCTAAAAGAAATACATGTGATAATGCAAAACATTATAGGTCACTTTGGACCAAATACATTGAAATGTGAAAAAGTCCAACTTCAAGTGCACATAACTTCTTCATCAAAAACCCAAATGATGCAAAATTTAAGCCCAAATTGATTACCTTGAAAAGATCTACAACTTTTATGTTGTTGATTTCGTCATTTGGAGCTTGCATCATTGAAACAGAAGGGCTTGATCTTTGGCCAATTTTGAAAATCTCACATGTACATGTTTTGCACCCCACACTTCATGACCACTTTTCATCAATTTCCAAGGCTCAAATGGAGTTTTGATCAACATAACAAATGATCCTTATGCAAAAAGCCTTCCAACCATTACTCCTGAGGTGGTGTTTCAAGTTTGGACATGGTATTTTCAAAGGCTTGAACATTATGGCACATTTTTTAAAATCATTTAAATTTTCATTGCATGATCCATTAATACACAATCTGCACGTCTAAATTTCTTCTATAATGCGTCAGCTACCAAATCCAAGTGGAATTGGGCCCTCCATGTGCCTGTATAGGCCCATGCATGAAGGCCCTTTCCATTCATGCAAGTTTATGATCATGCATTTTCAGCTTGCCTTGCCTATAAATACAATGCATATGAGATTCATTTCACCAACCTGAAGGCGCCCCAAATGCTGTGCAATTGAAACCTCACCCTCACACCAAAGGAACTATCTCACTTTTTTCTCAATTTTCAGATCTGAATTTTGGTTTCCTCGATTGATTTTCAGATCTTAAAGTTCCTTAGCCTTCTTCTCCTTGATCCATAGAGTGAACTGCAAGCATCCATAGCAAGGAATTGTGACCCTAAGCTCTGCAAATCAGAGGTTTATTTCTGATTTTTATTTCTTCGAAACAGCTTGTATTGTGCTCATTTCTTGTAGTTGTTGTGTCTGCATAGAGGCAACACTATTGAGCTTTGAATTTTTTAAATCTAGCAAGTTCAGTTGAACACCATTAAAATTCCATCTCTGATTTCTCTCAAAGTAGAAACCTAGAGTGGATTTGATTGGTACAGGGGTGATGTACATCACCCGAGCTCTCGATTGATGCCTGGATCGTGACTTTTGGTTAACATTTGATTCTCTGCAACTTGAAGCTTGGCCCGAAGTTGGCCGAAGAAGACGGTGGCGCTGGCCACCGTCTGGTCTCCAGATTGGATTTGAGTCGTCCATCTCAGTTTCCAGATCTAATCTCATGCGTTTATTATTATGACTTTTTTATTGGCAAGGTGCGTTCCAGTTGACCAAGGAACACGGTAGGCGCACGTTTCCTGACCTCATGATTTTCCAGCTCAATTAATGAGCTCATATCAAACGGTCCATGCATTTTCCATTTTTTTTTTAATTTCTGATTTTTAATTCTTTTATTTCTTTTATTTCTTTTTTCTTTTTAAAAATTCATAACTCCTTCATTATTGGTCCAAAAAATATGAGACCAATTTCATTTTTCTCCTTTTAATTTCTACTTTCTAAAAATGATTCTTAATATTTTTTATTTTATCATTTGATATTTTTTAGGAATTTTCTCTTTTCGGCTTGTTTTTAATTCATTTTGAATAGTTTTTGATATCCAAAAAATACAAAAATATTTTTCCAACCTATTTGAATGATGATAGATCTATGAAAAATATTTTCATCAATTTATTAATTGATTTGAGATTTGTTCGAGATTTTAATTCAATTAGATTTTTTTATGCATTTTTAATTGATTTAAAATAGTTTCTGATTTCTAAAAATGCTGAAATTTTTTGTCAAACTTTGTTTGACCTTGTTGAACTTGGGGTAATTCACTTGGACTTTTCAAAATTGATTTGAAGTGAGTTTGAGGTTTGACCTTTCTTTATTATTTTAATTCAAGTTTTATTTTAATATTGAAAAATACCAAAAATATTTTATTTGTTTCTTGACTTCTAATCTTCATTTTGCTTTTGTTTTCTATTGTTTGACCTTGATCTTCTATCTTTGGTCAATGCTTGTTGATGATCTTATTCCTTTTCCATTAATGCACTTTGATATCCATCTTCTTCTTCTTCTTTGTTTTCTTTTTTGATCAATGAGTTAAAGATTGGTGGTTAGCAGTGATACATGGAGGTTTAACCTTCCTTGATTCAAATCCTATTCATCTTGATCATGGATCAAGTGAATGGCTTTGCATTAAGGATAGGTTGCTTCCTAATCATGCAAAGAACCTAAGTCAATACAAGATCATTTCGCATCTTCCTTTTTGGCATGGCAAGTTGTAGGAGTTTGATTCACTAATCAAAATCTCTAACTTGTGTTGTTGCCTACGTTATTATTGACCGACCTCAGATAGTTGTGACTTCTACATAAGTCCAATTACGATTGCTTAACATAGCGCTAAATTGCCTTATGGCACACTAATTCTAACACTAACCATTAACCATTAACATTTAATTCTTGCTCTTTACATTTATGCAATTTACTATTCTTGTACATATTATTCATTTGCTTTTTTCCTTTGCTTATTTGAGCATATGTTTATGTTAATGCAATTTGCCTTTTGCTCACTTGAGCATATAGTTGTGTATATATTATTGTGCTTGTGTTTTGTTTTGATTGTTGTGGACCAAACGCAAAAAATGGACAAATGGACTTAGCTTCTAGGACATTCCCTATGCAAAAATGGAGTAAAAAGGCCTTAATGTTGAAGATGGATTAGAAGGACCAAATCTCTAAACTCACTCTTGTCCATTCTTGATTTGCTTCATAGAACTTTTTGATGTTATGTGCTTTTGTGCTAGGGAATCCTATTTGAGCCAAATTGAAGAACCATTGCCATGTTCATCCAAAGTGAAAGATACAAGAGCCATTGAGGATCTTCTAAGAGCTTGATTGATTGATTGATTGATTGCTTGAATTTACACTTACTTGCTTGCTTATTCCAAAGGATGGGAGCTACTTGGATCATCAGTATGATCTCAAGAGAGGAACTCCAATTGTGGTCTTGTTTCTTATCCTTCATCTCTTGTATGATTAGGACCTTAGCCATTCTTCTTCTTCCCTTCACTCTAACCCAAGCAAAAACTTTTGTGCAAACATTTAACAATTCTTTTCAAACATTAGAAACCTAAGCATTATGCTTTTGATTTTCAAACTTTCTTTTCATAACACTTATTTTGAATTGAATCTTTAAGTCAAATTTGACCATATTTTGTAAATACTTTTCATTGGTAAATATAACTCATTCAAATACTTTTGTGGATTCAATGGTCACTTTCTTAATCAAAAACTTTTTCATAACCTTTAGCTATTAGGTTTGAATTATCCTTGAGGTGGATATAATACTCACATATATCCTTAGTGATGGACAATGAGTCTTCCATGCTTATTATAGGGTTAACCCCTCACTAGCATGTTGAAGCTATCCTCACATGGTGGATTTGTGGTTTTAGGTTGAGTTTTCTCCCTTGGATAACAAAAGACCTTAAGGCTTTTGGACCAATCAATTCACCAACTTGTTTTGAGATTTTTACCCCGAACTACGAGGTTTTGATCCTAATCTTTTTTGAAATGGTACGTCGGCAATGGGTTTATCCATCCAAACACTAATTGTAAATAATTTGTATATTGTTCTCTCATCTCTTCAATCATGTTTGCACAAACAAACTTTCACAAAATACCAACCTTACAACAAGTGTGAAAAGGGCTCCCTAGGAGTACCTAGGATGTTTTGGGTGCTTAAAACCTTCCCATTGCATAACCAACCCCCTTACCCCGATCTCTGACATTTTTACTAGTTTTTTATTCGATAAAACTTTTAGATTTTTGTTCGCTTTCTAACCATTCCTTTGGATAAATAGAAGTGCGGTGGCGACTCGACTTGTATGGTTTACCTCGGATTTAGTCAATATCTCTAATGGTAACGAATACCCCGCTACAATACGGAACATCTTTTTCAGATGAATATGGGACTGGGCCCACCAACCGTATTACCAACGGTGATACTGATCTATTGCGGACATTGTTACTATTGTTGTTGTCGTACTGGATTACCAATCTCTCTGGTTGCTTGAAATGGGCAGTATGACATTTACATCGTCATCTACATGACGGGATTGAACAATTTTAATCATGCCTTCATCCATCAATCGATGGATGTCCCTTTTCACAATTTCACAACCCCTCGGGTTAACACTACAAACAACACAACCATCATGGTCATGCTGACAATCACTTACCAAACAAACATCCTTATGTATCTGCACCAAGGACCTCCTGATAAAACGCAAATCAAAAACCTTAAACTCTCTAGGACAACCATCCACCATATTCACAAAAGAGTTCCCATTGGTGGGCAACGGATTTGCTTTCACATTCGGCGCACGGTCCTCGAAGGACACCATTCCACTCTTCATCAGCTTTTGAACCTCATACTTGAGTGGCTAAGAATTCTCGATATCATGTCTTGGTGCTCCTTAGTGAAAAGCACAATGGAGTTTAGGCTTATACCACCATGGAAGTGGTTCTGGAATTTGCGGCGGGTTTCTCAGTTGGATCAGGTTCTTGAGAACCAAGGACGGGTAGAGGTTTGCGTATGACATAGGAATCGGGTCGAAAGAGACCTTCTTCCTCTCAAAGTTTTGTTGATGATGATTGTTGGTAGTATTGTCGTTGTAGGTATTTGTTCGTTGTTGCGGTTGTTGTTGTTGACGTTGTGGTTGTTGAACTGGTGTTGATTGTTGATTAGAAAATATCGGGATAACAGAAGATACTTGGTGGTGATATTTACGGGATGTTGGATTCCTTATGATTTGAGGCCTCCTCTGCCTCCCACTTCTTATTGCATTCGCTTCATTGTTCTTTTTCTTGCTGAAATTGCGACCATACCTCTTACTTGTCGATGCCTCATCTTTCGACAAACGTCCTTCTCGGGCTCCTTCCTCAAGCCTCATCCCCATGTTTACCATTTCGGTAAAATCACTAGGGGCACTAGCAATCATTCGTTCATAGTAAAATGAACTCAGGGTCTTCAGAAAGATCTTTGTCATCTCTTTTTCCTCCAAAGGAGGAGTGATCTGGGCAACCAATCCCCTCCATCTCTGTGCATACTCTTTGAATGTGTCCTTATCTTTCTGAGACATAGACCTCAGTTGGTCTCTATCAGGCGTCATGTGCATGTTGTACTTATACTTCTTGACAAAAGCCTCTTCCAAGTCATTGAAAGTGGGAATGCTTGCACTGTCCAACCCCATATACCAACGGAGCGCAGCACCGGTCAAACTGTCCTGGAAATAATGGATCAACAGTTGATCATTATCGGTCTGAGTAGACATCTTACGAGCATACATCACTAGATGACTGAGCGGACAAATATTCCCTTTATACTTTTCAAAGTCAGGCCCTTTGAACATCACCGGGATCTTGACGTTGGGCACTAAACACAACTCAGTAGCACTCTTTCCAAACAAATCCTTTCCCTTAGCGTCTTCATTTCCTTGTGCACCTCAAGAAACTGATCTTTCATTTCATCCATTTTCTCATAGACATATGGACCCTTGGATAGCTCGAAGTGATAAATGCACAAGGTAAGGTGTGCGCAATGGGAGGTGGAACGGACATGACCGGGCTAGATGCAGACATGGAAGCAAAAGTAGGCGCAAAGCCTTCAGGCATAAAGTTGGACGGCATTCCCCACGAGAATCCGGAAGGCACAATGGGTGCAAAATGAGCGGTAGCAGCAGGCATGGTAGAGGTTGCCACCTCTAAAATAATTGTCATCGCAGGAGGAGTTGCAGGCGTTGGAGAAGATTGAATCTGAGCAGCAACAACTGACTCCATCATGGCAGTCAGGCGGGCGATCTCGTCCTTCATCTCTCTGTTCTCTTGCTCTAGATGCTCCATAATTTTGAAGTGATTGGCGCGGGTGTTGTACTGATGAGTCAGCTTGGCTAAATCACAGAAGAAACACCAATGAGACATCTGGCGAAAGAGAAACCTGCTTATGCAAATGATGCATGAAATGCAATGCTTGTTTATTTATTTTGTTTTCAAGGAACTTACTATATCATTTGCAAACATATATATATATATATATATATATATATATATATATATATATATATATATATATATATATATATATCAACAATTGAAATAATTTTTATATGACCAAAAATCTCTTTTTTTAATTTATATAATTGGAAGGATTACACTGAGTACAATTTTAGAAATCAAATGAAAAATACTAGAGAAAAAGAGACTAGTCATCCTAAGGATCCCTAACAGCGTCAGAAGATTTGGCTGAAGGCGCATACTTCCTTCGAATGCGACGGATCTCAGTCTCAAAAGAAGGCTTCATCTGAGTCTTCTCGAGGACAAGCTGGTCAACAATCTTCTTCCAAGCAACGGAAGGCTGAGGCATGCTAGAAGATGAAACCTTTAGCTTTCTGTGTCTCTTCGTTACTCGGTCTTCAAGTAGCTCAATAAGTGCATCTTTATCCATAGACTCCAACTGCAACTCTTCATGCTTCTTGCTCAAAGCAGGGAAACACTCTTCCCACATGTCCTTCTCTTTCTTCATCTTGGCGAGCCCCTCTTTCAAGTCCTCTACATCTTGGTTAGGGAGAGTAAATGGCTCAACCACAAACATAGACATAGGTCTTTCACAAGTATAAGGCATCCTCAACTCCAAAGCTCTCTTCTTCACCCAAAGAGTGTAAGTTTCCAAAGCTACACAATTGCGCGGACCAAGTTCGGATCTTCCTTTCCTATGCACATTATGCCAAGCATGCACAATCTTCTGCTTCAAGTGTTATTAGGTTTGTCTCTCAAGGGGAACCCAAGTTGATGACGTGCCAAAGTAGGGTTATAGTTAATTCCTCCTTGTGTACAAATGAGAGGCACATTAGAGAATTCACCACAACTATCAATAATCTCCAAACTGCTTAAAGACGGATCATACCAAACTATATCATCATTAGTGAGAGACATAAGTCTCTGAGACCACCTTAGACATTGTTTGTTCTCCACTAAAGCAGGTGTCTGAGGCAAGTGCGAAAGAAATCACTTGTACAGAAGAGGAGTGCAACAGACAATAGTTCCACCACCCTTAGAATTCCTTAGATGCAAAGAGAAATACATATCACCCAACAAAGTAGGCACAGGATTCCCAATCAAGAAAAGTCTAATGGCGTTAACATCAACAAAACCGTCAATGTTAGGGAACAAAGCTAATCCATAAATGAGAAATACAAAGATAGCTTCAAAAGCATCCACACTACCGACTTGAGAAAAAGCAGTAGCTTCCTTGATGAGGAAATCAGATGGCAACCCAAACAATCCTCCTTTCTTCACCCAATGAGCCTCTATCTCAGACTTCTTCAAGTGAAGAGCTTCGGTAATAATATTAGATCGAGGAATCTCCTTCAATCCACTAAAAGGTACTCTACTAGAAACAGGTATCCCCAAGAGATGAGACTACTCCTCCAATATAGGCACAAGCTGAAAATCTGGGAAAGTGAAACAATGTCAGAGAGGATCATAGAACTGCAACAATACACTCAAAAGTCCTTCAACCACATCGGCAGATAAGATAGACAAAAGCTTCCCATGGCGTTGTTTGAAGTCCATGGGATCTAATATAAAAGATGCTAGCTTCCTTACCTCTTTCAAGTCGGGACATCTGAAATTGTACTTCTTAGTGTTCCTTCGCCCACAATCCATGGTCTGAAAATATTTGCAAATAATGCCTCAGTTCCTTGAAATTTTCTTGTGATGAAGGTTATGATGCGCATGAATGCATGAATGCAACAATCACAAATAAGGGATCACATACAAGGCAAACAAAGTTCAAGGGTGTAGCACCTCAAATTTGCACCCCCCATTCATGCATTCATTTTATTTTTAGGTCATTAACACTGCATAGTACATTGCATCTCATCAGTCAAGACTGGTATCAGGAGAATTCCTCTGTGCAAAGAGAGCATTTCCTTGAGATGAAAGCCACATGGGTATTCTGAAGAGATTATATGAACCAAGGTTCATTTGGAAGCAACTTGACCAAGTGTTAGAGGCTCAAAAGTCATCAGTGCAGTTTCAAGTCATCTGAGGCCCATAAAAGTCAACTGCAAGTCAACTGAGGGCTAGGAGGTGGAGAAATGGTTTGAGACACCCCATTCATGTCCCAAAGAGGTTTATTCAACATGTCAAACTCATGCCTCGAAGATTTTGAAGCCAGATCAAAAGTTTCCCAAAATGGAAAGTGACCTGTAATTCCAAGTTTCCAAAAATGGCAAGTTTTGGACCACTTTCAACTTGACTTTCCAACATCAAAGAAGCTTCAAATGAAATTTTGTCCAACATTAAAGTTGAAGATCTTTCTCTCCCATTTCCAAAAAGTCCAAGATCATGAGTATTGATGAATGGTTGAGAAGATATGATCAAATCATTGCCAAGTGTGCATGGAACTTCAACAAGCCATAACTTTTGATCTAAAACTCCAAATGGAGTGCCTCTTTTTGCATAATGCTTTTCATGACTCATATTTTCCAAATCCATCAAGGCATTGCATGAAATTTCATCACATGACCATGTGCTCATTCATGCTCATTTTGGAGGGAAAATCATGAATTTGAATTTGGTGCATCATATGAGCTTTTTAACCATTCCAACATGTTCATAAGATGATTTTGAGTGAAATTGCATGGCCATGTGGTACTGTTCACGTGCATGTTGCATGCATGGGGTGAAAAATCAATTTTTGCACTACACCTTATTTCTCACTAAAATTTCATTAGCCATGCTTAATTTTAATTAGCAAATGGATTAACACAGCATATAAAAGGATAATCCTAACAGAATTTTCATTTCTCACCATTCTAGATCTAGATTCAAGTCTTCCCTCCAAAATTTCTCTCCACCATAATTCAAAATTTCTCCACATAACACTTGATTTTTCTTGCATATTTGTGTTCTCTAGTCATCATTTGGTACAGATCAAGCTTTGATTTGCAGAATTTGGTGAAGAATAAGCATATGAAGCTCATGAACATGAACATGGAGTTTTGAAGATTTAGCTAGATCCAAGCCTTTCCAAGAGTTGATTCGTGCTTCAGAAGTCATAACAAGGTTGCTAGAGCTGATCTACACACTTGCAAGGCCTTGAACACGTTGCTGCCATTGATGGATCTTTAAGAGGTTAGGTTTTCGAGTCTCTTAATTCATGATTCTATGCATATAATCTTGTAGCTCTTTGCTTGCTGATCACATTGATGCAAATTTCATGAAAAACGGTTAAGAATTGGCTGTGTTATGATGATTTAAAGTTTGGATGTTAGATTTTCTTCTCTTCGATTTGCCTTCGTTATTGAGAATCAGGAGTAATGGATGATAGATTTGGAAACCTACGCGCGTTAAGCTTTCGATTAGTGTATTTGTTTTTGAATTCTGGAAAAAAATAATTGGATGATACTGTTCACCCACCTTCTTCATGAAGAAGAGGTGGTTTCCACCGCTGGCTACCGTGCGCTACAGGGATTAGGGCTAGCTCTGGTTCGTGCTTTGGAAACTACTGTGCATGCGCTGTTGATGTATACGTCCTCTGTTCGATCCTTCACTGAGTGCTTTGTTTCACTTTTTTTCATTTTATTTCCTCCAAAACAAAACGACGCCGTTTCATGTAGCGCGCCTGTACTCGCTTCGAATCAGCCTGATGCCATTTCCAAATTTCATAATTCATTTCATCATTTTTTTTCATGTTTTACATTTTTATTTCATGTTATGCATGATAGTCAAAAAATCCTTAAAAATAGTATAATTATCCAATTAATTCCCAATTTTTTTCTACATGATCATATGAATGTCTTCTATTTTTTGATGTGGATTTCTAGAATTGTGCCTAGTTGGAATTTTAATTGTGTTAGACTAATTGAACATGTATGCTTTTGTGACATGCCTCATTCAAATTGTTGTGAAATTCTCAATAATGATCCAATTGCCATGAAATTTTGTGTGCTGATTCCCAACATGATACATGACTTGTGAGATTTGGTTTGGCATTTTTAGCATTTTCCATCTCTGTTTTATGCATGTGTTTGTATGGTGTGACAATGTGTGTCACACAATTTGATGTTGATCTTCTCCATTTTCATTGCCTTGCCAATGGAGCTCTTTTGTTTACAATTTTTGGCATGATGATTGTGTTGGACATGTTGTATGCTCATAAAAATTTCCAGAATTGTTTGAGTCATTTCTATTTTAATATGGAATTTTGATTCTTGATGACCAATTGTATGCACCTTTTGCTTGCCTTGCCATATCTTGCTCATAAAATGATTTTGCTTAATTCTTTTGACTTGGTCCTTTTTAGGACATGTTCATGATTGATTAAATGAGCTTTATGTTGAATATTGGTTGCTGTTTTGACTTTTTACCTTACCTTTGACCCTAGCCTTGGTGCTAGTGGTTTGTACTCATCTTTTGAATTTTGCATTTCAGGTTCAAGAAATTAGTCCTAATGGATGAGGTAATCTTATCATTTGAGATGCAATTTACTTTGTTTAACTAACCTTGGTTGTGTTGTAGGTCCTTGGTTGAATTCACTTGAGTTGCATTTGGCTTGCATTGTGCATATTGGTTGTAACATTGTTGACTGTCTGTTTGGTTTGTCTGAACATAGTACTGATTGTTTTGACTTTCTTACAGGTACTTTAGTCGCTATAACTCATTGCTTGAGTTGCTTTGCTTGTGGTTGGCATACCATTTAGGTAAACATTCTTGTACTCCATGTAGACTGGAAGCCCTGTCGTTTATGTTTGGCAGGCATTTGGCTGAAGTCCTCCTTAAGAGGCAATGTTTGTGCTTGTTTATCTTTGTGCCTTGTACTTCAAGTCCTCCTAAGTGAAGAGGCAATTGGAAGATAGAAGGGATGTGCAATCCATCCCCTGCTATTCAGTTGAGTCTTTCATCTTGCTCGCACTACATGCTGATGCATTTGAATAAACACCCAAGATCCTTGTATATAGAGTCAGTCAAGTGGAGTAGAGTCCCACATTCTGGACTCCCACGTCTTCATTGATTTAAAGTTCACCCAGGCCCGAGTTAAGAGCTATGAGGTCCAATCCTCATCACCTTTCATCTGCTCACCGTGACGGTCAATGTCAGTGGTTAAGAGCCTCAGATACCCTTCCAGTGCCGGCTTGTTTGTCGAGGTTGATATGACCCCTTGACTAAAGCCTAGCCTTGTATGAGCCGCTTGTTTGCATATAGTGTGTGATACCTGTGCTTGTGATTGCTTATTTGTTGTTTAGGCTAGCTAGCTTCCTGTGCAAGTTACTAATTAGAGACCTCAACATAGGGATCGTTTGCATGACAACTTCTAGGCTCGAGTCGTAGTCTCCCTTTTAGTTGTTATCTCCCTAGTCTCTAGTTAGGATAGTTTTTCCCTGTTAAGGGGAACTACGTCGCCTTGATCCTCATACCAGATGAGGTACGTAGGCAGGAGATTGAGCTGATATCTCCGGGCGCCCTTTTTGTTTTGTTGCGTGCGTTTTGTTCGCCCTTTTCCTTTTCAACCCTTTTGTGTTGTGTTTGTTAGGAGATGGATGTAAGACCAGCGATTGGCATTCCGTATCCTATTTGCGTGTGTTTGCTTGGAGTCTGATGTAAGTCCAGCGATTGGCATTCGGTTTCCCGTTTGTTTGTTTTGTGTGGAGTTGGATGTAAGACCAGCGATTGGCATTCCATTTCCAGTTTGCTTTGACGTCTCAGTGTCTCCGTTTAGCGTTTTGTTTGGCGTGCGTTAGCCGAGCTACGAGTGCTCTGATTCTTACCCTGGTTAGAGAAGACACGTATGCATAGGATGCGACATCCTAGCGAGCACGTTTCCCCTTTCCTGAACTACGTCGACTCTGATGTTTGTGTCAGAAAAACTACGTAGGCCCAAGATGCGACATCTTGCCGAGTCCGCTTCCATCTTCTTCCATCTGTGTTCTATTCTAGTTTTGTGCAGTTTTTGAGCAGTCTTTTTAGCAACCTTATTCTATTCTTTCTGAGCGTTGATCCCGTCGAGTACGACGGATGCGTAGGGGTGCTAATACCTTCCCTTCGCATAACCCACTCCCGATCCTATCAATCTCTGGTCGTGAGACCATTTCCTTTCCAGGTTTACTTCGAGCGTTTCCTTTCCCTCCTTTGGGATAAATAACGCACGGTGGCGGCTCTGTGTCTTTTCCCGTCGGTTTTTTGCGTAATGCGACAGCTGGCGACTCTGCTGGGGACACTAGAGAAGTTGACCTCTTGCTGGTCCATCTTCCCTAAGCGAGTCAATCCTAGCGCTCTTTAGGATAGTGGTGGTTGCTTTTACTGTTTTATTTATTGCATTTATGATTATGTTGTGATTGTATATATGCGCATATATGTTTACATTCATCATATTATCCTTGTGTTGGCTGTGTATTTGTTTCTCTGTGGGGTGGGAGTTACAAGAGGTAAAAGGCCCAATACCCAGGCTATGAGTGAACTTTAGGACACCTAGGAATAGAGTGATTCATGGGAAGCGGGTGGTGTGGCGCCACTTAGCGGAACATGGTATCACGAGCAGTTCAGATCCTGATGGGGTATTATCGTTGCATACATTTGGTGTGTACATGATGATATTCTTGAAAGGGTTGTTTATCCTGCGTTTCTCTTGACCTTACCCTGGCCTAGATGACACCCGTGAGTGGGGAGGGAATGAATCATTACAGGTACAGTTGGTGACTCGATCTGTTGGTGACCGTATCCTGTTGGTGACTTCTGTTTGGTCCTGTTGGTGACTTGGTTCAGAAGTATGGGCTTCAGATGACCTTGGTTTGTGGTTTCCGGTTCCGATGCCGAAGCTCTGATCCTGTGCCTTGTGATGCACAGCCAGCCAGTCATAGTTGCATCATTTGCATCATAGCATGTTTATTTTCAAAAGAAAGTAACGCAAAAAAAATGAAAAAATGAATGATGAAAAATGCAAAAAAAGGAAAAAGTTAACCTGCATATGCATATCCTTTTTCAGGATCATTCATGATATACAGCATACACATCATACGCATCATACACATATCATTCTTGCATAACAGGTGTTCTTGAGGAGACTTCTCATTCTGGTTCCTGTTTTAGGCAGGATTGCTGATCGTCGTCCGCACCGCTACGCTACAAGATTGAATCAACAGAGAAGCATGGATCAAGTTCAGACTGAGTTGGCAGAGATGAGGGCTAACATGGCCCAATTCATGAGCATGATGCAAGGGGTTGTTCAAGGGCAAGAGGAGCTGCGAGCCTTAGCCCAGAGACAGGAAGCTATGATTCCACCGGTCAACCGTGCTTCACTAGAGGGAGTCCCTGCTAATGACAATGCTGCTGCCACCATCCCCGTCCCTAACTATGCTGTGGGTGATGAATTGAGGGGTATCAGGATCAAGGGACAACCTATTGCTGCAAAGACTGCTAATGTTAGAGCAACCCGCGCTCCAGTTCGTCATCCTGCTCCGTTGGTTGACAGACAAGAGGATATGTTCACTCTCCTCAATGAGGATGATGAAGTTGTAAGGATTGAAGAGAGGGACAGAAAGGTTGATGCCCTTGCTGAGAAAATCCGTGCCATGGAGTGTTAGAACTCTTTGGGTTTTGATGTAAGAAATATGGGACTGGTTGATGGGCTGAGGATCCCTTACAAATTCAAGGCGCCATCTATTGACAAATATAATGGCACTTCTTGTCCTCGCACCCATGTGCAGGCTTACTACAGAAAAATCTCCGCATATACTGACGACGAGAAGATGTGGATATACTTTTTCCAAGACAGCTTGTCTGGAGCGTCCTTGGACTGGTATATGGACCTGAGGAGAGAATCCATTAGAAGTTGGAGGGATTTGGGTGAAGCCTTTCTGAGGCAGTATAAGCACAACATGGATATGGCTCAGAGCAGAACTCAGCTGCAGAGTTTGTGTCAGAAATCTGGTGAAAGCTTCAAAGAGTACGCCCAGAGGTGGCGTGAACTAGCCGCAAGAGTGCAACCTCCTATATTGGAGAGAGAGCTGATTGATATGTTCATTGGAACCCTGCAGGGTGTGTTCATGGACCGTATGGGAAGTTGTCCGTTTGGTAGCTTTTCAGATGATGTAATTTGTGGAGAAAGAACGGAGAGTCTTATCAAAGCAGGAAAGATCCGAGATCCTGGCTCTTCAAGCTCTTCCAGTTCTAAGAAGACATTTTCTGGGGCACTCGGAAGGGGACAGGGTGGAACAAATGTTGTACACCATCGGAGGAATGTGAACAGAAGACAATATTGTCAAGTCGCTGCTGTGACTATTCCAGCAACTCAACCTCAACAACAGCAAAGAAGACCAACTCAACAATACCAACATCAACAACATCGTCCTCAACAGCAGGCTGACCAGCCTTGCAATGGTAATCAAGCTAGTACGAGTAATGAGAGGAAGAAGATCACTTTTGATCTGATTCCTATGTCATACGCAGAACTGTATCCCTCTTTGATAGAGCGGAACTTGATTACTCCCAGAGACCCACCGGCTATACCCGTCAACCCTCGGTGGTGGTATAAGCCTGATCAGCATTGTGTGTATCATTCGGGTGCTCCTGGCCATGATGTGGACAACTGCTTTCAGTTGAAGATTAAGGTTCAAGACCTTATGAGATCAGGTATTTTGAACTTTGAGGACGTAGGTCCCAATGTTAATCGAGCTTGAAGACAGCAAATCCCGGGCTGGCGTTGGCTTTTCTTCTGGGGTCTTCAACGAAAAAGGGTTGTTCAAGAGTGGAGGTTTTATCCACGCCGATCAGAGTGAAGAAGCTACCGCTATTCTGGAAGAAGATGCAGAAGATACTGACATTTGTCATCCCTGGCGGGATCTGCCACATTTGGGTCGCTGTGGATGTTCCTACAGTCATGCATAAGTCAGAGTAATAATCACTTTGTTTAAAAACCCTTCTCCCATGCCAAAAGGAGAAGTGATGACATTGGTGGCATCATTTGTGCAATGATATTTTCATTCAAATAAATTCGTGTTAAAACATTTGTTTTTCCATTTGTTTTCCCTTTTCGCTCTTTACATGAAATTGGTGATCACAAAAAACCCTAAAAACAAGAATAAAAGCAATCTTTTCATCTGCATAATGATTGCCTTGTTTGATTTCCAAAAAGCTTTTATATTCAAAATCATTATGCAGGTTGATTCTTAAACCCATTGAACATAATGATCCAATGCCATCTCCCAATTTTGAATTCCCTGTATTCGAAGCAGAGGAAGATGATGTTGAAAGGATTCCTGACGAGATTTCCCGACTCGTTGAGCAAGAAAAGAAGATCACTCAGCTGCATCTCGAGAATCAGCAAAATAGTCAAACTGGGGCATTACAAATGTAATCAAAAAAAGAAAAAAAAAGAAAGAGGAGGGTGAAAATCAAAATCAAAATCAAAATCAAAAGAAAGAAGAAAGAAAGAAAGAAACAAAAGAAAAATAGCACCCTCAAATCCCAAGTTGACTGATGCTGAATGGATTCAGAGTC
The DNA here is from genome assembly GCF_024323335.1 of Lathyrus oleraceus. Classification (NCBI taxonomy): domain Eukaryota; kingdom Viridiplantae; phylum Streptophyta; class Magnoliopsida; order Fabales; family Fabaceae; genus Lathyrus; species Lathyrus oleraceus. The sequence goes on along the minus strand of NC_066582.1, from coordinate 380,990,438 downwards.
GTTACGACCAGGTGAATCTGATCAAAAAGAAGAGATTAACTGCCATGTGTCATGGTTGGTTATATCAGCAGAGAATGAAGAAAGCATTCGATAAGAAGGTCAAGCCTCGTGTGTTCCGAGAAGGCGACCTCGTGCTTAAGAAAGTCTTGTCTTTCGCGCCCGATTCCAGGGGCAAGTGGACTCCAAACTATGAAGGTCCATATGTTGTCAAGAGAGCCTTTTCAGGCGGTGCTTTGACACTTACAACAATGGACGGGGAGGATTTCACTCGTCCTGTGAATTCAGATGCAGTCAAGAAATACTTCGCCTATAATAAAAACAGAATAGCTCGCTAAGTTGAACACCCGAAAGGGCGGCTTAGGCAAAAAGGAGCGTCTCGGTGGATTGAAAACCCGAAAGGGCGATCCAGGAAAAAGTTAGAGACATTGAAAAAAAGAATTTGCATCCCGCTAGATTGAGTACCTCGCACTGGGGAAATCTAGGCAAAAATTAGGGATTTGGCAAGTAACTGCATCCTGACAAGACTGTGTTCTACTTCTGTCATCCGCCAGAAAATTCTTGATTCATCGTCGACTGAAGCTTCGAATACATCGAAATTCGGAATTGGTGGAGAAATGGTCATTATGTTCAATGTAGCCCTTTCCAATATATATCACCAATTTCAAACTTGTACAGATCTATGGAGTCTTGCCATTCACAGACTACCATTCCATCAAATCAATTTGAGCTTTTATCCAATTATTTGCACTCTTATTTGTTTCAACTCAACAAATGTTTTGCATGTCTTAATTGATAAAATATCATTATTTTCAAAATAAACAAATCTTTCACAAAATTGTTCTTAAACAAAGTGAACATTCACGATGATGGAAGGATACTTAGGAGATCTGCAGTGCTCTCCCAAGGGTGGTATGATTCCCAACAGGGTAAGACTTTTGTTCATATCTCTGACATAACTGTATCTTTTTCCTGTAGAACCTTTCATGGTTTCTCCTCAGCGAGGGTGCTTAGTGCAGTCTTGTTCGAAGTTGTTCATCTTCATTTCCCCGGCAGTGCAACATTCTTCCTCCAAGCCCTATTAGCCCCTATTGTGGTACATCCCCATTAGAGTGCTGTTTGAGCCCTATTGTGGGTCATCCCCAGTAGAGTGTTGTTTGAGCCCTATGGTGGGTCATCCCCAGTAGGTTGTTGTTTGAACACTTTTGTGGGCCAGTTCCCAAGCAGAGTGTTTGTTGAAGACTTCAACTTTCTTCTCTCCAGCAGAGTAGTCTTCTCCTCTCCCCGGCATGGGTGCTTTTCTTTGAAGATTCGGTATTTGGTGGATTGACATCCCAGTACTCCATCATTTCCTCGGATAGATCCCCAGCGGAGTTGTTGGCATGATGAACTTTATCAATGCCTATCTATCCCCACCAGAGATCTGGTTGCTTCTTGGTATCTTTGACCCCAGCATGAATTGCTGTTGTGGCAGTGTCTGCCTGTGCTATGAACTCTTTTCTCCGGTTGTGACTGACGATCCCTCCGGCAGCCTCTTGTGGCCTTCCTCCCCTGCAGGATGGTGTTGTCCCCTGATATCCCAGTCTCCGGTAGATCTCTTTTGCTCTCGGGTGATCTTTTGGCTTTCCCTCTGGAAGGGTAGTGCCGGGTGGTTGATTCCTGGACTTATGTGTGTTAGACGTGTCTATTTGTCAGCATTCATCATGCATAATGCATATACGCATAATCATAACATTCAGATATTCATGTTGCATCTTTTGCCATATATCTGTTGATTGTTGTCTCCTGCTAATTGGTGATACAGATCTCCATAGTAGATCTCCCCAAGCATATGTTGGTGTGTCTGATCTCTCCATATAGAGTCAGCCCCTTACGCAGAAAGTGTCTACCATTTCCTTCTGCACTCCCCACTGAGTTATATCCTCATGGATGACGGTTGTTTCCATTCCCTCCCTACACACATAACGGGATGGGTTTTCCCTATTGAGTTCTTTCCTCATTAGGATGAGTCTTGATTCAGTTTGCCTTTTTGGATCGATCCTAAATTGGCTTCCTATTGGCTGTCTCTTGTGCTTCCCTGTGGTATGAATGAATAGTTGCTCACTAACCGACACTCATTCATCTTATCCTCAGCGGAATTTGTTGGCTTCTACCTACTAACCGGTAGTTGTAAGTCCTATCTTTACGGTTTTCTACCTACTAACCGGTGGTTATAAATCCTACTTTCATCCCCTAGCAAAGGTAACCTTTGGGGTTCATTCTGGTTGTTGGCGGATTTTTGCGGTCTTCTACCTACTACCCGGTAGTTGTAAATCCTATTTTCTCCCATTTTGTTCCTCATAGTGGTCTTCTACCTACTAACCGGTAGATGTGAACCCTCTTTTCTCCCCTTTGTGGAGTCAACCCTTGTGCTCATCCTAGTCGATGACGGTTACTTTTCCGTGGTTTTCTACCTACGAACCGGTAGATGTAATCCCCTCTTTGCGGTTATCATTAACCAGTTTTCGGTATTGATAGTCCTTTTCCCTTTTGGATATTTGCTTTGATTAAGCAATCTTATCCCTAGCGGGTCTTCCCCTTCCTTTTGGATAATTGCTCCGAGTAAGCCATTTTTATCCTCAGTGGGTCCTCTTTCATTCACCGTTTGCCGGTAATGTTTGTGGTTTCCCCTTTTGATTGGTCATCTTTACATACTTAGTCTGGTATCCCGATACCTTTAGCTATTAGGTTTGATTTATCCTTGAGGTAGATGTAATACTCACCTGTAACCTTAGTGATGGACAATGAGTCTTCCATGCTTATTATAGGGTTAACCCCTCACTAGCATGTTGAAGCTATCCTCACATTGTGGATTTGTGGTTTTAGGTTGAGTTTTCTCCCTTGGATAACAAAAGACCTTAAGGCTTTTGGACCAATCAATTCACCAACTCATTTTTGAGATTTTTACCCCGAACTACGAGGTTTTGATCCTAATCTTTTTTTAAGATGGTACGTAGGCAATGGGTTTATCCATCCAAACGCAAAAATGTAAATAACTTGTACATTGTCTTCTCATCTCTTCAATCATGTTTGCACAAATAAATTTTCACAAAAATACCAACCTTACAACAAATGTTAAAAGGGCTCCCTAGGAGTACCTAGGATGTTTTGGGTGTCTAACACCTTCCCATTGCATAACCAACCCCTTTACCCAGATCTCTGACATTTTTACTAGTTTTTGATTCGATAAAACTTTTAGGTTTTTGTTCGCTTTCTAACCATTCCTTTGGATAAATAGAAGTGCGGTGGCGACTCGACTTGTATGGTTTACCTTGGATTTAGTCAATATCTCTAATGGTAACGAATACCCCGCAACAGAAAAGTGGCGACTCTGCTGGGGAAATTACTTGCCTAGTGGGTTTTGCCTACTTTTCATATTTGTTGTATTGTATTGTATATTATTTTGTGACATATTTTTGTGCAATTTGGGATTACTGTATTGTATGTAATGATTGAATTGCTTGAATATTAATTCCTTGTATGCTTGATGATCTTTGTGAGATGAGTTCTATACCCGAACTCGAGTGCACTTAGGCTAAGAGAATGGTATAGTCTTGTTGACTTGTATGGAGTTATTCCTTAACAAGTTGACTTGCAAGTCCATTCACTTGGTGGAGGTCATGTTGGGATCAATAATGTCACACAAGTAGTTGTGGTTAGACATTACTCTTTCCAATATAGATCTTAGAAGCCAAGGACCTTAGTTTATCAAGCCCATCTTGGCCTATTCTTAGGATGTAGTTCGAAAGTCGTTCAAGTGTAAGATTTGATACGATTGTTACGCGATATTACACTCATAAGAGTCTCTCTTGAGAATATTTTTGGAATACGAATAGTCGTTTATCCGATAATATCCGAAAGTTGGGATGATGACTATGGGAACCTCTTGTAGAACATGCTTGGCAGGTTAAACCCTAGTACACTTCCTTTGGGTGGTTCTAAACCAAGACTCCATGCTCGTGATTTGCAATAAACCCTTGATTCATGGTTGATTTGTTCATGCATCCTTAATATCAATGGAACTTGGGTGTTGATAAGGTGTAAGCCATAATCCACCAAAATGGATGATTGATATTAAGGATAATATGATCCATCCCATGACCTTTGTTTGGTGTGCTTTGCTTGATCCTTGAATGTGATTGTTGCATTCATGCATTCATGCACCCATTTGCATTCATATCATCAAGATAATGAGAAAATTTTCAAGGAACTTAAGAGGTCTATTTGCCAATTTTCAGACATGGAAAGACAAAGAAGGAATACAAAGAAGTACAATTTCAGACAACCAGACTTGAAAGAGTTAAGGAAATTGACATCCTATGTACTAGATCTTTTGGGTTTCAAAGCTCGTTTTGGGAAGCTTCTTCCTCTTCTGACTACTCAGATGGATGAAGTATCGTTGCTTCACTTTTCCGGACTTTCAGCTTTTGCCTACGTTAGAGGAGTATGCCCATCTTGTGGGTATACCTATTCTAGACCAGTTGTCGTTCAGTGGCTTAGAGGGTATTCCTACTTCTCGAGAGATAGCTGATACGTTGCATATAGATGAGTCTCCGGTTGGTGCTCATATGACTACCAAAGGTGGAATTCAAGGTCTCCCTTCTGAGTTCCTCATTGCTCAAGCTACTATGTATGGGAAGGCCATGAGTGAGGACGCCTTTGAAGCCATATTTGTACTTCTCATCTACGGATTGGTGTTATTCCCCAACATCGACAAGTTTGTGGACGTGAACGCTATTAGGATTTTCTTTGCATATGAGGAATGCAAAGGGTAGTGGTACCATTGTGTGTTGTTTGCCTCTGTTGTATAAGTGGTTTATTTCTCACTTACCGCAGACGGTCGCTTTCAAAGAGAACAAGGGATGTCTACGGTGGTCCACGAGACTTATGTCTCTCACTAATGACGATATCTCTTGGTACAAACGGGTGTATGATGGTGTGCAGATTATTGACTCTTGTGGTGAATTCTCCAATGTACCTCTTCTTGGTACATGTGGTGGGATTAGCTACAACCCCGTTTTGGCACGTCGTCAGCTTGGGTTCCCCCTAAGGGATAAACCCAATAACATTCTGTTAGAGGGTGTGTTCTTTCAGGAGGGTAAAGATCCCCAAGCCTTGAAGAACAGGATGGTCCGCGCTTGGCGCAAGATTCATAGGAAAGGAAGAAAGGAGTTGGGTCCTAAGAATTGTGTCGCTTTGGAGCCTTACACTACTTGGGTTAGAAAGATAGCTTCTGAGTATCTCATGCCGTACGAGTATCCGAGACCTACACCTTTGGTTGTGACTGGACCGTCAACCCTCTCTGACCAAGGAGTAGAGGAGTTGAGAGATGAAGACCGTTCACGTGCTTGGATCCGTGAACGAGAAGAGTTGCTTCAGCACATCAAGGAGAAGGATGCTTTGATTGAGTTTCTCGAGCATCAAGTCATTGACGATCCTAGCGATGCATGGACTTCTCTACTTCCTCAGTCTTCCAAGTTTTGGAAGAGGAAGTACGATCGACTCGCCAAGGAGAAGGCAGATATGGAGGTAGCCTATGAGGAGGAGGTGAAGAGGATTCGTGCATCTTATCTTCCCGTGTCCCGAGCTTTAGATGATTGTTTCTAGGATCCATAGGATGATTATTTTCCTTTTTCTCTTGTATTTGGTTACCAATGCTGTACTTCTTTGGTGAAAAAAAATATTTTCCAGATATTATTGATGAGATGTTTCCATATATGATAAAAGTATAATATTTCCCAAAATTGGCAAATAGAACTCTAAAGTTCCTCTGAAGTAAAAACAAATCGTATGCACAAGCATTGCATGCATCATGTGCATAAGCAGGTTTTGCTCCAGGCTCCTTGTCCTATGGTCTAACTCTGTGTTCTTCATTTATTTTGAAGACAAGCTGACTCACTGATACTACACCAGAGCCAATTCTTCAAGATTTATGGATCATTTGGAACAAGAGAACCGTGAGCTGAAGGAGGAAGTAGCCAGATTGACTGCCATGATGGAGTCATTCTTGGCCGCTCAGAGCCAGTCTTCTCCAACACCTGCAACTCCTCCCTAGAGGACGGTCATTTCTGAAATTGTAACTTCTATTGTGCCTGCTGTGACAGCTCATTTTGCGCCATCTATGCCAGCCGGATTCCCTTGCGGAATGCCCGCCAACTTTGTACCAGAGGGCTTCACTCCTACTCTTGCTTCTCTGCCGGCATCTAGCCCGGTCCGTTCAGTACCACCTTCCATTGTGCACACGCTACCAAGGGTCGAAGATACCATCTACCATTCTGAGCCATCTGAGGGCCCAGACGTTTATGAGAAGATGTATGATATGAAGGACCAATTCCTTAAGCTTCGTAAGGAACTGAAGGCTTTGAGGGGAAAGGACCTTTTTGGTAAGAGTGCTGCTGAGTTGTGCCTTGTGCCCAGCGTGAAGATCCCTATTAAATTCAAAGTGCTTGACTTTGAGAAGTATAAGGGAAACACATTCCATCTCAGCCATCTTGTGATGTACGCTCGCAAGATGTCAACACAAACTGATAATGATCAACTGCTCATCCACTATTTTCAGGACAGTTTATCCGGTGCCGCTCTCTGGTGGTACATGGGTTTGGAGAGTTTGAACATCCGCTCTTTCAACGATCTTGACGAGGCCTTCGTCAAGCAATACAAATATAATATGGATATGGCTCCTGATAGGGACCAGTTGAGGGCGATGTCCCAGAAAGATAAAGAGACCTTCAAAGAATACGCCCAGAGGTGGCGCGAATTGGCAGCCCAGATAGTGCCTCCCCTTGAGGAGAAAGAAATGACCAAGATCTTCTTGAAGACCTTGAGCTCGTTTTATTATGAGAGGATGATAGCCAGTGCTCCCTCAGACTTCACCGAGATGGTGAATATGGGCATGAGATTGGAAGAAGGGGTCCGTGAAGGACGTTTAACTCGAGATGAAGGCTCTTCAGCAAAGAGATATGGAAGCTTTGCAAAGAAGAAGGAGGGAGAGGCACATGCTATGTCTTCCCATGTGAAGAGAAGACCCTCTGTGAAGAGGAAGATTGCTCGCCCAGTCAATAATTAGCATCAGGTGGCTCATATAGCACCTGCTTTCAGGGAAGCTCAACATTATCAACAACCGCAAACTCAGCAATATCAACAACAACAGCGTCCACAAAAGCAGGCCTACCAGCCTCAAAACAACAACAACAATGCCAGCACCAGCTATGAGAGGAAAAGGGTCACCTTCGATCCAATTCCAATGACTTATGCTGAACTCTATTCATCTCTGATTGATAGAAAGTTAATCACTCCGCGAGACCCTCCCGCTGTACCTGCTAACCCCCAGTGGTGGTACAAGCCTAAACTTAATTGTGTGTATCATTCTGGTGCTCCTGGACACGATGTGGAGAATTGTTATCCCTTGAATACCAAGGTGCAAGACCTTGTGAGAAGTGGGATTTTGTTTTTCGAGGACGTAGGTCCGAATGTGAAGAAGAACCCATTGCCCGAGCATGGGAAGTCTGTTAATATGGTCCAGGGCTGTCCTGGCAAGTACAAAGTTAAATATGTCAGCCATATCCGACAATCGCTGGTTGAGATGCATCGCTTGCTGTGTGATTATAGCCATTATGAGCATGACCATGATAGATGCAGAGTCTGTTCTGTCAATCAGAGAGGATGTCGCCAGGTGCACAGAGATGTTCAAGAGATGTTGGACGAGGGAGTCATCGAGATCCTTCAAAATAGAAATGTTGACGAAGATGAGCTCTGACTATCAAGCCAGCCGGACCTGTACCGTACTCCTCCGAGAAGGCGGTTCCTTATCGCTACAATGTTGTAGCAGTGGAAAGTGGGAAAGAGGTGCCCTTGCCCTCTTCGTCTGTTGTAAACATTACTGACGTCAGTGGTTTGACCCGCAGCGGTCGTGTATTTTCAGCTCCGGTGAAACCCCAGGCTGATGCTCGAGCAAGTGTTGTCGCTGATTTTGTTGAACGCCCGATTGGGAATGTTGTGAGCACTCCTAATCCGGCACTTGTTGTTAAGCCCTCCTCTACGTTGAGAATTCCTGCTTCTGTTGGCCCGAGTGGCAATACGAAAGAAGACTGTAATGAGATGCTGAGGCTCATCAAAAGGAGCGAATACAACGTTGTAGACAAGTTTCTACAAACGCCATCCAAAATATCTGTGTTATCACTACTTTTGAATTCAGAACCACACCGAGAAGCTCTGCAGAAGGTGTTGGCTGTGGCGTATGTGGATCACGATGTCACTCTAGAACAGTTTGATAGCATTGTTGCAAATATCACCGCTTGTAACAATTTGAGTTTTTGTGATGCTGATCTTCCCGATGAGGGAAGAGACCACAACTTGGCATTACATATATCTATGACCTGCAAAGATGACGCCATGTCCAATGTGTTGGTGGACACTGGCTCATCGTTGAATCTATTGCCGAAGACCACTCTCGCGAAGTTTTCATATCAAGGCCCTCCCATGAGGCAGAGTGGAGTAGTTGTGAAGGCTTTCGATGGGTCTCGCAAAACTGTGATTGGTGAGGTTGATCTCCCAGTCAAAATCGGACCAAGTGATTTCCAGATTACCTTCCAGGTTATGAATATTCACCCATCGTATAGTTTTCTCTTAGGCAGACCATGGATTCACGAGGCAGGCGGCGTGACATCCACCCTACACCAGAAATTGAAATTTGTGAAGAATAAGAAGCTGGTGGTGGTAGGGGGAGAAAAGGCTCTCCTGGTTAGCCATTTGTCTTCCTTCTCATATATAGATGCTGAGGATGAAGTTGGAACTCCCTTCCAAGCTTTATCTATTGATGAGCCTGTTGAGAAGAGAACTCCCTCATTTGCTTCCTACAAAGATGCGAAGTTGGCCATTGAGCATGGTTCAACTGCCGGTTTGGGGAAAATGATCAAGTTGGAAGATAACAAGTCCCGGGCTGGCATAGGCTATTCTTCTGGGGTCTTCAACAAACAAGGATTGTTCAAGAGTGGAGGATTCATCCACACCGGTCAAGACGAAGAGGCTGATGCCATTTTGGAAGAGGACGAAGAGGATTCTGGCAATTTCATCATCCCTGGAGGGATCTGCAATAATTGGGTCGCTGTGGACATTCCGACAGTTATCCATAAGTCAAAGTAATGTTCATTGTGTTCGAAAACCCTTCTCCCATGCCAAAAGGAGAAGTGATGACATTGTTGGCACATAAATACAATGATGTTTTCATTCAATAAATTCATGTTAAATATTTGTTTTTCCAATTATTTTCCCTTTTTTCTTTTGCATGAAATTGGTGATCACAAAAAACTCTAAAAATAAGAATAAAACCAATCTTTTCATCTACATAATGATTTTCCTTGCTTGAATTCTAAAAGCTTTTTATATCCAAAATCATTATGCAGGCTGATCAAACCCATTGAACATAATGATCCAACACCATCTCCGAACTTTGAATTCCCTATATTTGAGGCGGAAGAAGATGATGTTGAAGAGATTCCTGACGAGATTACCCGTCTACTTGAGCATGAAGAGAAGATCATTCAGCCGCATCTTGAGAATCTGGAAACAGTCAACTTGGGGTCTGAGGATTGTGTGCGAGAAGTAAAGATTGGGGCACTCCTGGAAGAATCTGTTAAGCAGGGGTTGATTGAATTGCTACGAGAATATGTTGACGTCTTTGCCTGGTCATATGAAGACATGCCTGGTCTGGATACTGATATCGTGCAACATTTCCTACCTTTGAAGCCTGAGTGCGTGCCTGTGAAGCAGAAGCTCAGAAGAACTCATCCCGATATGGCAGTCAAAATCAAGGAGGAAGTTCATAAGAAAATTGATGCGGGGTTTTTAGTGACTTCTACATATCCTCAATGGGTGGCCAATATTGTGCCCGTGCCTAAGAAAGATAGAAAAGTCCGGATGTGTGTGGATTATAGAGACTTGAATAAAGCTAGTCCGAAAGATGATTTCCCTTTACCACACATAGATATGTTGGTAGATAATACAGCTAAATTCAAGGTCTTCTCGTTTATGGACGGATTTTCCGGATATAATCAGATTAAAATGGCACCCGAGGATATGGAGAAGACAACTTTCATCACACCTTGGGGAACATTCTGTTATCGAGTGATGCCCTTCGGTTTGAAGAATGCTGGAGCCACGTATCAACGAGCTATGACTACCTTGTTTCATGATATGATGCATAAGGGGATCGAGGTATATTTTGATGATATGATTGCTAAGTCAAGAACGGAAGTTGAACATGTAGAACACCTGTTAAAGCTTTTTCAATGTTTGAGGAAGTACAAGCTTCGTCTGAATCCCAACAAGTGTATATTTGGAGTCCGTTCCGGCAAGCTTTTGGGATTTATCATTAGTGAAAGAGGTATTGAGGTTGATCCTGCAAAGGTCAAAGCAATACAAGAGATGCCAGCGCCCAAAACTGAAAAGCAAGTTCGAGGTTTTCTTGGCCGCTTGAATTACATTTCTAGATTCATATCACACGTGACTGCCACATGTGCGCCAATATTCAAGCTCCTCCGGAAAGATCAATCCCATGATTGGACCGAGGATTGCCAGAAAGCTTTTGGCAGTATTAAAGAGTATTTGTCTGAGCCTCCGATCTTGTCTCCGCCTGTTGAAGGAGACCATTGATTATGTATCTGACAGTTCTTGAAGACTCGATGGGTTGTGTCCTTGGTCAGCAGGATAAATCAGGAAATAAAGAGTATGCCATCTACTACTTGAGTAAGAAGTTTACTGATTGTGAGTCTCGATACTCAATGCTTGAGAAGACATGTTGTGCTTTGGCTTGGGCTGCTAAGCGCTTACGCCAGTATATGTTGAATCATACGACTTGGTTGATATCCAAAATGGATCCAATCAAGTACATTTTTTAGAAGCCTGCTTTAATTGGGAGGATTGCCCGTTGGCAGATGTTGTTGTCTGAATATGATATTGAGTATCGAGCACAGAAGGCTATTAAAGGTAGTATCTTGGCCGACCACTTGGCACATCAACCAATTGATGATTATCAGTCTATTCAGTATGACTTCCCAGATGAGGAGATTCTGAATTTGAAAATGAAAGATTGTGATGAGCCTACGCTCGATGAAGGGCCAAAGCCTGGTTCCAGATGGAGTATGGTGTTTGATGGCGTAGTAAATCAATATGGAAATGGTATTGGGGCAGTGATTATAACACCTCAGGGCACACATTTTCCTTTTACAGCAAGGTTAACTTTCAAATGCACGAATAATATGGCTGAGTACGAAGCTTGTATTATGGGATTGGAAGAATGTATTGATCTTAGGATCAAACATCTCGATGTTTATGGTGATTCGGCCCTCGTTGTTAATCAGATTAAGGGTGAGTGGGAAACGAATCAGCCTGGCGTCATTCCATATAGGGATTATGCGAGGAGGATTTCAACATTCTTTACTGAGGTTGACTTCCATCATATTCCTCGAGATGAAAATCGGATGGCAGACGCTCTCGCTACACTTGCTTCAATGATTGTGGTAAGACTTTGGAATGAAGTCCCCAATATCACTATGATGCGCTTGGATAGACCAGCTCATGTATTTGCAGTAGAGGAGGTGCAAGATGATAAGTCGTGGTATTATGATATTAAGTGCTTTCTTCAGAGCCAGATTTACCCGCCTGGGGCATCTATGAAAGATAGGAAGACTCTGAGGAGATTATCAGGAAGTTTCTACCTCAATGGTGATGTGTTTTATAAGAGAAATTTTGACAGGGTGCTGCTCAGATGCGTGGATAGACACGAAGAAGACCTGTTAATGACTGAGGTCCATGAGGGTTCATATGGTACACATTCCAATGGACATGCCATGCCTAGAAAGATGTTGAGAGAAGGCTACTATTGGCTGACAATGGAGTCTGACTGTTGCAAATATATGAAGAAATGCCATAAGTGTCAAATTTATGTGGATAAGATTCATATTCCTCCGACACTTCTGAATGTGATTTCATCACCAAGGCCCTTCTCCATGTGGGGAATCGACATGATTGGCATGATAGAGCCAAAAGCGTTTAATGGTCTCAGATTTATTCTTGTAGCAATTGATTACTTCACCAAATGGGTTGAAGCGGCGTCATATGCAAATGTGACCAGGCAGGTGGTTGTGAAGTTTATCAAGAATCAACTCATATGTCGGTATGGTGTGCTAGATAAGATCATTACTGATAATGGATCTAACTTGAACAACAAAATGATGAAAGAGCTGTGTAGTGAGTTCAAGATTGCACATCATAATTCTTCTCCTTACAGACCCAATATGAATGAGGCTGTTGAAGCTGCTAATAAGAACATCAAGAAGATCATATAGAAGATGGTTGTCACGTACAAAGATTGGCATGAGATGCTGCCATTCGCCTTACATGGATATCGTACGTCTGTCCGCACTTCAACAGGGGCGACCCCTTTCTCTCTTGTTTATGGCATGGAGGATGTGCTCCCAGTAGAGGTGGAGACCCCATCAATGAGAGTCTTGATGGAAGCCAAGTTGACTGATGCTGAATGGGTCCAGAGCCGTTATGACCAGTTGAATTTGATTGAAGAGAAGAGATTGACTACCATGTGCCACGACCAGTTATATCAACAAAGGATGAAGAAAGCCTTTGATAAGAAGGTCAAGCCTTGTGTGTTCCGAGAGGGCGACCTTGTGCTCAAGAAAGTCTTGTCTTTCGCGCCCGATTCTAGGGGCAAGTGGACTCCAAACTATGAAGGGTCATATGTTGTTAAGAGAGCATTTTTAGGCGGTGCATTGATACTTAAAACTATGGATGGGGAGGATATCACTCGTCTTGTGAATTCAGATGCAGTCAAGAAATACTTTGCCTAAAAATAAAAACAGAATAGCTTGCTAAGTTGAAAACCTGAAAGGGCGACTTAAGCAAAAATGAGCGTCTCAGTGGATTGAAAACCCGAAAGGGCGATCCAGGCAAAAATTAGAGACATAAAAAAAATGAATGTATATATCCCGCTAGATTGAGCACCTCACCCTGGGGCAATCTAGGCAAAATATATAGGGATTTGGCAAGTAACTGCATCCTGACCAATTTCCATCAGTCATCTGTCAGAGATTCTCAGTCAATCATCATCAACCAAAGCTTCAAATACATCGGATTCAGAATTGGTGGAGAAATGGTCATTATGTTAAATGTAGCCCTTTTCCAATATATATCACCAATTTCAAATTTGAAAAGATCTATGGAGTCTTGCCATTTGCAGACTACCATTCCATCAAATAAATTTGAGCCTTTATCCAATTATTTGCACTCTTTTTTGTTTCTAATCAACAAATGTTTTGCATTCTTTAATTGAAAAATATCGTTGTTTTAATCAAATCTTTTATAATTTGTTTTTAAACAAAGTGAACATTCACAAAGATGAGGGGATACTGAGGATATCTTCAGTGCTCTTCCAAGGATGGTAAGATTCTTGACAGGATGAGACGTTTGTTCATATTCCTGGCATACTTGTATCTTTTTCCTCCGGAGTCGTTTGTGGTTTTCTCCCGAGCAGAGTAATTGGATGGATTATTCATCCCTCTTTCCTTCAGCAGAATAGTGATTTTTCCTCCTCAACAGATGTGATCTCATTATTTGGGACAGTATTTGGTGACCCTTGGAAACTTCTGGTTGGTGGTTGTTCCCCCCAGAGATCCATCCTCCTATTTGATAACTTCCCCGGTAGAGTTGCTTCTACGTCGGAGTTCACTCGTGCAACGACTTTGCCCCAGTTAGGATGACTGATTCTCTTTCCCCTGCAGAGATCTTTGCAGTCCTGGCTTTCTCTCTTGAGATGTAATACCGGATGTCTGTGTACTTGCTCGTTGGACCTGTTTGTGTTAGAAATGTCATGTTTGTCAGCATTCATCATACAGGAACCATGCCTATTGCATAATTAATAACATTTAAATATTCATGACGCATTATTTGCCATATATCTCTGTTTGTTATCTCTTGTTGGAGGGTATTATGTTTCCTCAAGCAAATGTTGGCGATTGATCTCTCCATATAGAGTTAGCCCCATAAGCAGAAAATATTTATCTTTCCATCCATATTCCCCACTGAGTTATATCCTCGTGGATGTTGGTTGTTTTTGTTCCCTCCCAACACATATATTGGGATGAAATTCCCCATTGAGTTATATCCTCATAGGGACAAGATTTGTTTTAGCATGCCTATCTAGTTTGATCCTAGACTGACCCCTTTTGGCTGTTTCGTGTACTCCCCTGTGGTGTAAATAAATTATTGCTCAGTAACCAGTAATCATTCATCTTATCCCCGGCGGAGTCTGTGGTTTTCTACCTTTTTACTGGTAGTTGTAAACCCTACTTTTATCCCCTGGCAGAGGTAACGGTTTTGCTCATCCTAATGGATGACGGTTACTTTTCCGTGGTTTTCTATCCAGCAGCCGATAGATGTAATCCCCTTCTTGACGGTTATCTTTATCCAATATTCGGTGTTGATATTCCCTCATCTTTCGGATAATTGCTCTGATAAAACAATTTATCCCCAGCGAGTCATCTCTCGTCTACCCTTTTTGTTGGTAACGATTATTTCTTCCCTCTGGATTGGTCATCACTGTATACCTAGTATTCGGTATCTCGATGTCCTCTCCCTTCGGTCGATTTATCCTCTATTAACCCAGTAATAGGTTGCAGATAATCTTCCATGCGAGTATGCTATCTACGTTCTGACGGTAATAGATAATATATCTCATGCACTCGTTGGACGAAGCCTTTTGTTCTTCCCCAATCGAGTAAGATTTGTATCCCTTTTTATTGGAATCGAATATCCATCCTATAATCGAGTTTTGCTTTTAGCCCTCTTTTGGATGATGAGTGTCTTGGGAATATTCCCCAATTCACGCATGGTCGGTCACCTATTATATACCCAGTAACCGGTATCCCTGGTGTTCCTTCCTCCCTGCTCCTTATTATGACTTTTTGTCCCCTGTGGAGTCAGATTTTCCTGAGTTGAGATATACCTTTTTTAGGTCTTCCTCAGATGATTTCGGATGTTTTGATATCTCTCACCCTTATACCGGTCTTAGATATTCATTCTTCCCGAGCATGCTGTATCTCTCACCCTTATACCGGTCTTAGATATTCATTCTTCCCGAGCATGCTGTATCTCTCACCCTTATACCGGTCTTAGATATTCATTCTTCCCGAGCATGTTGTATCTCTCACCTTTATACCGGTGTTCAGATCATATGTCTCTTTGAGCTTATTACCCAGTAACCGGTAATACCTCATCATGTTGCTTCCTCAGAGGAGTTTTTGTTCTGGTTTTCCCCAGCGAGGCCCCTTAGTGAATTCTCCCAACCTGAGTCCAGATTTTCATCCGAAGTATCCGAAGTGGATAATTTTTTGATGTATTGGCATATTCCCTAATACATGCATCTTCGAGTCAGCTCGGGTCTTCCCATTGATTATTGCTCCCCAGGTTTCAAGTCATGACCTGCTCACGCATTTTATTCCTTTTCTTATCCCCATGAGAGTCCCCAGAGTCTTTGTCCCGTTGAGCATACTACTCAGATGGATTGTCATTTCCTCCTGATCTTTTCCTTTGTGGACACATATCTCCACAAAGTGTTACCTTTTGCATACATACATTTGCATCATGAGGTCTCTTAGGGACCAAAATTCGTCTCTCTGTTATTATTTAAGCCCATTCTACCTCGTCGAGACAAAAAATTTAACCTTCACTTCTCCGGCTAGAATGACCTTAAATAGGGGCATCTGTAAGACCCCAATTTTGTCCCTAAGATCCCTTATGGCATCATAACATTGCATTTACAAATCCTCAAGGATCATGTGCATCTTAGTTCCCTTTGCCTTTGGATGGGACTCCTTGTGAGTGGTTTGAGATCACCAAGCATGCTTGAATTGTATATTATTGCTTTTCTTATTTTATGTACTAACCAAAAGCACAAAAATATGTTACTAATACTTCTTGTTTGTAGCTTGAGTAATCACAAGGTCAAGAGCTTCTATGAGACCATTTGTGCAAAGAGATGGCCAAGAGAAGATGAAAGCAAACATGGTAATGGTTCCCAAAGCTCTCATCCATCAAATATGCCTCCCTGGTGTCTCAATTCATCATTTTGGTCAAAGCAAGTCAAAGGGTTGAGGTTTGTTCCTCAAGGAAACCCTAATTCATCTGTGTATCAAGTGTGCATTGCTCATGAGGCAACCTCAGCCCATGGACAAATACAATCAAGGGGAGTTCTTTAATTCATAATTCCATGCATATTTGATCTTATTTGAGTGTCCTCAATCATCAATTCATCAAGATATGAGTTGTGGACTTCAGAAGTTGATCAGTCAATTCATCTGACTATTTTGAAATGCACTAAGACCTAACGTTTTATGTGTTGGTCAAATGGAGATGATCCCAAAAGCAAAAATGTTCTTAAGGACAATATGAACAACTTTCATGTTCATCAAAAATTTATTTGAATCTTGGAAGGTCATCTCCCATTCCAAGACATTATAGGTCATTTTGACTGAAACCCTAAATTTGGGTCAACTTCCCAAGGACATAACTCATTAATTTTTTATGATTTCGAGGTGGGATCAAATGAATTGGAAAGCTTAAGATGTCTACTTCAAATTTTATGTTGAACAAAATTTCATAATCTCAAAGGAAATAGATGTGATAATGCAAAACATTATAGGTCACTTTCGACCAAATGCATTGAAAGGCAAAAAAGTCCAACTTCAAGTGCCCATAACGTCTTCATCAAAAATCCAAATGATGCAAACCTTAAGTCCATTTTTATTACCAAGAAATGATCTACAACTTTTATGTTGGAGGTTTTTCCATTTGATTCTTGCATCATCAAAACAGAGGGGCTTGAAGTTGAACTAATTTGGCAAAATTCTCAAAGGCATGTTTTGCACTATGAACTTCATGGCTTGTTTTCATAAATTTCCACATTCCAAATGAGTTTTGGTCCAACATAACATTTGTTCCTTATGTTAAAACCTTTCCAACCATTACCCACATGCCTATGTTTAAATTTTTCAAGTGGCATTTTCGAAGAGGTGAAGTTTTAGGCATAATTCTGCATAACATGTTGAAACTCATTACACAAGCCATTTCATTGCCATCTGCACGTCCAAATCCATTTGATTGATCATCAGCATGCAAATGCAATTGAGTTTGGGCCTTCTACATGATCATGCAAGCCCATGCAAAGAATATCCACTTGCCATGCACACGAGAATTTTCACTTGCTCAGCCAATTCCATCTATAAATAGACATGATATGCTTCATAATTGAGGACCCTGAATCAATCTGAAATGCTGCAAAAATCAAAACCTAGCCATACCTAAAGGAACTAGTTCATATTTTCTTCAATTTTTCATATCTAAAATTCAACTGAATTTGGTTGAATCTTTAGATCTAAAGTTCCTAGACCTCCATCATATGATCCATTCAACTTCTGTTTTGCCAAAAGAACCAAGGAAAGGAGCTCAGATCTTCATAATTGAAAGGTTTACTTCAACTGGTTTTTTCTTCGAAACTCCTTATCCCTTGACCTATTGAACTGGATATTGTGTTGTCTGAAGTCCTCTCTATAGAGGCATCATTGTTGTGTGTTTAATTTTTGAAATCAAGCAAATTCATGATGAACACCATCATGCTTCCACCTCTGATTTCTTCATTTATAGGAATCTAGAGTGGAAGTGAGTGGTACAGGAGTGATGTACATCACTTCCTCTTTCGAACGGTACCTAGATCGCCCATTTTGGTGAACATTTGCATTTCTGCAATTTTTGAGTCTCACCTGAGCTCACCGGAGAAGACGGTGGCTCTGGCCACCGTCCCTTTGCCAGATGGATTGTGGACCGTGTGATGGCATCTCCAGATCTAATCTCCACGCTTGGATCTTATGACTTTTTTAAAATATCACGTGTTTCTCATTGACTCAAGCCTACCGTGAGCGCGCGCATGTGGAGCGTTTGATCAGCCACGTCAATTAATTTTTGATTTTATTTCTTTTATTTCCTTTATTTTCAAAAATTCATAACTTCTTTATTTTTAATCCAAAAAATATGGGACCAATTGCATTCTTCTCCATTTAAATTCTAATTTCTAAAAATGATTTTTAATATTTTTTATTTTGTCATTTGATATTTTTTGTGAATTTTCTCTTTTCTGGTTATATTTAATTCATTTTAATTAGTTGTTGATATTCAAAAAATACAAAAATATTTTCCTAACCTTTTTGAATGATGATGGATCTATGAAAAATATTCTCATCAATTCTTTAATTGATTTGAGATTTATTTGAGATTTTAGTTCAATTAGGTTGTTTTTCTTCATTTTTAATTGATTAAAAATAGTTTCTGACTTTTAAAAATGTTGAAATTTTTTGTCAAACTTTGTTTGACCTTGTTGAACTTAGGATAAATCACTTGGAACTTTCAAAGTTGATTTGAGCTGATTTTGAAGTTTGACCTTTCTTTAATATTTTAATTCAAGTTTATTTTAAATATTAAAAAGTGCCAAAAATATTTTGTTCATTTCTTGACTTCCAATCTTCAAATCCCTTCTATTTTTTATTGTTTGACCATGATCCTCAATGTCATTGGTCAACACTTGTTGATTGGTACATTTTATTTCATTTGATGCACTTTATTCTTTCCTTTTCCATTTTTCATTATTCATCTTCTTCTTCTCCTTTTTTCCTTTTGATCAATGAGTTAAAGGTTGATAAGTTAGCATTGATTAGGGAGACTTAACCTTCCTTGATTCAAATCTAATTCATCTTGATCAATTGATCAAGTGAATGGCTTTGCATTAAGGATAGGTTATTTCCTAAATCATGCAAAAGACTTCAACCAATACAAGATCATTTCCCATTTTCTTTTTGGCATGGCAAGTTGTTGGAACTTGGTTCACTAATCAAGACTTCTAACTTGTGTTGTTGCCTACATTATTATTAACCGGCCTCAGATAGTTGTGACTTCTACATAAGTCCAATTACGATTGCTTAACATAGCGCTAAATTTGCCTTATGGCATACTAACTACTAACACTAACCATTAACCATTAACCTTTACATTTTGCACTTTACATTTATGCAATTTACTATTCTTGTACATATTATTCATTTGCTTTTCCCTTTGCTCATTTGAGCACATGTTTATGTTTATGTTAATGCAATTTGCCTTTTGCTCACTTGAGCACATAATTGTGTATATATCTTTTGTGCTTGTGTTTGTCTGCTTGTTGTGAACCAAATGCAAAGAATTGGACAAAATGGACTTAGATTTTAGGACTTTACCCAAGCTAATGGAGTTTGAAGAGCAATTAGGCCTCATGCCTTTAGAATGCTTAAAAATGTCAAAGAGCAACTAGGCCTCATGCCTTTAGAATGCTTAAAGCTTGAAGATGACCTTGAAAGGACCAACTCCTAAACTCTTCTTGTCCATTCTTTGTTTGTTTTGCTATCTTTTAATGTGTGTGCTCTTGTGCCAGGGATCCCAACATTGAGCCTAAGTGAGGAACCATTGCCATGAGCTTCTAAGACAAAGGGGATCTTCCAAGAGTTCATTTGATTGTTGATTGCTTGAGTTTATGATTATGTGATTGCTTATTCCAAAGGATGGGAGCTACTTGGATCATCAATATGATCTCAAGAGAGGAACTCCATTATGGTCTTATTCTTTATCCCTCACCTCTTGTATGCTTATGACTTTAGCCTTTCTTCTTCTTCTCTCCACTCTAACCCAAGCCAAAACTTTTGTGCAAACATTAACACTTGTTTTCAAACATTAGAAACCTAAGCCTTTTGCTTTTGATTTTCAAACTTTCTTTTCATACCACTTATTTTGAATTGAATCCTATGTCAACTTTGACCATATTTTGTATATACTTTTCATTGGTAAATATAACTCATTCAAATGTTTTTTTTGTGGTTTCAATGGCCACCTTCTTAATCAAAACTTTTCATAACCTTTAGCTATTAGGTTTGAGATATCCTTGAGGTAGATGTAATACTCACCTGTATCCTTAGGGATGGACAATGAGTCTTCCATGCTTATTATTGGGTTAACCCCTCACTAGCATGTTGAAGCTATCCTCACATGCTGAATTTGTGGTTTTAGGTTGAGTTTTCTCCCTTGGATAACAAAAGACCTTAAGGCTTTTGGACCAATCAATTCACCAACTCATTTTTGAGATTTTTACCCTGAACTACGAGGTTTTGATCCTAATCTTTTTTTAAGATGGTACGTAGGCAATGGGTTTATCCATCCAAACGCAAAAATGTAAATAACTTGTACATTCTCTTCTCATCTCTTCAATCATGTTTGCACAAATAAATTTTCACAAAAATACCAACCTTACAACAAATGTGAAAAGGGATCCTTAGGAGTACCTAGGATGTTTTGGGTGCCTAACACCTTCCCATTGCATAACCAACCCCTTACCCAGATCTCTGACACTTTTACTAGTTTTTGATTCGATAAAACTTTTAGGTTTTTGTTCGCTTTCTAACCATTCCTTTGGATAAATAGAAGTGCGGTGGCGACTCGACTTGTATGGTTTACCTTGGATTTAGTCAATATCTCTAATTGTAACGAATACCCCGCTACAGTATGGTGGTTTCCACAAAGGGAAACAGATCGTGGTTATAAGTTAGGTAGTCTGCTACTTATAATAACGGTTTATTCAATTAACCGTTGTGAAATAATTTTTAGGTCCTTGGTTCGAATCTCAACCTCGCCACTCTTGCCTTTTACTATTCTGGATAACACATACTACTTATAACAATAGTTAGGTTAAAAACCGTTGTGATATAATTTTTTTTGTTATATATATTTTTCAATTTTACAGTATTCCCAAATTTTTAACCTGAATATTTCTGAATCATATCAAACTATAAACAACAATACAACCATTTTTTAATTGAATTAGAAGAAAAATTGTATTACATCAATGACACAATTCTATTAGGAACCAAAAATTGTATATTACATCAAAACTAAAATGAAACAAAATAACCTACAATCTACACATCATTACAACAAATAATACTATCTTGTTGTCACGGTGTCTTGTCTCTTGGTGTTTAGACTTTAAACACATAATTTCAAATAATAATAGTTGTTAGAAAATAACATTGTTAGTAATTATAACATACAATAAATTATGAATGAGGAATATAAAATACTTGTTAATTTTCCCATATGTCATCTTGATGATCGTTATGAATAACATGTACATCATCTATATTAAATTTTTCATATGAAGTAGGAACTTGTGTTTCATAAGAAGGAATGAAAGGAATATAAAAACTATCATTATCACTACGAGGAATGGGTTTTGCTTTAAGAGTAATTGACCATCTCATCGAAAAGTCTGCAGGGTCTGTCACATAAAAAACTTGTTTTGATTGAGTAGCCATGATAAATGGTTCAGTGTTATAAGTTTCCTTGCCATGGTTAACCCGTGTGAATATTAACTCATCAGTTTGTACCCAATTGTCATTGGGAACCAACTTGCATTTAAATAAAGGCACTTCGAAAGTAACATAATCAATCTCCAAAATCTTCTCAATGAAACCATAGAATGCGGTGGTTGCCAAAATAGGATTCTTATCTTTAGAACTAGAGAAATACATGGGTTCGACATTAATCATAACCCCATTCATTTGCATTATACTATGATCATCTTTTGCTTTTGTATAAAATGAATAACTAGAAATGTTGTATGCCTTCCAAGTTATCCTAGTAAATTTTGGCATGTATGATAACCATTTAATTGTCTCAGATGCACAATCATCATTAGAAATCCTCATATTAAACCAACTTATGAATTCCTTGTTATGTCGTGTCAACAACAACTTGTCATTCATTCGGGAATATTTTTTCTTTAAAACTTCTTTGCGAGCAACTATGTAAGGTTAAATTACACTAAGATTTTTCAATATATAGAAATATGCTTGAAGTACTACATCCTAAACCATTGACTTAACATTTAAACCTTGAGTACAACTACCTTCAAATATGTCAGCATGACGATACATTGGAATTCTAATAGACTCTGCTTCCGACAAATATTTTGAACAAAACTAAAGAGCTTTTTCTGTGATGTACCTTTCAACGATCGAAGCTTCTGGTCGGTGATGATTCTTCGTATATCCTTTAAATATCTTCGTGTATCAATCTATAGGATACATCCACCTTAAATAAACTGGACCATAATATCTGATTTCTCTGACTAGATGAACAAGTAAGTGAACCATAATGTCAAAAAATGACGGAAGAAAATACATCTCCAATTGACACAATATTATTGCAGTTTCATCTTCTAATTCCTATAATTTTTTAAATCAAGAACTTTATTACATATATCATTGAAGAATAAGCACAATCTGGTTATAGTTACTCTTACATTTTATGGAAGGATGCCACATATAGCCACTGGTAGAAGTTGTTGTATCAAGACATGAGAATCAAGAGATTTTAAGCCAATTAACTTGAGATAGTTCATTGATACAAGTTTTTTGATGTTTGAAGATTAACCTTGGGGAACTTTGATATCATGCAAAACTCGCAAAAACATTTATTTTCCTTTTTAGATAGAGTTTGACATGCCAGAGGCAAATAATATCTTTTTCCTCTATCTTCTGGAGCCAACTGTTGTCGTATACCCATCTCCACCATATCTAAACGAGAATAATTATTATTTTTAGTCTTGCATGGAATGTTTAAAAGTGTTCCTATCAAACTATGACACACATTTTTCTCCACATGCATGACTCTTGAATGTTATAACCAAACGAATGGAAAGAATGGGTTTTTTAAGGTTCAAAACTTAAATTGAAAATGACTAAAGGTAAAAGAAAAATTGATAAATAAGCTAATCTATTGTACCGATTTCCGACATATCATCCATTCTTATAATTTTAATTCCTTAGCGGATTCAATCCCATTCGATTACAATACCCACTGACAAGCGTAAATTGGTATTATATGATGTATGTTCCTAATTTCCGAATTAAGCAAACGGATTTAAGCAGACGCGAATTTAGCAAACGCGACTTAATCAAACACGATAACGAAAAAACTACGCTAATGTGATTATAGTTAAGGATCATACAAACAATCAAATTTAATCAACTTTATCCTATAAGAAACAATCAAATTAAGCAAACGAAAGTAATCGAATTAAGAAAACGAGTTTATAGGAAGAATTGAAAAGAAATTGAAATTAAATTGAAAATTAATAAAAACCTCAAAGTGGAATTCGAATACAACAAATCAACTCTTTGGGAATTAGCTCTCCATGAAATCTTCTAAGAAATATTGTATCATCCCAATTCAGAATTAGGATTTTCTATCGTAGTGAAAAACCTAATATAATAAAAGGCAAATTCGGACCCTTATAGGATCCGACCCGAAAATTACAAAAACTGACCCAAACTAACCATTTTAATTAAGTCTGGAACTTCAACGAATTATTCGATCCTCCTTCACTTAGAATCGACTTTTTACTTCAACATGAAACTTGTATTTCTATCTCTTATCTTACCAACGCATATTAGAACGCATCAATCTGACTCCTATAGCCCAAGTTATGATCTGCATAGTGATAAGGTATCAAATAACTATTTATGCTGAAAATAAAGTACGAAAATAAAATAAAGCCAAAAATAAACTTAAATATTAAAACACACTAAAATATTAAAAATAATATAATAAACTATAGATTTGCCTAAGTACAATAGTAGAAAAAAGTGCATCAAAATGCAATGATCAAATTCCCCCACACTTGAACTTTTGCACTCCGAGCAAAATTATAAATTCAAAACTCAAAACCGAAAAACAAGAAAAAATGAAACATGAAAGAGTACATCAACCTCTTGTGACATTCAAAGAAGATAGGAAAATGAGTTATCAAAGAGTACATCAACCGTAGTAAGATCCTCACAGAATATTATTCACTCAACTCTCAAGTGTTTAATTAACTGTTTACACTCAAAGCACAACATGAAAGTTGGTACTACCATAAGCTTGAAAAGACTCTAATATCCACAATTAAAATACATACACACAAAGATCAAAAAGACTTTTATTTGGTTGTAACGTGGTTAAGGTAAGGGTGAGATAAATCCTAAGGGGTACTAGGCTAAAATTCAAAGAGACAAAAGAGACTTGAAAGAAACTGCGGGAGTTGAATTAACAAAATATTTCATTCACTTCAACAACTCTATAGTAACTGTTTTCATTCATATTTTTTTCTCCTTTCTATTTTTTCTTCTTATTTTTTTCTTTTTCATAAGGAGTATGTATTGACAAGTATACATCCTTCTATTTTTTTTCATTCATTTTTTTTCTTTTCTATTTTCTTTTTCTACCAACTTCTGAAATATTGCAAACATAATTATTCAACCCTACACAACTCTAAACAAGACTCTTTCAATCCTTTGAATATGGTGATATAACATTGTTTTTCACTTCTCGGTTTGTAATGAGTTGTAAACAAAAAAAGGATAATAGACTCAAGAGGGTTTCAAACAAGGGATGATATTATTTTAGGGTTGACTTTTTGGCTAACTCGCTAAAAAACAAAAAACAAATATGCCTTTATCATATCAGTGTGCACAAGTAAACAATAACATCAACAAGAGTCAATTGAAGTTCTAGAGATTAACAGACATGAGTGTACCACACAAGAAAGAAAGAGATGGATTTTTGTATGTTATCCATATAAGGCTCAAAATATCACAAGGTTAATTGATCTACCACAAATGATGTACAATTTAGAGTTTAGTCATTCCTATCATACTAAAAATGCACAACAAATTTTTCACAATACACCACAAGACTTTAGTCAAGAGAACTAAGAAAAATACTCATAATTATAACTCAAAAACCAAAGGAAAAAGCATGCAATTTTTTTTAAGAAAGCAAACAAAAACCAAAACAGAGAAAAAATGAAAACAAAACAAAGAAAACAAAACAAATAAATGGTTCCCTCCCTCAGAATTAAAACATACATTGTCCTCAATGAAAGAGCATAAATATTAAATAAGAGTGAGAGAAAGGAAAGAACACACCCGATGAGTCAAGAAAAATAAGTGATTGCATAAGAAGTATTTCCCAAAGAGAGTTCTTCTACAGTCTCTTCTTCCAAAGTCGGGTTCTCATGGAGTAGCTCTGGGTAGTGTCCATTGACCTTGAAATTTTGATTAGTGCATTTGCCTTGTATTTTAGGATCAAAGAAGAATCTTTGATAAGTAAAAGTCTTGAATGGGCACGTGAAAGTGGTCTTCTTTTTCACAACACCAAGAATCAAAGGATTACGGGGATGCCTCACTACTTTTGTTTCATATTTTAGTGAGATCTTATGCATACATGTGGAATGGCTAATATAACGAGTGTCAGCCAAGGTCCATCGAATTCCCTTCTTATGTTTCTGCTTAAGTTGAAGCTTTGATGAATAATATGAATCCTCGGGAAGTGGTTTAGGCTCTACAAAATATGGTTGTTCAATGGATGATATATTTGGGGCAGCTGGGATGTCAAAAGCGTCAACTATATAAACAACTTCATTTACATTATCACCCTGCAAGACAACATCAATCTCAGCATAAACAACACAAAGGTTAGTGTTAGTACAATCATCACATGAGTAAATATCATCAAAACCAGATAAAGTTGGAAAATCAGCTAAAAACAAATCAGAATAAGCTTCATCAACAACTCTATTTGAAAAAAAGAATGCTCTTCCTCGTCAATCTTCTTATTTTTCAGTACTCTTTGTGGGAAAGAGATTGATGATACATACTTTTTTTCAACCTCAATAACAATAGAAGGTTCAAGTTTATTTTCAGGTGTTACACTAACAATTTTTTTATTTTTTTCTGGGGCTAATTCTGTAACTTTTTCGGATCTCAAAGAAATTGCCCTCACATTAGAGCCTTTTGGATTAACTATTGTTTGGGCATGTAGTTGGTTTGATCCTTGAGCTTGTTGCATGACATTCATTGAATTGGCAAGTTGTCCAATTTGTGTTTGCAAAGTCTGGATACTATAATCTGTTCGCTGCTGAAATTGGAGACTGTTTACAACCATTTGCTTGACAAGTTCCTCTAGTGAAGGTTCAAAAGGTGAAGAGGGGGCTACTTGTGGAGGGTTATATGGTGGTGGTGGTGGAATGGGTAGCATCAATTATTTCACTAAAGAGGTAAGTTCATCAATTCTGGTTTCTAGAGCTTTGTTGGAAGAAGAAACCTGAATCCCATTCACACCTTTTGCTTGGACCATAAAATTATCCCTTGTTGTGAACTGTTGGGAGTTAAGTGACATCTTCTCAATCAAGGATTTGGCAGCAGCTGGAGTCTTATCAATACACAAAGCATTATGATCAACATCAGGGGCAACAAGTTCTCTCAGAGTTCTTTGGTCGTCCATGTTAAACTCAATAGAAAAGAAATAAAAATCAACAAAAAATGAGAAAACACAACTAATACAGCAATGCAGCAACAAATAGGAAAATACTGACAATGTCCATATTAAATAAAAATAATTGAAATACGAAAAAAATGATTAAAATAAAATACAAAAAATACAAAAACATAAAAATTAATCTAATAACGTCAATTAAGAATTTTGAGAATTTTTGCGGAATTTTCTAAAACTACCAAAACAGAAATAAAATCATATAAAATAGAAAAATAAGGAATTTCGATTTTTTAGGGCGGCTTCCACCATTTATTCCATAAATTGAGGCTTTTGATTCTTGATTTTTTCCTAGTGAATCGGCAAAGAATCAGAATAACCTGAGACGATTTTCTTAAAAAAACAGATTTTTTTTATCCTAAAACGCCTAAAGACCAAAATGCAAGAAAGTTAGGGCAAAAAAAATGTTAAATCAGAACACCTATGACTATGATAATGGTTAGACTATAATAATGGTTAAAATCTACAAGAGTCCCCGGCAACGGCGCCAATTTGATCCGCTGTCGCACACGGGTCAAAAACGAGTAATAAAAGTGTAGGAAAATGGAAGCGACACTCGGATATCGTATCATAAGGACTCTTGAATGTTATAACCAAACGAATTGAAAGAAGGGGTTTTTTAAGGTTCAAAACTTAAATTGAAGATGATTAAAGGTAAAAGCAAAATTGATAAATAAGTTAATCTATTGTATCGATTTCTGACTTATCATCGATTCTTATAATTCCAATTCCCTAGCGGATTCAATCTCATTCGATTACAATACCCACTGACAAACGTAAATTGGTATTATATGATGTATGTTCCTAATTTCCGAATTAAGCAAACAGATTTAAGCAGACGCGAATTAAGCAAACGCGATAACGAAAAAGCTACGCTAACGTGATTATAGTTAAGGATCATACAAACAATCAAATTTAATCAACTCTATCCTATAAGAAACAATCAAATTAAGCAAACAAAAGTAATCGAATTAAGCAAATGAGTTTATAGGAAGAATTGAAAAGAAATTGAAATTAAATTGAAATTAATAAAAACCTCAAAGTGGAATTCGAATACAACAAATCAACTCTTTGGGAATTAGCTCTCCATGAAATCTTCTAAGAAATATTGTATCATCCAAATTCAGAATTAGGATTTTCTATAGTAGTGAAAAACCTAATATAATAAAAGGCAAATTCGGGCCTTTATAGGATCTGGCCCGAAAATTACAAAAACTGGCCCAAACTAACTATTTTAATTAAGTCTGGAACTTCAACAAATTATTTGACCCTCCTTCACTTAGAATCAACTTTTTACTTCAACATGAAACTTGTATCTCTTTCTCTTATCTTTCCAACGCATATTAGACCGCGTCAATCCGACTTCTATAGCCCAAGTTATGATCTGCATAGTGATAAGGTATCAAATAACTATTTATGCTGAAAATAAAGTACGAAAATAAAATAAAGTCAAAAATAAACTTAAATACTAAAACACACTAAAATATTAAAAATAATATAATAAACTATAGATTTGCCTAAGTACAATAGTAGAAAAAAGTGCATCAAAATGCAATGATCACTATCACTGTCGTCTAATTCGCTAGGGCACCCTTGTGTGTTATCAATAAAATGAAGTACCTGCTACGTTTTAATTTTGCGGGAAAATATATCACAATAGTTGCTAGCTTCAACCGTAGCGGAATATGGGACATATAACCATTGTTGAAATAAACAATCATAGTTGTTATACTTTCAATTTTTAAATAATAATAAATGTGAAAGGACACACGCTAATTTTTATTGTAAAAAAGGAAAAATATTTAAGTTGAGAATCAAAGTTTGTCATCCAAACTCTATGACCACGGTTTATTTAAGTAACCGTGATGAAAAGTTTTTTAATACAATTAAAAAACACACGCTTACAAAATGTGATATGACGATGGTGGGAAAATGGCCGTTGTAATATTGTGTCACCAAAGGTATATTTTCTAGTAGTGTAGGGTTTCAACAAGAACCACAACAACAACATTAAAGAGAAAATATCTCAACAACAACAAATACATGCATGGTGGAGATTTTTACGTATCGCAAACATAATAAAGAAATCAAAGAAATGAGATTTGTTTGAGTTTCGTATTTCCTTCTTACGAGTTTCATTGGGGTTCCGTTCTTTGAGTTTCCGTCCTCCTTTCCTTGCTTCTTACTAGTCAGAGAAGATATGATAGAGGTATGAACTTTGTTTGTGGAAGAATTTGTATTATTAAGTAAACAAAGAGTGTTTCAAGTTTGGTTTAGTGAATAAATTGTGCTTTGTTCGTTATTGCATATGGTGTTTCGTGGAGATGATGAATTTCTCTGGAACTTAGTGACATTTGTTAAGGAAAAACTAAATAAACAGGTTATAACTCCATTATGTAAAAGGTAGAAGAACAATACTTTACCCTTACTAGAACCTCCCAACCTAAGGAAAATCCTATTTATTTTAATTTTAAGAAAATAAAATAAAAATAAAAGCAAGATGTCATTTTATTTAACTCATTCACGTTTTCCCTTGGTTGAACCTCCCGATTAAGGGGAAATCGGATTTATTTTAAAATTTAAAAAAAAAACAAAGCACCCATTTTTTTATTAATTTAATAAAAATATACCACTTTTCCCAATAAGAAAATACATAAAAGTGATGATGATGAGAATCAAACCCATGACCTGTTCCCCTTTTGCCCTAAGATGAATGTTCAAAGGAGGGAAAATGGAACTTGTTTTTTATTTTCAAATAAAAAATAGGAAGGCAATATTTTTTTTATAAATAAAACACAAAGTTGCTAGTATTGGGAGTCAAACCCATGACAAATGCCAGTTTTTTCTTTTGTTGGGAGTTCTAACCGAGGTTAAATCTTATTAATTTTTAATTTCAAAAAATAAAAAGGACAACCTAAATTTTAAAGGTTTTACTTTGGTCGTTTATACAACCGAAAGTGAAAACTTTATCATAAAATATATTATTTGTTGTAGTGTGCGAAATATTCTTTCTATTGATTATATCTTTATAAACTTGTAATATTAGATTTTTAACTTCATTTAAGAAAACTATAATCAAACATATCATTGTGAAATGAATTAGATTAATTTCTACATCGCTTTTTAATAAGTTCATCAATTTTTATTGTATTTTCTATTCATTGAGTAAAATGTGCTATTAGTCCATAACACATATTTTTTTAAAACTTTTACTCTTGTGCATTTTGAAAATTCTGGATTTTTGAAAACTTTTTTAAACAAAATTTTAATCGGGAAGTTCTATTCAACCTCACCCAATTCTAGACCATTCTACGATTATATTTAAACCAACATCACCTCCTGGTCTCTATCGATTAAGACATGAGAGTATATTTGTCTTCACTCAATAAAAGTACACGAAAACACACAGAAACCATTTCCAATAAACAAAAATAATCATACCATCCACTTCCTCTACAAACACTATCTTATTAGAAAATATATATCATTTTAGAATTTCCAAAGAGCCCGTACTACGGAGTTGAAAATCAAATTCAAGGAAAGGAAATATATTCCTAATCCTCTTTCGTACATAAAATCAATGAAGTTTTTCTCCATCTCGTTCATCCAACTTAAATTTGATGATTTAGACCCCGTTTTATTTATCTATCATTTTGTATTACATATCCAAAATATTTAAAAATAAAATAATATTTTTCGAATTTTATTTGCAAAATTGAAAATCCCATTTCAATTCCAATACCCCATTAACATCTTCCCTTTCTTTCATAAAAGATAAACTGGTTAGAGGAAAAGAATTTATTCATAACCAATATATGTCGTGTGAACAAAACTTTCCCCACAAATTTAAATAATGAGCTAACTAAAGAAATTTATCAAAAATCACCCAATTGGGTAGGGAAATTAGTCTTCGGAATCAGAGATAGAAAGGTTGCTTGATGATAGAATTGGTCGAGTATCAGATCAACCTCTAACTTAAGGTGCCAGAAATCTCTTAAAAGAATTTGACGATATAATTGGTCAAGCAACGTCTAACTTAAGAAGGTGCCAAAATCTCTTAAAAAAAATAATAATAAGATTTGAATCCAGACTTTGGTTTCCGTAACATTGAACAATAACTTGATCGAGCTCCAAAAGAAGGAAAGGCTAGGACATATAAGATCCCACCTCATTAAGAAATGGTATATCATATGCATAAATTTAATTAATTGTACTTAAATAAATTTATTAATATTCAAGTTTTACAAGAAATTTAATTTGGAGGTTAATGTCAATGCAATTTAATTTGGAGGTTAATGTCAACGCAATCGAGAGAGATCAGGTGAAAGAGAAAGATCAAAGATTTGAGAATTTGAAAACCCATCCATATCTATTAAAATAACAGAAA
Source organism: Lathyrus oleraceus (assembly GCF_024323335.1). NCBI lineage: Eukaryota > Viridiplantae > Streptophyta > Magnoliopsida > Fabales > Fabaceae > Lathyrus > Lathyrus oleraceus. Next base: position 380,959,501 of record NC_066582.1, on the reverse strand, counting down.
TTCTTAGATTTTTTAGAATTTTAAAATCACGTGGTACACATTTTAATAACACAAGCAAATCAAGAAGGTGGATCGAATAATATATAGCAGTAGTTGGTATGCCTCTACGTCATTATAGTTACAATTTTGTTTAAAAATACTCTCTAGTGTTATTGATCTAGTCACTAATGCATACATTTAATACGTAGAAAGGAAAAAATATTGTGTTTTAGATTTGAATCTTAATTTTACATACAATCAAACCAATAAATCATAATAACGATTATAATATATATATATATATATATATATATATATATATATATATATATATATATATATATATATATATATATATATATATATATATATTCATGAGAATGATAATTTATATGAGATCATGAAAATGAATTTGAACTATTACATTTAAAGTAAATGATTGAAATTATGATTCATTTTTATTTTGAATCAATTTTTTCTCTCTTTCATTATTAAAATAAATAACTTAAAATAAAATATTATATTTTTAACTATCAAAATTCTCTCTTCTCTCACTCTTTGATTTAAATCTAATGATTCAGATTTATTCTCATATTTTCATAGGATATATATATATATATATATATATATATATATATATATATATATATATATATATATATATATATATATATATATATATATATATATATTGAATTAACGAAGTTTCAATAACAGAAAGCTCACATCTATTCTAGATCTTAAATATTCACACTAAGTCTCATACCTAAACGACCCTATGTCAGGAAAAAAAAATCTAGACTCAAATTCTTCCTCACTCACACATTATTCATTATTCTCTAACTAACTTAGATGATGAGTTGTTAACGTTATAGTTCAGCCTACTCTCTACCACATACTACATCGGATGCTTAAGTCTACCATAGTGAATCATTATTATGTCTTTTCACCGACCATTCATTGTTCTCAACAAAACAGTAACACTAGTGCAGAAAGAAGATTTTACACCCGTTTTTTATACATATTACACCCGTTATGATAGGGTGTAAATTCAAAGGGTGAGATATGTATGAAGAATTTACACCCGTTTTAAAACGGGTGTAAAAAGAGAATATATTACACCCTATTTTAGATTTAAAAAAAGGGTGTAATTGGTAGATATATACATTAAATTTTAAGACATTTACACCCTATTTAATATAAAACGGGTGTAAATTGTCACCTATTACACCCTGTTTTAGATAAAAAAAGGTGTAATTGGTAGATATATACATTGAATTTTAGGACATTTACACCCTATTTAATATAAAACGGGTGTAAATTGTCACCTACATACATTGAAGTTAAACGAATTTACACCCTATTATAATTCAAACGGGTGTAAAATGACAAATATTTACACCCTATTTTTGATATATCAAATGTAAAATATCTTATAATTACATTTAATTTTAACACATTTACACCCTATTTTGTGTATGAAGGGTGTAAAATATCTCAATTTTTTTAAAAATATTTTATTTGAAATTTCATTAAACCAAATATTTTTATATATTCCTGGATATTCAATAAAAAACAAAAATAACCAAAACAAACATTTCTCTAATCTTTAGAATCTTGCACCAAGTCATACATCAACAAAAATTGTATTCATGTAAGAAAAAAATTCAACCACTTTGTTCATGTAACTTGTACCAATAAATCATTCATGGAACAAAAATATATCTATATATAAGTTTTTTTTAATCGCTTCTGTTTTGTCATTAAATCTTTCTTTTCCTGGTTCTCTTGCTCTTCAACCTTTTGCAAAAAGAATTGAGCCCAAAGTTGTCGGATGTGATCAATTGACTCTTTTTCATATGATGAGGTGTCTGTGAATATCTGCAAGTTCAAACATATAATAAATTAAACAACTACATGTTAAAACAATAATTTACATGTTTTTCATTAAATATATGTAATATAAAATACCTCATTGAATCTTTCAACAATACAAGCATCAATAATGTCAAACATATTTTTCATGACATAATATCCACATGCCCATCCGTTATCTTGTTGATGCCCCTGCATATAAACTCCTAGTTACATTAAAGCCACCAAAAACAACAACATCACAAACTTTTTTCCTTTTTCACAAAATTTGTACCAACACTAACTTTCTTCACTCGACATAGAAACACATACAATTTTAGTTGGTTCAGAGCATGTACAACTATAATTTTATCACCATAAGTGCAATTCAGTAATAAATATATTACATGTTTATAATGATAACTTACAAATATATCACTTGCAATTATAAAATCGGAATTTTCTTTTTCTTTATCTCATTTATAATAATATAAATAATCAAGATACCATGGTCCAGTAACCCATGCAACCTTCACTCCTAGATAATCCAGATGATTGGCTGCAAAGGAAGCACACACAAGAAATTAACAATTAAGGATGGTACTCTAGAAACAAACTTCACTTGGTGAGTTCAAAGACATGAAAATGACTTAGAACGTTATACACACCCAATTTGGGAAACCTCTCCCGCACCAACTCTTCAAAAACAAGTTGATCCACCTGATAAAATGAATATGTATTTGAATATGTCAAAAATTCAAACAGTAGTTATTTGAGCATTACTGAATTTACTCAAATATCTTTATAAGAATAAAATACCTGAGACTCTATCATATCCTCTGAAAAATAGCCATCAAAATAATCATCTAAAATGCCCATTAAGGTCCTGACAAAAAATTATAGTTAGAGATAAAACGCAAAATTAGTTCAAATTTGCAATATTGAAAAGATGATGCGTAAGTTTGGTGCCATTCTGATAGCTTCTTATTATGGGCAGTTATGGGTTATGTGTGTTTCTGTTAAAGAATAAATAGAGAAAGGAAAAAAAAAAAGATTATGGGATAGTTTTTGAATGATTTTGGGAGGGAGAGACCAAGCCTTCGAATTTCCTGGATAGGAATTGCTATATATTTATTCGATCATTGTCTCTCTAAATTATCCCTAATGTACTAGTGTGTTAATTCTATATTAATAATATAAACTTCTGTTTAAGACAAATTCTGCAGAGAATTGTTCTATCATTTCTATTTTCTTTTCTTTAATTTACTCCCTATAAATACCAGGTTTCTATCACATTCCTTCATGACAGCAAAGCTCAACAAATACAGGAACATTTAATATTATGAAGCTAAATTGAAGTGCAAATACTGAGTATATACTCTAGAAATCTAAGGAAGCTTTATCAAGACCTACCAAAAGGCATTTTCTTCAGGCATCAAAAGCAGCAATAAGCCAGCAAAAAAATTCATTGCCTGCAATTTGAATTATCCCAACATGTTAAGTCAGCGGATTATAGAAGTCGCGAACATATATTACAGTCCATGTGATAAGGTATACAATAAATTCTGGCTTAAACTATTTCATTATCCATGTTGTGGTACAGATCATTAATATTCATGAATCAAAGATATGAAAGGTGTCGTGAGGCCTTAACCATGGCCCTTTGCACCTTCAGTCAGACATGCAGGAGTAAGACAGCATCTTAAGACAATGTAGCAATAAGAGAACATTTTAAGAAGATGCAGGAGTAGGACTGTATCTTAAATATATGAATCATTCCTATCATGCTTTGTACACATTTCAAGCTCAGCGGTCTCTCATATGAGAAGGTTGATATAGATTTTATAAACTATAAACAATTTATGTATAATGCCACAGTGGTACATATCATCTTCAACTAATTATAATATCAACTTGGGAAACATGGTAAGTTCAAAGTCTAAACTACCTCAACAAAGATCGAAAATTTATTTTGTGCCCGTGAAATGATAAATGGTTAATGTTTACTTCACAAATAGAAAATTCAAGTCTAGAAGGCTTTTAAAACTCTTTTTATCAATGGTTTTTGGATTCCTTGGCCTATAATGTGAAGATAACAAAATTTTGGCCCCCAATTTTTTAAAGAAAAAAATACTAAAACAAAGTAATGAGTGAACAAATTTTATGAGTGATCGGCTCACTTATATGTACATTTTTTAATCTAGACACCTTATTAAATTGTTTGACAGAAAGACCTTTCAAGCAAAATACATCAGAACCATATTGAAAAATACTAGGAAAACTTCTTTTTGAAAATATGAAATTATATTCAGAATGAATGACCTGGCAGTAACCAACAGAGGGATTGTGTCGAGCATATGCAGTAAGTAATCGTCTCAAAGCATTTCTACCATCCTCATCCAAAGCAGGATGACCAGGAAATGTCCGTGGCAGATCCTGCACAAACAAGCAACAATTTGGCACATTAGACAAAAGTTTATTCTATAGCATCGTAAAGATAATATCACAGCATCATAAGTAAGGAGGTGAAGTGTCAAAGGTAAGGACCTTCTCAATCTGTCCTTTCCATTTTTCTGGTACATGTATGAGTTCTGCATTTATTTTACCATCATTGTCATCTAATTGCAAGTTTTGATGATTACTTTTAATTTCAGAATCACCATTGGAGGCTAGTAGATTCTGATAATACTTGTCTACTCGTCTTGCTTTGACACCCACAAAAGCTTGCCAGAGCTGAAGCACAAGAACAAACAAGGGTAGCTCACCAAAAATAAAAACACTTCACAAGAAAATGGATGGGATGTCTCGTGTATATATAGGTTACCTCTCCCCTAAGTGCCATTGGCACTCCCCCACGAACAAGAACTTCCAACTCTTCTATCCAAGGACACGGAACCTGCAGTGGTGCAGCATCAGCAGCAATCCCATTTGCAGAGGTACTCAAGCCATCAACACGAGGAGAATCTGGACTAGGATCGGACCTTTCAACATCATAGAACTCGTCCTCAGAGTCTTCCTCAAATGCTCCTTTTGGTGATTTAGCATCATCAGAATGAGATAGTGATTTCTCAGTTTCAGCGATCTTCTCGTCTTTTGAAACACCATTCTTGTTTCTTTCATCTTTTACTGATGCAGTTTTCTTCTTTACACGGGCACTCATCATATCCTCAATAATATGAAGAGATGACCTTATGGTTGACCATAACTGGACTCTATGAATCTTAGTCACTTCAGATGCTGGTAACTCCTCCTTTTGACTTCCATTTTCAATTGTACTATCTTCACTGTCTATGAGAGTTGAATTTTGTTTCCTACGAATTTTTCAAAATCATATCCATTTGATTTGAATCACAATTGTTGAATCAGTCATGCTAAGATGAAGAAATCAATTCTTGATCTCGCCTCGAAAAACACCTCAAATCCTTCCAACTCTATATAACATCATATCTGAAGCGAAATCCCGATATTAAATGCCGGAGAAAACAAAAAATTCCCTTAAGTTAATCCTTAGAAATGAGCATGATCAATGATTGAAACAGTTACCTCATGTGGTGATTAAAATCATTGATGCATAATTGGATAAATGATCACGAACGTCGAACAAAGAACAACACCTTTACTCAGTCTACACAAATATAACACCTTCAATCTCAGTGTTATTTGGTACGAATGAAGACCTTGAGAGTGAGGGAATTCAAAACCAATTTTCATCAAGTAGAAACAAACTTTTTCACAAGGGTTATATTTATAGAACCACTTGTGTGAGTTGTAAGTTGAAAAAAATCACTTTAGTGCGTCGTACCTTACGGTGTACTATATTTAACTTAAATGCACAATAAGTTACGGTATTCTGATTCCAGTTAAGTGCACCTTACTTTATAGTATTCTATAACTCACTTAAGTGCCAGATTCGAGCTCTTGAGTTGGGATAGTCGGAATTTGAGGAATTAATCGAGTAAGATTTGAGTATGAATCATAGAAGATACTGATAATGCAATGTTATGTATGCGAGATACCTAGAAGACCTTTCTTATAACATACAAGTCTTCGTAGTTTGGCATCCATTTGCCCCTAGGGTCAGTATGAATTAGTAGAATCTTCTTCAAGACTGTATCTGTAAATTCATGATCATCAAGCTATGGATAAGCAAGACATCAAATAACAAGAGTCGTCACCACTCTTTCATTGTTTCCAAGGGAAAAGGGAAAAGTACGAACAAAACCCAAAAATAAGAAGTTTTCAAATCAAAACTAATAAAATGCCAGAGATTACAGGTAAGGGGGTTGGTTACACAGAGGAAAGGTGTTAGCATCCAAAGTATCCTAGGGAGCCCTTTTTTGTGTGCATATGCGTTTTTATACAAATGATATTTGCAAGCAAATAGAATGGAGGGATGAGAAAATAATTCATTAATTATATTTTTGTGTTTGACAAGCCCTTCGGACTTGTCCCTACGTACCAACATAAAAATGAGGGATCAAAACCTCGTAGTTTGTGGTATAAATTTCAAAGTGGATGCATTGCTTTTAACAAAAAATTTAAGTTTGAAAGACACAAAGGCCTAAAAATGGTTTGAATGAGTTAATTCTTGTTGGATTTTGAAAATTTTAAGTCAAGTATAGTTAAGTCTGTTTACAAGTTTGATAAAGAAAAGAATTTTGAAAATGCAATGGCATAAGACCAAAGTTTCTAATTTGCAATATGGTCTAAGTTTAGAAAACAAGCACAAGCAAATAAGTTTTTTTGAAAAGGAGGGAGAGATTTTGAAATTAAATAAATGGGGAGTAGATGAAGAGACTAATTCTAAGCATAAATTTAAAAATTGAGAGTTGAAAAAATCTGACCAATGGGCTGCAATCCAATAGACAAGATTGTCATATAGAAACCCAAATTCTCTTGGACATTAGAATCAAGCAACAAACAATGCACAAAATATCAACTTGAAGAGCAAGACATCAAATAGAGATAACCACATCCAAGCATAGCCACTCCATGATCTTTTTCAAATTTGCCCATGTAGCAGATGAATTCCACAATTCCACAAGTCACAGGTTCAAAAATAACAGCTTCACAATGATCATGTTGCAGATGAACTCAAATGGTCTTCAATGATGTATCAGGTGAAGTTTCAGATTACAAGCACTTGGTTTCATAAAAGTTGGCATTGGTCAAGTCCTTTGCATAGGGAGTGTTGCCTAAATTCTAGGTCCAAATGTCTCAAATCAATCCAACAGTCCACACAAGAAGTTTTTTAGGGTTCTTGTTCTTATTATGTACATTAGTAGTCAAAGACCACACAAACAAACACAAGCAAAATATATCACAAAATATGGTCCAAGTGGACAAGGTGAAAATGACATTAACATAAACGATTAGAATGGTATGAATAATGACAAATGAATAAGGCTTAAAAATAAACTGCATTAAAAGTAAAAGACTTGAAATTAAATGTTAGTTGTTAATGAGTTAGAAGTTAGTATTGCTTTTGCTTCTTTTTTTAAGTCATTCTTTGGAGAACACCCAACCCACTTATCACAAGCATGGATCCTTGAACCAAGACATCTTCCAAAGGAAGAAAAAAAGGCCAAGTTTTCACACAATACCATGAAAGAAGGGAGACTTACAATCTCACTAACTAGAATGCTATGCCTTTTGTGTCAAAAATTTAGCGCTACGTTAAGCAATCTTAATTGGACTTATGTAGAAGTCACAACTATTTGAGGTCGGACAATAGAATTTTGGTGTTAATGCATGTTAGAGACATAGTATAATGGACTATGCTCATGAAACATACCACACATAAAAAAAAAGCGGGGGGCCTAATCTCATCCATACTTATGTTGATTTTGCAATCAACTAGCCTTGGGATATTGCGATATCATAGGTCCATGACATGAATGCACAAAGAAGTGGAATGAGATGAAGAGGGAGGGGAAATGAATCAACACTCAAATTGGACAAAGGAAGACTTTTACCAAATTAAGATCATTCATTCATTTTGGGAGATGGAATGTACATTCCATCAATCCCCTATATCCATTGATCTTAACTTAACAAAGTCAAATCAACATTGACCAAGGCCCAACAACAGAAGTCAAACTTACAAAGTCAATCAAAATGGCTCTACACAATTTATTTGGCATTTATTCAATTAAAAATACTAAAAATAATACATTAAATTAAATATGGTTGGTCAATTTCTTAAAACCTCATCAAAACACCAAAGAAATGGCCATGAGATTTATCATAGGCCAAACAAGGTCAAAGGACCTTGGAGAAAAATTTTCAGAATTTTTGGAAACTTAAAAGTATTTTTAAACAATTAAAAATATTCATAAAATCAATTAAATCATGAAAAATATTAATAATGATCAAAAAAATAATTTTAATTCAAAATATGAAAGAGGATTTTATTTAAATTTTTTTGGTGAAACTCTCATATTTTTTGGATCATTATTAAAATTAATATGAATTAATAAAAATCAAAGGAATAAAAATTAAAATAAAAAAATAAAAAAAGACGTGGACCATTTGATCTCCTTCATTAATTGAGGTGGCAGATAAAGTGGTCTGAAACGCGCAATCTGTAACACCCTTCTAAAATACCCCAATAATTTAATTAAATATCAAAATACAACATCAGAGTAATTATGCAGTTAAGGGTGTCACATAAACACTTCACACCATGTTCCGAAATAACAGTCATGCTCTTTATTTAATCAAATAAACATTTGCATAAATCGCAGCGGATATAAATCAAATCAATCAAAACATGTAACACATTACATGTAAAATGGTTCGTAACCAACAGTAAAACATTTAAAACAAGTTAAGACAACCCATCCCGATGTTACATCTATCAGAGCACGGCCCACTACGGAGACTACACTAGACTCCAAGCATTCGCTTCTACTCAACTCATTTCTCGTTACCTGAAAAATAGTTGTAAGGGTGAGTTCCTCAATCAATATAATAAGCATTATAAAACATTATGTAATGCTAAGTAATTTTTTAACACACTTCATCACCCTAATCCAAACATACATTCAGTAACAGCACATCAACTCAACATAATGCTCAACACCGACACAAACACACGTATAATATTGGAATACATCCATTCATATTATACGCCATACATATATTATGCAATGAGACTCCATGCATGCGGTACCGACTATTTGTGAACATATAGTTCAACCTCACCGTCCAAATCCAGGCACGGCTACCAAGCTCACTAGTCCCACTCATTTGAGACATAGTGACTCACTCACTAATTCCTCACCATGGGAATTAGCTACCACCCCAAATGGGCCATGCTATGCACGCTAATCACCTAGCATGCAAACATCAACAACAATCAAAATGATTTACTCACTAATTCCTCACCATGGGAATTAGCTACCACCCCAATGGGCCACAATATGCATGCTAATCACCTAGCAATGCAACAACAACAACAACACAAGAATAGACGTATGCTCACACTCTAAGCCATAAAACGGTCTATTCACAAATGTATACATAACTGATACATTCACAGCATCATCAACACATTTTATCACACAAGCATATCATATCATGCCGCATAATCAAACACCGTATTAGTACACTCTACTAATACCTATACTACTCAAAACAACGGGAAATGATCCCCACCACGTCATACATCAGCTAAGTTACATCACTCAGCCTAAACAACCAAAAACTGCACAACAACAGTTCAGAAAAACCACAAGTCTGCCCATACGCGTATCGCCTATGTCCATACGCGTATGGCGCATTTCCTCGCCCAACCCATACGCGTATCGCCCACGCCCATACGCGTATGCTACGCGTACCATATCCTCATACGCGTACCAACAGAGACGAATCTACGTTCAAAAGATCACCTTTCTTATCCATACGCGTATTGTCTAGTGCCATATGCGTACCATGCCATCTCATACGCGTATTGCCTAGTGCCATACGCGTATGACCAGAAACCAGAATTTCCAGATCTGCAATGGCTTTTGCTCTGCTACGAGATCTCTACAATCCCAACCTTCTACAGTCCAATTTTCATACATGTTCGTTCGTTTTATCAATTACAGATCATACACTTTCATCTTCCCAAATCGCTAACCTTATTATCTCTAATTCCTACGAGTTTTCGTCAATTATCATCCAATTTCGTTCATCAAATATTTCACAATTTCAGCATGCATCATTCAAATCAGAGTCAAAATCCATGGTTTCTTACTACCCATCACATATTATCCCATAATACCCACTAATCGATGATAAACCCCCCTTACCTGAGTTAATCCGGCGAATCCTGCAGCTTCAAGTTCTTCCTCTCTTCAACCCTTGTTCTCTGGCTCTCTTTGCCCTTTTCCACTCTTCTGTCCCTTTTTCCTTTTCACGTGAAAAAAAATAACCTTTTTACCAAAAATGGGATTTTTCTGACTTCCAACTTATATATTTTCCAAATTATATTATTATTCCAATAATAATAATAATTCAATAATCCCAAAATAATAATAATAATAATTATAATCCAATTATCTAATTAAATTAATAAATCTGTTATTAACTTAATTTAAATAATAATCATATTATTATCGGGGTGTTACAACTCTCCCCCACTAAAAGAGTTTTCGTCCTCGAAAACATACCTCAATCGAATAACTCCGGATAAGACTCCTTCATCTGACTCTCAAGTTCCCAAGTCACATTGCCACCTGCTGGTCCTCCCCAAGCTACCTTCACCAAAGCAATCTCTTTACCCCGCAACTGCTTCAACTCTCGATCCTCGATCCTCATAGGTGATGTTTCAACAGTTAGGTTATCTCTCACCTGTACATCATCTACTTGGACTACATGCGACGAATCATGAATGTACCTCCTCAATTGAGACACATGAAAAACTTCATGCAAATTCGCAAGCGGCGGCGGTAAAGCGATACGATAGGCTACCTCCCATATCCTCTCCAAAATCTGATAAGGACCAATAAAACGAGGTGTCAACTTCTTCGACTTCAAAGCTCGACCAACACCAGTTACCGGAGTAACACGAAGAAACACATGATCTCCCTCTTGGAACTCAAGTGACTTCCTCCTCTTGTCATGATAACTCTTCTGACGACTCTGAGCAATTCTCATCTTCTCATGAATCATCTTAATCTTTTCCGTAGTTTGTTGAACAATCTCCGGTCCAACCACAACACTCTCACCGGACTCATACCAACATAACGGTGTCCGACATCTCCTACCATACAAAGCTTCAAACGGTGCCATACCAATGCTCGAATGAAAACTATTGTTGTAGGTAAACTCAATCAAAGGTAAATAACAATCCCAAGCACCTCCTTTTTCCAAAACACAAGCCCTCAAAAGATCCTCTAGTGACTGAATCGTCCTCTCAGTCTGACCATCAGTCTGCGGATGATATGCAGAACTCAATCTCAGCTTAGTTCCCAAAGCCCTCTGCAAACCTTCCCAGAACTTCGATGTAAATCTAGGATCTCTGTCCGAAACAATACTCGACGGAATACCATGCAAACTTACAATCTTCTCAATATACAACTCGGCTAATCTCTCTAACGGATAATCCATTCTGATCGGAATGAAATGAGCCGACTTCGTCAATCTATCCACAATCACCCAAATAGCTTCAAAATTCCTACTTGTCCTCGGTAAACCCGAAACAAAATCCATACTGATACTATGCCACTTCCACTCTGGAATAGCCAACGGTTGCATTAGCCCAGACGGCTTCTGATGCTCAATCTTTGACTTCTGACAAGTCAAACAAGAATAAACAAAACTCGCAATTTCTGTTTTCATTCCCGGCCACCAAAATAGCTTTTTCAAATCATGATACATCTTTGTAGCTCCAGGATGAATACTCAAGCCACTACGATGTCCTTCCTCCAGAATACTCTTCTTAAGTTCGGTAACATCCGGAATACACACCCGATTACCAAATTTCAAAACACCATTCTCATCAACTCTGAATTCACCACCTTGGCCTTGATTCACTAAAGTCAACTTATCAACCAAAAGCATATCGGATTTCTGACCCTCTCTGATCTCATCCAAAATATTACTCGTTAACTTCAACATTCCCAATTTAACACTATTGTGAGTACTCTCACACACCAAACTCAAATCTCTAAACTGCTCAATTAAATCCAATTCTTTAACCATTAACATAGACATATGCAATGATTTCCGACTCAATGCATCAGCCACTACGTTTGCTTTACCCGGATGGTAATTCAAACCAAAGTCATAATCCTTCAAAAACTCTAACCATCTCCTCTGTCTCATATTCAGCTCTTTCTGATCAAACAAATACTTTAAACTTTTATGGTCACTGAAAACCTCAAATCTTGACCCGTACAAGTAATGCCTCCACAACTTCAGAACAAAAACCACAGCTGCCAACTCTAAATCGTGTGTCGGATAGTTCCTCTCATGAACCCTCAGCTGTCTCGAAGCATAGGCTATAACCTGCTTATTCTGCATCAATACACCACCCAAACCCAACAATGAAGCATCACAGTAAACCTCAAATGATTCCGACGAACTCGGTAATATCAGAATAGGAGCAGTAGTTAACCTTCTCTTTAACTCTTGGAAACCTTCTTCACATTTTGAGTCCCAAACGAACGCTTGCCCCTTTCTAGTCAACATCGTCAACGGTAACGCCAACTTAGAAAATCCCTCAATGAATTTCCTATAATAACGAGCCAAACCAAGAAAACTCCTTATCTCAGAAACTGACTTCGGAGCTTCCCACTTAGATACCGCTTCCATCTTAGAAGGATCAACAGCAACACCACCTCTTGAAATCACATGACCAAGAAAACTAACCTCTTCTAACCAAAATTCACACTTAGACAGTTTAGCAAATAACTTCTTTTCTCTTAGAACTTCTAAAACTACTCTCAAATGCTCAGCATGCTCTTCTTCAGATTTCGAATACACCAAAATGTCATCAATAAACACCACAACAAACTGGTCTAGGTACGGATGGAAAATCCTATTCATATACTCCATAAATACTCCAGGCGCATTAGTCACCCCAAAAGGCATTACAGAATACTCGTAATGTCCATACCTTGTTCTGAAAGCAGTCTTCTGAATATCCTCAGTTTTCACACGTATCTGATGATATCCCGACCTCAAATCTATCTTGCTGAACACACTTGCACCAACCAACTGATCCATCAAATCATCAATCCTCGGTAGAGGATACCGATTCTTGATCGTCACTTTATTCAGTTGCCTGTAGTCCACACACAACCTCATAGTACCTTCTTTCTTCTTAACCAATAACACTGGTGCACCCCACGGTGACACACTCGGACGAATAAATTTCTTATCCAACAGATCTTCCAACTGACTCTTCAATTCAGTTAACTCAACAGCAGACATACGGTACGGAGCCATCGATATCGGTCTAGTACCAGGTACCAAATCAATCGAGAACTCAACTTCACGCTCTGGCGGCAATTCATTCACTTCTTCAGGAAACACATCAGGAAAATCACACACCACGGCTAGATTACCAATCACCAATTTATCTTTAGCTTCCAAGGTCGCTAACAGCATAAACAGCTCTGCCTCATCTGCTACTGCTTCGTTCACCTGCCTTGCAGATAGAAACAAACTCTTTCCTTCCTCATTCTCAGGAAAAATCACAGTCTTATCAAAACAGTTGATATAAACTCGGTTACACACCAACCAGTTCATACCCAGAATAACATCAATCTGCACTAGTGGAAGACACACTAGGTCCATCCCAAAGTCTCTACCAAAAATACTCAAAGGACAATTCAAACAAACCGAAGTAGTAGTCACTGAACCCTTCGCAGGAGTATCAATCACCATATTACCACGCATCTCAGATATCTCTAACTTAAGTTTCACAGCACAATCCAAAGATATAAAGGAATGAGTAGCACCGGTGTCAATAATAGCTACAAGAGGAAAGCCATTAATATAACACGTACCTCGGATCAAACGATCATCTGCAGAAGTCTCAGAACCCGATAAAGCAAAGACCTTGCCTCCCGACTGATTCTCCTTCTTCGGCTTAGGACACTGTGGGCTAATATGACCCAACTCTCCACAGTTGAAACAAGTCACAGTCTTCAACCGGCAGTCTGCAGCCAAGTGACCACCTTTTCCACACTTGAAACACTTCTTCTCATTACTGGTACATTCATGGATACGATGCCCAGCCTGACCACATCTGTAACACTTAGCAGGGGCACTAGAGTCTCCCCCACTAGGCCTCTTCATCCCACTCTGTCTCTGAAAACCTTTGCCAGCTGCATACGGTTTTCCACGATCATTCTGATTCTTGCCCTTCCTATCAACCCTCTGCTGATAGCTCTCTGCTCTAGCCTTGGTGTCCTGTTCAAAAATCCTGCAACAGTCAACCAAGTCAGAAAACACTCTGATCCGCTGATACCCAATGGCCTGCTTGATTTCGGGACGTAACCCGTTCTCAAACTTCACACACTTAGAAAATTCCCCAGCAGCCTCAGCATAGGGAGTGTAATACTTCGACAGCTCTGTGAACTTAGCAGCATACTCAGTCACAGACCGGTTACCCTGTTTCAATTCCAAGAACTCTATCTCTTTCTTTCCTCTGACATCTTCTGGAAAGTACTTCCTCAGGAATCTCTCTCTGAACACAGCCCAAGTGATTTCAGCATTCCCAGCAGTTTCCAACTCAGTGCGGGTAGCAACCCACCAATCATCAGCTTCTTCTGACAGCATATGCGTACCGAACCTGACCTTCTGGTTATCGGCACACTCAGTCACTCGGAAGATTCTCTCGATCTCCTTCAACCACTTCTGAGCACCATCTGGATCGTATGCTCCCTTGAACATTGGAGGATTGTTCTTCTGGAACTCACTCAGTTGACGAGCAGCCCCCATTCCCATAACATTCGGATTTCCCCCAAGTACTCCAGCCAACATACCCAGAGCCTCAGAAATCGCAGCATCATCTCTGCCTCTTCCAGCCATCTCTATTCTGAAAACCCAACAAGCTAAACAATAAGTACTGATAGGGTTACACAACACCTATCCCGTACAGGGGAACAGAATAATTACGACTCGACTCGACCAACCAGGCTCTGATACCACTAATGTAACACCCTTCTAAAATACCCCAATAATTTAATTAAATATCAAAATACAACATCAGAGTAATTATGCAGTTAAGGGTGTTACATAAACACTTCACACCATGTTCCGAAATAACAGTCATGCTCTTTATTTAATCAAATAAACATTTGCATAAATCGCAGCGGATATAAATCAAATCAATCAAAACATGTAACACATTACATGTAAAATGGTTCGCAACCAACAGTAAAACATTTAAAACAAGTTAAGACAACCCATCCCGATGTTACATCTATCAGAGCACGACCCACTACGGAGACTACACTAGACTCCAAGCATTCGCTTCTACTCAACTCATTTCTCGTTACCTGAAAAATAGTTGTAAGGGTGAGTTCCTCAATCAATATAATAAGCATTATAAAACATTATGTAATGCTAAGTAATTTTTTAACACACTTCATCACCCTAATCCAAACATACATTCAGTAACAGCACATCAACTCAACATAATGCTCAACACCGACACAAACACACGTATAATATTGGAATACATCCATTCATATTATACGCCATACATATATTATGCAATGAGACTCCATGCATGCGGTACCGACTATTTGTGAACATATAGTTCAACCTCACCGTCCAAATCCAGGCACGGCTACCAAGCTCACTAGTCCCACTCATTTGAGACATAGTGACTCACTCACTAATTCCTCACCATGGGAATTAGCTACCACCCCAAATGGGCCATGCTATGCACGCTAATCACCTAGCATGCAAACATCAACAACAATCAAAATGATTTACTCACTAATTCCTCACCATGGGAATTAGCTACCACCCCAATGGGCCACAATATGCATGCTAATCACCTAGCAATGCAACAACAACAACAACACAAGAATAGACGTATGCTCACACTCTAAGCCATAAAACGGTCTATTCACAAATGTATACATAACTGATACATTCACAGCATCATCAACATATTTTATCACACAAGCATATCATATCATGCCGCATAATCAAACACAGTATTAGTACACTCTACTAATACCTATACTACTCAAAACAACGGGAAATGATCCCCACCACGTCATACATCAGCTAAGTTACATCACTCAGCCTAAACAACCAAAAACTGCACAACAACAGTTCAGAAAAACCACAAGTCTGCCCATACGCGTATCGCCTATGTCCATACGCGTATGGCGCATTTCCTCGCCCAACCCATACGCGTATCGCCCACGCCCATACGCGTATGCTACGCGTACCATATCCTCATACGCGTACCAACAGAGACGAATCTACGTTCAAAAGATCACCTTTCTTATCCATACGCGTATTGTCTAGTGCCATACGCGTACCATGCCATCTCATACGCGTATTGCCTAGTGCCATACGCGTATGACCAGAAACCAGAATTTCCAGATCTGCAATGGCTTTTGCTCTGCTACGAGATCTCTACAATCCCAACCTTCTACAGTCCAATTTTCATACATGTTCGTTCGTTTTATCAATTACAGATCATACACTTTCATCTTCCCAAATCGCTAACCTTATTATCTCTAATTCCTACGAGTTTTCGTCAATTATCATCCAATTTCGTTCATCAAATACTTCACAATTTCAGCATGCATCATTCAAATCAGAGTCAAAATCCATGGTTTCTTACTACCCATCACATATTATCCCATAATACCCATTAATCGATGATAAACCCCCTTACCTGAGTTAATCCGGCGAATCCTGCAGCTTCAAGTTCTTCCTCTCTTCAACCCTTGTTCTCTGGCTCTCTTTGCCCTTTTCCACTCTTCTGTCCCTTTTTCCTTTTCACGTGAAAAAAAATAACCTTTTTACCAAAAATGGGATTTTTCTAACTTCCAACTTATATATTTTCCAAATTATATTATTATTCCAATAATAATAATAATTCAATAATCCCAAAATAATAATAATAATAATTATAATCCAATTATCTAATTAAATTAATAAATCTATTATTAACTTAATTTAAATAATAATCATATTATTATCGGGGTGTTACACAATCCACGATGGTCTTGAGTCAGTGCGCCACAACAATTGTCATCCAAACCAACGCTTATGATTAAAACATTTTAGACCAAATCAATGGTTCTGAACTGTGCCACATCACTGCCGGAGCCAAAGGCCGGTCATCTTCTCTGATGACCCTGGCTGGACTGGTTCAATCATCACCATGACTAAAAAAAAAATGACATGATCTGAAAGATAAAATGGCATAGATCAAGAATATCACCTCAATTTTAACTAACTCCAAATATATAGAGAGATATGTGGAGTTGAATTTTGAGGTGTGTCAACTGAGTTTCTTCGATTTGACCTCAAAGCAACTCAATATTCTTGCCTACATTCGTAGGACTTCAGACAACCAAAGAACCAAGAGAATTGATGAGAATTGAGTGAGAATCGAAGAGAAGAAAAATCTGGAAAATACCTTCAATGTTGTGAAGAACTTGATCTCTCTTGCTTCAATTCGTGTTTGATCTCGCTCCAGTAGCTTGCAGAAGTGGCTTAGGATTGGTACAAAGCTTTGGATCCTGGAGTTTTTTAACCTCCAAACAGTGAGATTCAAACTCAATTTTCAAGTGAAAATTATCAGGTTTTCCTTTCAAATGTGAGGGTTTGAAGAGTGGAGGCAAAGCTGGTGCGCAAGGATTCTTTGAAATGAGCACAAAGGGTCTCTATTTATAGCAAAATGGAATGTTATTTGCACACTTGAAATTTTTTCCAAATTTAGCAATGCCATGTTCATGCTTGCATGGGCATGTACAGGCCCATGAAGCAATGCAATTAGGTCCAAAATCAACTGTGTTGAGGTTTAAATCAAGCTTGAATGACAAGGCAAGGTTATGTGATCATTTGAAAATTTTATTTTGCCAACTGATAAAGGCTTGTTAACACCATGCACAACCCTATCAAACCTTGTTTAAAAGGAATAAATTAGGACTCTTTGGAAAGCTTAGATCAAGAGGAACAAGTCTTATGTTGAACACTTTTCCATTTGGAACTTGTATCATGGTGAATTTTGAGGTGGAAGTTTGGGAATTTCAACATGTTGAAAAGTTTTTCTAAGTGTCAAGTCACATACTTTATTATTCCACCTTGCTTAGCTTTTTATGTGAGCTCCAAATGAGAAAAGTGTCTTCATAAAAGTTGTAGATCCTTCAAATACCTTCAAAATGGTCATCAATTTGACATAATTTGGATTTAGAATGAGTGATTTATGCATTTTTGAAGTTGAGGAAAATCACTTGTTCAATGGTATTGGTCCAAAATGACCTATAATGTGTCCTCATATCACATGCTCATAAAAGTTTATTCAACTCTCACTCCAAACATAAAAGTATAAGTAGACATCTTTAATGTGATTATGCAACTTGTAAATCTTTCATCTCATAAAAATTGAGCAAGTTATGGCCTTGGGAAGTTGACTTTCAAATTAGGGTTTAGACAAAATGACCTATAATGTTTCAACATAGAAAATGACTTTACAAGAAAACTTAGCTCTAGAGCTCAACATGAAAGTTGTTTGGAATGTCATTTAGAGTAACTTTTCTCTTGGAATCATTTTCATATTATAAGACCCCAATTTTGACCCTAAGATCCCTCATGGCATCATAACATTGCATTTGCATTGCCTCAAGGATCTTTAGCATCTTGGTTCCCTTTGCCTTTGGGTGGGACTCCTTGTGATTGGTTTGAGATCACCAAGCATGCTTTAATTATACATCATTGTTTCTCTTACTTTTGTTTACTAACCAAAAGCACAAAAATGTGTCACTAACATCTTTTGTTTGAAGCTTGAGTATCATCCAAGACACTTTGTGGGTTCTATTTAGATGATCAGCCAACACAAGGGAATGGCTTGAGATACTTCCAACAGGTTCAAATGGGGTCTATTCGTCAGTCAAAACGTTAATCTTGAAGAAGCAAAAGTTTGTTCATGAGTTGTCATGCTCGCTAGGCGAGTAGAATGGGTCGCTTAGCGAGTCCCAAGAAAAGCCACCAGAATCACCTACGCTCAGAGGAATTTCTTGAACTATCATGCTCGCAAGGCGAAGCCCACGTGTTAAAAAAAAAGAAGAACGAAAAACGAAAAAAATAAAAAAAAATAAAAATAAAAATAAAATATTAAATAAATAAATAAATAAAATATAACAGAAAATTTTTGGACTTGGGCCTCTCTCATTTGAGCCCACAGGTCCACAGAAATCAGGTTATAAATTCAGAGTTTCAGTGAAACAAAAGGAAATTCTATTCCTATTACCCTAGCAGGAAAAAGATAGTGAGAGACGAGCTAACAGAGTTCAGAGCAACCTCCAAAGACTGAAGGGAACTCATCCGCAAAGAACCAATTCCCTCTCATATAAACCCTCAGATTATTTTGCAAACCCCAACCGGGCAATTCAATTTCATTCGATCTCTCCAGTCAGGTTTGCCTTATTCCCATTACTTTATGCTTTTAATTTGAATGCTTTGAATGTATGAGGTATTATGGGTGAATTTGATACCCTTTTTATGCATGTGTTTGACAAGAGGTTTAGGCCTCCTACCCTTGGTTGCTTTTTGTGAGCTTTTTGTGAATTTTAATGGCATGATTCATGTGGTTACATTTTGATTTGGGGGCAACTCTTGATTTCCCTATCTTGTTTCTCTAACCTGTTTGTTGAGTTTTGTTTTGTGAGGGCTCACATGACTCTTGCAGAGATGGCTTGCCTGGTGTTCCACTTTATTTGTGGGATACCACCTGGAGGTTTATTCCGATTACCTGTACTGACTCACTTTCTTTGATGGTGCTAGCTTGAGAGATCTCTGGGTTTCTTATCTCTTTAATTGTTGTTACTTCGGATCTTTATCCGTACGGTAGATCTCTCGATCCCTTTACTTTTCCCGCATGTTACCGATTTCTTAGGTTTCGTATAGCCTCTCGTGGCATGTCATTTAAGGTAGCGCGGTTCCTTTATCTAGGACTTCCCTTTTTGCATGGGCATCCCTAAACACCCCAAACTCATTGATTTTTCTTCTCCTAAGAACACGTTATCTCCTTCTACTACAGGCGAGTAAGTCTCCAAAGGTCGAGCATCCGGTAGATTGCGTAGTAACGTCGTTCAGCCCAAAACACAACCCTTACTCCATAAGTGGTCGAACTACGTTTTGCTCTGATTTTCATCCCAGATGAGATACGTAGGCATAAGACGCGATGTCTTAGCGAGCACACTCCCCTTTAACCCATAGGTAGCCGAGCTACGAAGACTCTGATTCTCAGATTCAGATGAGATACGTATGCAGTGGATGCGACATCCGTGCGAGTCATTTTCTTTTGACCCTTTTTTTAGTAAGTAGTACATTAGATAAACATACACGCTTTTCCTCAGCCCTTCAATCATGTTTGCACAAATAAATTTTCAGAGAAAAAACAACAACCTTTGCAACAAATGTGAAAAGGGCTCCCTAGGAGTACCTAGGACGCTTTGGGTGCCTAACACCTTCCCATTGCATAACCAACCCCCTTACCCAGATCTCTGACATTTTTTTACTAGTTTTTGATTCGATAAAACTTTTAGGTTTTTGTTCGCTTTCTAACCATTCCTTTGGATAAATAGAAGTGCGGTGGCGACTCGACTTGTATGATTTACCTTGGATTTAGTCAATATCTCCAATGGTAACGAATACCCCGCTACACATATGATGAAAATTGTAGGAGATAGGGTCTAGGGAGACCCAGTTTTGATCAGATGAATTCATCTGGCCAACCACCATCAACCAACTTGCTAACATGCAATTCTCTTGACTTTTTAGGCTCATGATAGATCATATATTCATAATATGATGAATTTTGAAGTGTCCCTTAAGAAATTTGATCAATTGGTGAAGAAGCTTGTTGAAGAAGTTACTCAAGATACCTAGTCAAACTAGGGTTTCCAAGGCAAACCAACTCCAAACTCTTGAAGAAATCTTGATCAAAATAACATGTAAAGATCAATGAGATTCATATATAATGCTTAGAGACATTGTGGATCATTCCTTGGTTGTGCTCTTAGCCATGAGGGTCTTAAATCCTATATGTGAACTTGATAGATCAATGGGGATCATGCCCTTCCTACAAAAGAGCTAGGCAAATGCAAAGACATATTTTTGGTATTTTGGTTAGTAAAAATGATAATATACAAGTATGATACAATCACATGGTGCTTGGTGATCTCTCCCATAACAAACCCAATGAAAGAGGGGTAAGTAGAATGCCAAGGTATGATCCCAATGCTAATGCATATGATGAAATTGCACGAGGGATCTTAGGGTAAAAATTGGGGTCTTACAGCGACTAAGTCTCCAACTTTAAGGTTGTGAGGAAATACCTTATTGTCATGTTCCATATTGATGCAATTTTGGTATAGCTGACCATGACAAATGGCTTCCAAACGCTTCTCTTCAAAAAGGTTCAGCTGGCCAAGTTGGGCTTGCACCCACTC
Organism: Lathyrus oleraceus; assembly: GCF_024323335.1. Lineage (NCBI taxonomy): Eukaryota > Viridiplantae > Streptophyta > Magnoliopsida > Fabales > Fabaceae > Lathyrus > Lathyrus oleraceus. The sequence continues at coordinate 380,938,019 of NC_066582.1, read as the reverse complement.
GGCATCGTCAAGCTTGATGTTGGTAAAAATCCTAAAGGAAGGAATCTCTACTTCAACAGGTATGATTGCATCGATGCCATACACAAGAGAGAAGGGGGTTGCCCAAGTGGATGTATGTACTGGGGTATGGTCTACATGCAATGTAAACGAGAGCATTTTGTTCCAATCTTTATAGGTTCACACCATTTTCTGCATAATTTTCTTGATATTTTTATTGGATGCTGTAAGACCCCAATTTTGTCCCTAAGATCCCTCATGGCATCATATCATAACATATCATTGCCTCAAGGATCATTGTGCACCTTGCCTGCTTCCTTGTGGGTTGGTTATCCTTTTGAGAGTGATTCTTGATCACCAAGCATGTTTTGCATTTGTATATCATTGCTTTTCTTTTCATCACTAACCAAAAGTACAAAAATATGTCATCTAACCCTTGTCTTGCAGATGAAGCAATCAACAGTCAAAGCAGTCAAAGGCAGTCATTGAGCAATAGATGGTGGCCATTCTTGAGAATTTGGACACCACAATCATTCACAAGAGTTCATATGAGCTATGATGTCATTTTGAATCAAAATCCCAAATGGTAGAGGCTTGAACTTCATCAGAACATTGCCAGGTCAATTGGAGGCCTAGAAAAGTCAACTGCCAGGTCAACTGTGGATTTGGAGGTGGGAAGTGATTAGAAACACTCCATTCATGTTCAAACAAGTCTCATTTGACATTTCAAACATCAATATTGAAGAAAATAAAGTCAGGTCAAAACTTTCCAAAAATAGAAAGTGACCTATAATTCAAAATTGCCAAAAATGGAAAGGTTTTAACCTAACTTCAACTTCAAGTTACATCACCAAAAATGCTTCAAATGAAATTTTGTTGAACTTGAAAGTTGTAGATATTTCTCTCCCATTTCCAAAAAGTCCAAGATCATCAATTTCTCATATGTGGTTAAGAAGATATGATCAAAACATGGCAAGGTGTACATGGAGATTCAAATGGTCATAACTTCTCAACCAAAGCTCCAATTCAAGTGGTTCTTTTTGCTAAATTCTTTTTTTGACTTCTAATTTCAAAATATGCATTGCATTACATCAATTATAATCACAAAATCATGTGCAAATTCACTTAATTTTTGGAGGGAAAATTAAAGTTTAAAATTGGCTAATTATTTGAACATTCTATCATTGCCAATAGCTCCAAAACAGGATTTTAAGTGAATTTGGATTGGATTTTCGTGCACTATTCACCATGCATTTCATGCATGAGGTGAATTTGCTAATTTGCACTTACACTCCATTTTGGCTAATCCACTTAACCATTGCTTAAACATGTTTAGGAGAGTGATTAGGGAGAGGTATATATAGCAAATCATAACTGTTTTTCTGAAAAAAGAACAACATCACAATTTTCAGATCTAGATCTAGAATACAAAATTTTTCTCTCAAAATTTTCTTCCAATTTCTTCATTTCCAATCCATTCCTCTTGCTTAATCCTTGTGTTTGAGTTGTTCTTGAGCATGATCATCCATAGAACCAGTAAAAATCGTGCAAGGTTGGAGCATTTGTAAAGCTTGAAGCTACAATGGCAGATACAAATTCCTGCAAGTTCGTGTGCAATTGAGCTGTAATTCCTCTTCCAATCATCCATACAAGAGTTCTAGAGGAGATTTTGAGCACTGCAAGGCTTGAACAACACCAAATCCAGTTCTGCTTCTACAAGAGGTTACAAATTGCATCTCATAATTTTGATTTTCATTGCCATATTATGATAGATCTTGTGATGCTGAGTAGTTTAGGCTTTGAATCGTGTGAATCCATGCTAAATTGAGGGAGAACTGAGTGTTTAAAGTTTGGTTGATGATTTTTAATCTCTTCGATCCGTGCTTGTTGTTATGTTTCTTGTTGAAATGATTATGGATTGTGAATGTATGTTGCATGATGAATCCAATGATATGCGTGATTTGCAATTCTGGACATGTTGATTTTTTCTGGAATTTTGTGGATGAAGATCTTGAAGATCTTCATCATGTTCATAGCCGCCTGCACTTTTCCTACGGATTTTGCTAGGACCTTCATACCGTTTCCTGCGAAATTACATGCGTGTTCTTCATTGTTTCCTGCGGATTATGCATGCACGTGTACTTAGGGTTTGTACCAAAACAGCTGTGTTTCATGTGCGCGCGCTCCAATTTGAATTTTGCCTCGGTTCGATTCTCTTTGCCAGCATTCTTCATTTGCTTCATTTATTTCCTCCATGTATTCATCCATACTTCACATGCATTTTTTTATTTTTTTCATCATCTTCCAAAATTCATAAATAATTGAATAATGATCCCAAAAAATGTGAGGATTTTTGCATTGAGTTTCTTTTTCTCTCTAGTTTTTTATCATCATGATAACTCAAGTTGTGCTTGGCTGATTAAATATTTTGCCTAGGGTTCTTGTACATGTGTGCATTTTGGACATTGCCTTGCTTATGCATTTGTGAAATGATGGTTGTTGATCCAATGAATCTGAATTTTTGGATGATGAAACTAGACACTTTGCTTGACATTTTGGTGTTGAGTTTGCATTTTTATCAATTATCATTTCTGGTTTGTGATTTTTCTAAGTAGGTGTGACAATTTGTGTCACACCTTTGCTTGTTCATCTTATGTGATGTGATTTCTATATCAAATGAACTCCAATTGCTCTGATTTTTTGCATGATGCATATTATGGATGTTCTGATTGAGCATGAATTTTCTTGGAATTTATTGATTGATTTCTGATTTAATTGAGATTTTTCATTCTGGATTGTCACATTTGAACTTTAAAATAGTCTTGAACTTCAATTGATCATGAAATGGATTTGGTATATGATATTGATGTGAGACCTTTTGAATTGTTTCAAGATGTGTTTGAAGTTGATTCATGTTAAGTTTTAGCTTCTGTTTTGAATTTTTTCTCCATCTTTGACCCTAGGCTTTGACCTAGTGGTTTGCCTCTCATGTTTGAGCTTTGATTTCAGGTTGAACATCCAAGTTATATGGTTCATGATGCACCATCATTTGAGCATTTGATGTTTGCCTTTGACTACTAACATTGTGTGTTTTGTAGGGTTGTTAACTCATTTGAGCTTGACTTGTGGCTTATGCCTTTGCTTATTGGGTTTGACTGTTGATATTAACTGTTGGTTGTTTGTCTGTATAGTTGTACTGATTTGTTTGATGTTTCCACAGGTACATAAGTCGCTTAAGTTCATTTTGAACTTGCTTTTGCTTGGTTGCTTAACCACTTAGGTATAACCTCTCTTCTTCATGTAGTCTGGAAGAACTGTCCTGTTATGGGGGCAGGCACCTGTCTGAAGTCCTCCTTAAGAGGCAATGCTTGTGATTGTTTACTCTTTGTGCCAAGCAGGAAAAGTCCTCTTATGAGGCAATTGGTAGATAAAAGAGATGTGTAATCCATCTCCTACTATTTAGTGTGTCATCCCTTTGCCCACATAACATGTTGATGCATTGTGGATATTAACCCAAGATCTTATAGAGTCATATCACTTGTGGAGAAGAGTTCCAACTTTCTGAACTCCCACACATTCTATTAATTAAAGCTCTCCCAGGCCAGGGATAAGAGCTATGAGGCACACCCCTCATCTCCATTTCATCTGCTTCACCCTAACTCTCAATGTTAGGGTTAAGAGCACAACATACCCCATTCCAGTTGACTTTAAAGTCTAACCTTGCTTGAGCCTAATTGGTTGTATATAGTGTGTGCTAATTGACTTGTTTGTCTGCTTACTTGACTCATTTGTGCATATCTGCTTGAGTGTGCCTTAGTGCGTTTATCATCATCATTTGTATATCATTTCATAAGCTTTGCTTTATAGCATTTTTGCTTTGTCCATGGAGGAGACAAGCATAAGTCCATTACTTGGCAGTTGTTCCTATGATATGGTGTGAGACTAGTGTAAGTCCATTGATTGGCATCTGGTATCATTGTTTTGTTTTAGGAGATTAGTGTAAGTCCATATATTGGCATCTGATATCCATGTTTGTTTAGGAGATTGGTGTAAATCCATTGATTGGTATCCGGTATCCATGTTTGTTTGTGAGATTGGTATAAGTCCATTGATTGGCATCCGGTATCCATTTGCTTTGCTCATTTGCTTATTTGCATTGGTGCCTATTCCAAAGGAATCACTTGAATCATCTACATATGATTTCAAGAGGTGAACATCTAAGAAGTTTTACACTCCCTCACCCATCCCACCTTTTGTTTCTTTAAACCTCCATTTGCATGCTAATTCAAAACCTAAAAGTATTGTGCAAACATTTTCATCTCTTTTCAAATTAGAAACCTAGGCTTTAGGCCTTTGATTTTTCAAACTCCATTTCATAATACTTCTTTGAATTGAATTCTAATCACACTTTGACCCTCTTTTGTGAATAAATCCTAATTGGTTAATCCAACTCATTCAATTGTTTTGTGGCTTTGTCCATTCTTGATAAGTTTTCATGCATTAGCCATAGGTTTAATTTATCCTAGTTGGTTGATATTAATATCACCTTCTTATCCTTAGTGATTGAATTGTAAGACTTCCTTGCTTATTATAGGGTTAACCCCTCACTAGCAAGTTGAAGCTTTTCTCACGTGGTGGACCTGTTGTTTGTATAAGGTTGAGTTTTCTCCCGTGGATAACGAAAGACCTTAGGGCTTTTGTTTAAAATGAACCCACTCATATTTTGGAAATCTTTTAGCCGAACTACGGCGTTTTGATCCTTACCTTTCATGGAAGGTACGTAGGCAACGGGTTCATCCGTTCAAACACAAAAATAATAAAATTGTATATTCTTTTCTCATCCTTTCAATCCATGTTTGCACAATAATATTTTCATAACAAATAAACATTTCGTACAACAAGTTGTGAAAAGGGCTCCCTAGGAGTACTTAGGACGTTTTGGGTGCCTAACACCTTCCCATTGCGTAATTTACCCCTTACCCAGATTCTCTGATCTTTTCATTAGTTTTCTATGTGTAAAACTTCTTAGGTTTTTGTTCGCTTTTTAGCCATTCCTTTGGATAAATAAAAGTGCGATGGCGACTCGATTCTTTGTATGCTTTGCTTTTGGTTTAATCAATAAATCATAAAGTGACGAATATACCGCTACAGAAAAGTGGCGACTCTGCTGGGGATACAAACCCTTGGTGGTTTTGCCTACTTTTCACCCTTGTTGTATGATATTTGTTTATCTGTTATTTGACATATTTTTGTACAATTTTGGATAACTGTATTGATTGTAATGATTGAATTGCTTGATATACAATTGCTGTTTGCTTTGGTGATCTCTATGAGATGAGTTCTATACCCGAACTCGAGTGCACCTTAGGATAGGAGAATGGCATAGTCTTGTTGACTTGTGTGGAGTATTCCTTAACAAGTTGACTTGCGAGCCCATTCACTTGGTGGAGGTCATGTTGGATTAATAATGTCACACAAGTTATTTGTGGTTAGGCATTATTCTTTCAATCATGTGCCTTAGAAGCCAAGGACCTTAGTTTACCAAGCCCATCTTGGCCTATTTTTAGGACGTAGTGCGGAGGTCGTTCAGATGTCAGATCTGATGCGATTGTTATGCGATACTACACTCATAAGAGTCTCTCTTGAGAATATTTTTGGAATACGAGTATTCGTTCCTCCGATAATATCCGAAAGATGGGATGATGATTACGGGAACCTTTGGTAGAACATGTTCGGCAGGTTTAAACCCTAGTACACTCCCTTTGGGTGGTTCTTAACCGAAACTCCATGCTCGTGACTCTCAACAAACCCGTGATTCATGGTTGAGTCATTCAGACAACCTTAATATCAATGGAACCAGGGTGTTGATAAGGTGAAAACCATAATCCACCAAAACGGATGATTGATATTAAGGAGGTCTGAATCGTTCGTATATTGTTAATATCAGTGGAACTTGGGTGTCGATAAGGTGAAAACCATAATCCACCAAAATGGATGATTGATATTAAGGATAATACGAGTCATCCCATGACCTTTGTCTGGTGTGATTTGCTTGATCCTTGAGTGTGGTTGTTGCATTCATGCATTCATACATTCATCTGCATCCATATCATCAAAAAATGGGATTTTTTTTCCAAGGAACTTAAGGGGTTTCTTTGCAAAAAAAATTTTAAGACATGAAAAGACAAAGAATGATTCAATGAAATAATTTCTATATGCGATAAAATGATTAATATTTCAAAGTTTGCAAATAAAACCCTCGAGTTCCTTTGAAATAAAAACAAAGCATATGCACAAACATTTCATGCATCATATGCATAAGCAGGTGTTTTGTTCCGGTCTCCCGTCTTGTGGTCTGATCCCTGTTGCTCTTCATTTATTTTGAAGACGCACTTCGCCGGTACTACACCAGAGCCATCTCTGCAAGATTGATGGATCATGTTGAGCAAGAGAGCTGTGAACTCGAGGAGGAATTTTCCAGACTAGGTGCTTTTGATGGATTTATTCCTGGTTAGCCACTTGTCTTCTTTCTCATATATTGATGCTGAGGATGAAGTTGGAACTCCTTTCCAAGCTTTGTCTATTGCTGAGCCGATTGAGAAGAAGTCTCCTTCATTTGCTTCCTATCGTGATGCGAAACTGGCCATTGAATGTGGTGCAGTTGATGGTTTAGGGAAGATGATTGAGCTTGAAGACAACAAATCCCGGGCTGGCATTGGCTATTCTTCTGGGGCATTCAACGAGCAAGGTTTGTTCAAGAGTGGAGGTTTCATCCATGCTGATCAACCTGAGGAAGCTGCTGCTATCTTGGAAGAGGATGCAGAGGATTTGAGCAACCTGAGGTTTGTTCAAGTTGTTTGGTTTTGTTGTCAGCGAGAGAGGTATTGAAGTTGATCCTACAAAGGTCAAAGCAATACAAGAGATGCCTGCACCCAAAACTGAGATGCAAGTCCGAGGTTTTCTTGGCCGCTTGAACTATATTTCCAGATTTATATCCCACATGACTGCCACATGTGCGCCGATATTCAAGCTCCTCCAGAAAGATCAGTCTCATGATTGGACCGAGGATTTCCAGAAAGCTTTCGACAGTATCAAAGAGTATCTGTCTGAACCTCCGATCTTGTCTCCGCCTGTAGAAGGAAGACCTCTGATCATGTATTTGACTGTTCTTGAAGACTCGATGGGTTGTGTACTCAGTCAACAAGATGAATCAGGGAAGAAAGAATCTGCTATTTACTACCTCAGTAAGAAGTTTACTGATTGTGAGTCTCGATACTCTATGCTTGAGAAGACATGCTGTGCTTTGGCTTGGGCTGCTAAGCGTTTGCGCCAGTAACTTGATAAATCATACAACTTGGTTGATATCCAGAATGGATCCAATCAAGTATATTTTCGAGAAGCCTGCTTTAACTGGGAGAATTGCCCGTTGGCAGATGTTGTTGTCTGAGTATGATATCGAGTATCGAGCTCAGAAAGCTATTAAAGGTAGTATCTTGGTTGACCATTTAGCGCACCAGCCGATTGAAGATCATCAGTCTGTTCAGTACGACTTCCCAGATGAGGAGATTCTGTATTTGAAAATGAAAGATTGTGATGAGCCTACACTTGATGAAGGTCCGGAACCTGATTCCAGATGGACGATGGTGTTTGATGGTGCTGTGAATCAATACGGAAATGGAATTCGGGCAGTAATCATTACTCCTCATGGCACACATATTCCTTTTACAGTAAGGCTAACTTTCAAAAGCACGAATAATATGGATGAGTATGAGGCCTGTATTATGGGACTGGAAGAATGTATTGATTTGAGAATCAAACATCTTGATGTGTATGGTGATTCGGCCCTGGTTGTTAATCAGATCAAGGGTGAATGGGAGACGAATCAGCCAAGTCTCATTCCGTATAGAGATTATGCGAGGAGGATTTCAACATTCTTTACTGAAGTTGACTTTCATCATATTCCTCGAGAGGATAATCGGATGGCAGATGCTCTTGCTACGCTTGCTTCGATGATTGTGGTCAAGTATTGGAATGAAGTTCCTAACATTTCCGTGATGCGCTTGGATAAACCAGCTTACGTGTTTGCAGTTGAAGAAGTGAATGATGACATGCCTTGGTATTTTGATATCAAGAATTTCCTCCAAAACCAGGTCTACCCACCTGGGGCATCTGTGAAAGATAGGAAAACTTTGAGAAGGTTGTCAGGCAGTTTCTACCTCAGTGGTGAAGTGTTGTATAAAAGAAATTTTTACATGGTTTTGCTCAGATGCGTGGATAGACACGAAGCAAACCTGTTGATGACTGAGGTCCATGAGGGTTCATTTGGTACTCATTCCAATGGACATGCCATGGCCGGAAAGATGTTGAGAGCAGGCTACTATTGGCTGACAATGGAGTCTGACTGCTGCAAATATGTGAAGAAATGCCACAAGTGTCAGATTTACGCGGATAAGATTCATATTCCTCCGACACTTCTGAATGTGATTTCATCACCATGGCCTTTCTCTATGTGGGGAATCGACATGATAGGCATGATTGAACCGAAAACGTCCAACGGGCACAGGTTTATTCTCGTAGCAATTGACTACTTCACCAAATGGGTTGAAGCCGCTTCATATGCGAATGTGACCAGGCAGGTGGTCGTGAAGTTTATCAAGAACCAGCTGATTTGCCGTTATGGTGTGCCAGATAAGATCATTACTGATAATGGATCTAATCTGAATAATAAGATGATGGATGAGTTATGCGCTGAATTCAAGATTGCACACCATAATTCCTCTCCTTACAGACCAAAGATGAATGGGGCTGTTGAAGCTGCTAATAAGAATATCAAGAAGATTATCCAGAAGATGACAGTTACGTACAAAGATTGGCATGAGATGCTGCCATTTGCTTTGCATGGTTATCGTACATCTGTCCGCACTTCAACAGGGGCAACCCCTTTTTCTCTTGTTTACGACATGGAGGCTGTTCTCCCAGTAGAGGTGGAGATCCCATCAATGAGAGTCTTGATGGAAGCCAAGTTGACTGATGCTGAATGGATTCAGAGTCGTTATGACCAACTGAATTTGATTGAAGAGAAACGATTGACTGCCATGTGCCATGGTCAATTATATCAGCAGAGAATGAAGAAAGCATTCGATAAGAAGGTCAAGCCTCGTGTGTTCCGAGAAGGTGACCTCGTTTTCAAGAAAGTCTTGTCTTTCGCGCCCGATTCCAGGGGCAAGTGGACTCCAAACTACGAAGGTCCATATGTTGTTAAGAGAGCCTTTTCAGGCGGAGCTTTGACGCTTACAACAATGGATGGGGAGGATTTCACTCGTCCTGTAAATTCAGATGCAGTCAAGAAATACTTTGCCTAAAAAAAAAGTATATGCAAATGAAAAACAGAATAGCTCGCTAAGTTGAAAACCCGAAAGGGCGGCTTAGGCAAAAATGAGCGTCTCGATGGATAACCCGAAAGGGTGATCCAGGCAAAAGTTAGAGACATGAAAAAAGAATATTTGCATCCCGCTAGATTGAGTACCTCACCCTGGGGCAATCTAGGCAAAAATTAGGGATATGGCAAGTAACTGCATCCTGACAAGACTTTCTGTTCTACAACTGTCTTTTCGTCAGAGATTCTCGATTCGTCGTCAACTGAAGCTTCGAATACATCGAGATTCAAATTGGTAGAGAAAGGATCATTATGTTCAAAGTAGCCCTCTTCCAATATACATCACTGATTTCAAATTTGTACAGATCTATGGAGTCTTGCCATTTGCAGGCTACCATTCCATCAAATCAATTTGAGCTTTTTATCCAATTATTTGCACTCTTATTTGTTTCAATTTAACAAATGTTTCGCCTGTTTTAATTGATAAAATGTCATTGTTTTAAACAAATAAAATTTTCAAATTATTGTTTTAAACAAAGTGAACATTCACAATGATGAAAGGATACTTAAGAATTTCGCAGTGCTCTCCCAAGGGTGGCATGATTTCCAACAGGTAAGACATTTGTTCATATTCCTGGCATGGTTGTATCCTCTTTCTCCAGATTGTTATTGGGGTTGTTCCCCAAGCAGAGCCTCTGTTGAGATCTTGTTCCCCAAGTGTCGCATTACGCGAAAAACCGGCGGGAAAACAGAACAACAGAGCCGCCACCGTGCGTTATTTATCCCAAAAGAGGGAAAGGAAACGCTCGAAGTAAACTTGGAAAAGACATGGTCTCGCGACCAAAGAGAGATGGGATCGGGAGTCGGTTATGCGAAGGGAAGGTATTAACACCCCTACGCATCCGTCGTACTCGACGGGATCCACGCACAAAAGGAAGGAAAAGGTTGCTAAACACTGCTCACAAACATCACACACTGGCTGAAAGAGACACAGAAAACAAAAGAAACTAACTCGGCAGGATATCACATCCTGGGCCTACGTAGTCTGTCAGGCACAGACATCAGAGTCGACGTAGTTCGGACTAGGGGGAAACATGCTCGCTAGGATGTCGCATCCTATGCATACGTATCTTCTCGGACTAGAGAAGAATCAGAGCACTCGTAGCTCGGCTAACGCACGCCAAACAAAACAACACGGGAAATCGACTGCCAATCGCTGGACTTACGTCAAACTCCACACAAACAGGAAAACATGGAAACCGAATGCCAATCGCTGGACTTACATCAGACTCCGAACATAACACACCCACACTGGAAACCAAATGCCAATTGCTGGACTTACATCGGACTCCAAGCACACAACAAGAGGATACGGAATGCCAATCGCTGGTCTTACATCCATCTCCTAACACACACAAGACAAAACAAAAAGGGCGCCCGGAGAGATCAGCTCATCTCCTGCCTACGTACCTCATCTGGTATGAGGATCAGGGCGACGTAGTTCCCCTACGCAGGGACAAAGGACTAGCCTAACCAGAGACTGGGAAATGACATACTAGAAGGGAGACTAACTCGAGCCTAATAGTTATCATGCAAATTCACCATGGTCCTAGGTCAAGGTTTCTAGCTAACTTGCACAGGGAGCAAGCAAAACCTAAGCAGCATAAGCAAAGCAATCAATCACACATAGCACACACTATATACAAACAAAGTGGGCTCACACAAGGGTTAGGCTGTGAAACACAAGCCATCTGGAATCGGGTGATGTTAGCTCTTAACCCTAACATTGAGAGTTAGGGTGAAGCAGATGAAATGGGAAGTGAGGGGTGTGCCTCACAGCTCTTATCCCTGGCCTGGGAGAGCTTTAGACAAAAGAATGTGTGGGTTCAGAAAGTGGGAACCCTTCTACACATATGACTGACTCAACATGGATCTTGGGTTAATATCCACAATGCGTCAACATGTAATGTGAGCAAAGGGATGACACACTGACTAGCAGGAGATGGACTACACATCTCTTTTATCTGCCAATTGCCTTATCAAAGGTCTTTTCCTTCTTGGCACAAAGATAAACAAACACAAGCATTGCCTCTTAAGGAGGACTTCAGACAGGTGCCTGGCCAAATAACAGGCCAGGTCTTCTAGACTACATGAAGTTAGAGACATTATACCTCAATGCTCAAGCTATCAAGCAAAGCAAAAACAAGTTCACCAAGGAACTATAACAACTAAGGTACCTGAAAACAATCCAACATAATCAGTACATAACTCAAACAAAAGTCAAACAGACAACAGACAGTCAACTGTACACAAGCAGACAAACAAGCATCAATGCACAAAGGTGCAAGCCACAAAGCCTAAGCTTAAGCTTCAAAGCCTACAACACAAACTCAAGATTAGTCATCAACAAGAAATGGATCAACTCCAAATGAGTGAATATCATCAAGCATGGCAATTGTGCTCTTTAACCTGAAACAAAGCTCAAATGTGAGAGACAAGGCCTAGGGTCAAAATGAGAGAAATAATTCAAAACAGAACATGAAAATTGGCATGAATCAAGCTTAATCAAATAAGAACAATATCCAAGTGGTCTCATATCCATATCATTAACCAATTTCATTTCACAAGGCATTTAGTGCAAAGCATGCAAGTTCAAAGCTCATCAAACCAAACAGAATGAACCAATCCACATCAACTCAAACATGATTCAATAAATCTCCAGAAACATCATGGCTAAACAGCACACATCAAATGATCATCACATCAAAATTCAAGGCATTTGGACAAGTGGAAGCATGTCAAATAAATTCCCTAAGGCAAGGCAAGGGAAAACAAGCTCAAAGGAAGCACAATTTCATACATCAACTTCACACAAGCATAAAACAGAATCCACACATGATAAATGCATCCAATCAAAGCCACAATAAACTTCAAAGTGTCTAGAATCAATGTGCAAAATTTCAAGCTCATATGATAAACATCAAGAATTTCACAAATCATCTAAGTTCAATACTCATCAAAAGTCCAAACATGACCAATCAGCAAAGAAAATCTCAAACAAATTGGAAATGCACTCAAAAATTCCAGAAAAATTCACAAGCAATCCTAACATCCAGAAGTAGCATAATGCAAAACTTCACATCAATTGGCATTGAAATGGCGTGGCAAATAAAATCAGGAAGTCAGGAAAGCAAAGGTGTGACACATATTGTCACACCTACCTTAATCATATCATATCTCAACATCCAGAAATGCTAAAAATACAAACTCTATACCAAAAAGACCATTAGGATGTCTATTTTAAGCACACAAAATTTCAAGAGTGTTGTATAAAATCTCATCATTTCACAATCAAAATGGCAAGGCATGTCAAGAAAACATATGTATACACAATCCCTAGCTAAAATAAAAATCCATGCGTGCACAATTTCTGGAAAAATCATCAAAAAATACTAGACATCATGAAGAACATCATGCAAAAAACCTCATCTCAATTGGATAATCCATCAATGAGTTATGCATTTTTGAATGAAGGAAAAAAATTAAAAACATGTGAAGCAAGCACATAGAACATGGTTGAAATAATGACCTAAAATGCCAAAAGCCAAATGTGAAACTGCTGGAGTGGGGAATCGATCCGTGTTAGGATTCAAATCATGGCGCGCTCAATGAAACGCGTCGTTTCATTAAAGCCTCGGTGGCAAGGCTTGTGCGCTCGTGACCAATGAAAATGACACGCTGGCTCCATGCAGCCAATGCATGAGCGCTAACAGAAAATTGCATGCAAACACGGCCAGGCAAAGATCAAACACGATCTGGAATTGAAAAGCTAAATGTTCATCGTGTTCTTCATCAATTTTCCAGATCATGAACATTTGTCACAGAAATCCACAAACAACATACCATTGCACTCGTCCTTCAATGTACATCATCAATCTAAACTCCATTTATCCTAATTCTTACTCACATGGACGGATCGAGCAGAATAAGTTTTGCACATCATTTTTAAAATCAGAATAACTTTCTTAATTCTTGATGAAATTTAAAACTACAAAGCTCAACATGCTCATGGATCAAAGATCTACAACACGCATATGATAATTGCATGAATTATGAAATTCGATTCCTAACCTTCAAGAGATTGCAGAACTGGAATTGAGGTTTTCAGGACTTGTAATGTTGAAACAGATAATCTAACACTCTTGTACAATGATGTGGATGAAAGTTTATAGCTCAATTGCACTGGATCTTACTCCAATCCTCAGCTGCCATGGATGATGCTACTTGTTACAGTCCTTGATTCAGCTCGAAAATGATGAATGCTTGCTTCAATCTTCTTCAACTATGCTTGTGTATGATGGATTAATCAAGAACCAAACAATGCCTTCGAAGAAAATTGCAGAAAGATGAAGAAAAAGTTTGAGAGCAAAGTGGAAGAAAATTTCAGATCTGAAAAATTATGAGCTGTTAATCCATTTTCTGTTAGGCTTATGCTTTTATATGATAGACTAATGATGCTCTTAATCTCACTTAGCCAAAATGCCAAAGATTAGTGGAAATGCAAGTGTAAGTGCAAATTTGGTCAATTCACCTTATGTGCATGGAATGATTGCTACAGTACACGAGTTCATGTGTTAATTCACCTTGAAATATCATTTTTAGCCAAATGCCAATGTTGGAATGCATGGACAATGCTTATTTTTCAAATTACAATTTTCCCTCAAAATTCAAATGAAATTCAAATGAAAAATGCAAAAATTTTGTAATGGAGATGCATGGTTTTTGATGTATGTTTTGGATAGCTCATGTTAAAATAGGAATGCTACAAAAAGAACCACATCAATTGGCCTTATGGTGTGAAAGTTATGCACTTTTGAACTTCAAATTATCTTGACAATGATTGATCCATAACTTTTCAACCATACATGAGAAATTCATGTTCTTGGACTTTTTGGAAAGGTGAGATCAATATCTTCAAATTTCATGTTGGACAAAATTTCATTTGAAGCTTGCTTGGACATGTAATCTTGAGGAGAAGACCATTCCATTTTGGCAATTTGAAATTACAGGTCACTTACTATTTTTGGAAACCTTCCATCTGACCTCAAATTCTTCATTGTTGATGTTTGAAATGTCAAATGAGACTTGTATGGACATGAATGAGGCCTCTTTAACCATCTCCTACCTTCAAATCCATGATTTCATGCACAGTTGACTTTGGTTGACTTCCTAGGGTTTCAAATGAATCGCATCTTGACTGAAGAGCTTTGAGCATCCAATCTTTGGCCAAACCACTTCAAAATGATCCCTAGGTCATGTGAACTCAATGAACCAACCCTAGGGCTCTGCTTCAATAGGAAATGCACTTGCTTGCTTGCTTAACTGGATCTCCTGACTAGTCTTGACCTGAGGACTTGCACTTGGGCAATGGACAATGCAATGCTATGCAGTGGACAATGCTAATGTTAATGACCTAAAATGAAAAAATGAATGTACAAAATGGGAGGTGCAAATTTGAGGTGCTACAGCTGCCCCTATTCAATCAACTGGGAACCCGAATGGATGAGAGCAATGGCTGTCAGACTTTCAGGGTAAACAGGGATTGAATACCAAGAACCGTAGAAATTTGCACAATGCGGGGATCCGCCAACGGTAACTTCAACTGGATCTGATGTTTATTACTAGGGATTTTGATTTTTTCTTCTCAAAGGTACAGTCACATCCAGACATCGCAAGACGATGAATGGGGATAGAAATCACAACCAGACGTCAGCGGACGACCAGGAAAAACTCGACGTTTATCGAAACCAACGGAGAGGTAACAGACATCAACGGATGACTGCGGGGAAAATACATCTAGATGTCAACGGACAACTGGGAAAAACTCGACGTTTACCAAAACCAACGGAGAGGTAACTCTACTGGGGATGACCAGGAAAAACTCGACGTTTACCAAAACCAACGGAGAGGTAACTCTACTGGGGACGACCAGGAAAAACTCGACGTTTACCAAAACCAACGGAGAGGTAACCAAACATCAACGGATGAATGGGAAGACTCGACCAGACGTCAACGGACGAACGGGTGAAGCTCGACGTTTATCGACACCAACGGAGAAGGAGAAGCTCGACGTTTATCGACACCAACGGAGAAGGAGAAGACTCGACCAGACGTCAACGGACGAACGGGAGAAGCTCGACGTTTATCGACACCAACGGAGAAGGAGAAGCTCGACGTTTATCGACACCAACGGAGAAGGAGAAGGAAATTACCACTAGATGCCAACAGACAACTAGGAAAAACTCGACGTTTATCGAAACCAACGGAGAGGTAACAGACATCAACGGATGACTGGGGAAAATACATCTAGATGTCAACGGGCAACTAGGAAAAACTCGACGTTTACCAAAACCAACGGGGAGGTAACTCTGAGGGGAATCAACAGGCATTAACAAATGATCTGTGGGGAACATACAACTATACGTCAACGGACGCATAGGAAAAACTCAACGTTTATCGAAACCAACGGAGAGGTGACCGGACATCAACGGATGAGCTGGAAAGGAGATACAACTAGATATCAACGGATAACTAGGAAAAACTCGACGTTTATCGAAACCAACGGAGAGGTAGCAGACATCAACGGATGACTGGGGATCAAGGTCACGACAGGGAGCAGACAGGAAGGGACACCCAGAATACCGGGTTGTAGGCACAAAAAAGGTGACCGACCACAACGTGAATTGGTTTGTGTTCCAAAACACTCATCATCCTGAAGAGGGCTAGAAAAGCAATCTTGTTAAAGGATGGACATCCGATTCCACAAGGAACACGAATCTTACTCAGTTGGGGAAACAAACAAAGGGTTCAGCCAAACAGCGCATGAGATATATTATCTATAGCCGTCCAAATGTAGATAATACACTCGCATGGAAGATTATCCATAACCGGGTTAGAGGTTGTTAAATGGATAAATCAACCGACAAAGAAAGGCATCGTGATACCAGGACTAGGTAGGTAAGGATGACCGATCACAAGGGTAAACAACAAACATTACCGTCAAACGGTGAATGGAAGAGGAATATCAATACCAAAAACTAGATAATGATAACCAAAAGAGGGGATTACATCTACTGGTTAGTAGGCAGAAAACCACAGACAAGTAACCGTCATCGACTAGGATGAGCACAAGGGTTGACTCCACAACGGGGAGAAAAGAGGATTCACATCTACCGGTTAGTAGGTAGAAGACCACAAAGATAGGACTTACAACTACCGGTTAGTAGGTAGAAGCCAACACAATCTGCTGAGGATAAGATGAATGAGTGCCGGTTAGTGAGCAACTATTCATTTATACCACAGGGAAGCACAAGAGACAGCCCAAGGAAGCCAATTTAGGATCGATCCAAAAAGACAAACTGAATCAAGACTCATCCTAATGAGGAAAGAACTCAATAGGGAAAACCCATCCCATTATGTATGTAGGGAGGGAACGGAAACAACCGTCATCCACGAGGATATAACTCAGTGGGGAGCGCATAAGGAAGTGACAGACACTTTCTGCTTAAGGGGTCGACTCTATATGGAGAGATCAGACACACCCACATCTGCTAGGGGAATAGATCCAAGCTTGCAAGATGCTACCAATTGGGGAGTAACACTGCTGGGGATACCCGCTCAACTAAGGAGTCACTTGTTGGGAAAAACACCAACCTCTCAACCATGCTGGGGAACCCAATTCTGAAATCGATCCACTGGCGTGATGCTAAACTCTTTCCGACAACCCAATCTCGGATGGTCACCACGACCTAAAGCTAATGGATATGTTTGCAATGCTAATGCATGAGTTTTTTTTAGCGCAATGCCCCATGATCATGGAAATGCTACGCACTAATGATGCAATATGCCATGCTTATCTAAATGATGAATGCATAAAAACACATCTCCTCCAGAGACAAAACCGGGGAGCTCCAGGAACTCTGCTGAAGATTTCAATACCACGTCAATTTCCACCCTGCTGGGGAAAGACAACCCTTGCTGAGGATGACCGATCACCACAAACCCTCTGCTAGGGAGATCCACTAGGGGAAAACACTCCACACCCTGATGGGGAAATGCATAACTCTGTTGGGAAAGGCCTACACCACTCTGCTGAGGAAATAATACACTAGGCCTTACTGGGGATAGACATCCACAACCCTGCAGGGGACAAGCATTCACAACCCCGCTGGGGATACATCCTCAACCCTTAGGAACAATCTTCCCATCGACGCTTCCACTGGGGAGATACAGCTTATTCGACACGGACCGCCCGTCGACTCATCGAACACTGGCATTCATCATCCAACCACAGTGTCGACTTTCCACTTCTGAGAACTCCTAGACTCGTCTGGACTTTCTGATTCATCACTTTGTATCCACGACTTCTCCGTATTCCACGGAGATCGAACTCCTAGGATTCATACAAACTTTCCAGTCCTCAGACTTTGAAGAGTCTTCTTGATTAATCCTCCAGGATCGTCGACGTAATCCTTTCATCGTCTTCACCGTTCTTCTATCCCTTGCCCCTGGTTGGACTCTGCAGGGATCTTTTGTCAAAGTATTTCACATCACAACCTGCAAGTGAGCGAACATAGCTAACCGCACCTGCGAAAGAGATCGTTAGATAATAGCGTGCCCCAGGCGTGCCAATATTTCAACACCTAGATCACCCAAACTTCCGAATAAGATTTCCAGATTTCAATCTTATAAGCATGCATCGGAAGGGATCTCCATGTTTCAAAATGCAAATACTCTTATAAAAAATAAACGGATGTTTTTGCAATCAAAGCGGTAATGAAAACAAAAAACAAAATTTATTTGACTGAACATGCATTTTGTTGACTGAAAAAAGGTGACTCAGAACCGAGCAACACACAGGAAGCAATCCCTGAAAAGAGGTGATTGCGTACAAAAGGAAAAAAACCTATCCTAATGGCAACGTGAAACCGTGATCTCATCGGGTTCCAACTCGGTTACACCTCATATGTCCTCAAGACTTTCCGCACTTTCTGTCTTCTGAAAAAGGCTCTTCCGATCGATTTCTGTCGGAGATTATCCAGGTTATATCTAAAGCACAAACGATCATGCTAGACGTAGTTGTTCGTTTCAATCCCTCTTTTGCCTGGACCGCCCTTTTAGGTTTTCAGTCCACCGGGATACCCTTTTTTGCCCAAGTCGCCCTTGTGAGGTTTTCGACTTGCCGGGTGTATAATTTTTTCTTTTCTTTATCCCTAACTTTTGCCCGAACCTTTTCTCTTTTTTTCTTGGTTCGCCGGGATGCCCATTTTTGCGTGGACCATTTTATTCTTTTCGTCCAGCGGGTCTCTTTTACGAAGTATCTTTTAACTGCGTCCGCATGCACAAGGGATGGAAAATCTTCGTCACCCGTGGTCGTTGACAACAAGGCCATGTCAGAGAAACCCTTTTGACCACGAATGAGATCCATAACCGTATATCCACTTGCCCCTACGATCATTGAGGAGGAAGGATCCTTTTCAACGACACGTTTCCCATATGATACGCACGAGGTCGCACTTTTCTGTCAACCACACGCTTCATTTACTGGGTACAACTGCCCCATGATAAGTAACTGCCAGCCTCTTTCCCTTAGTCAGGCTCAACGTGTCATACCGAGTCCTTATCCGCTCAGCCTTTTCCAATTTTACGTCCACCAGGACTCCCCACAATGGGATCTAGACTTCAGTAGGTAAGACCACTTCTATCCCACACACGAGTGAGCGCGACGTTGCCCCAGTAGACGTACGCACCGAAGATTGATACCCAGGATACAAGCTTCTTACTCAACCACCATTGTTGGTGCATTCAAATGTTATCCGGGCAACGAAAGGTATGTGGGATCTTTTTGGCGTAACCAAAGCAGCACTAACTCATCCACATTAACCTCTCCCCATCAGACATCAGAATCCGTTTGGATTCAGGGTCAGGCCCCTCCTCTGGGATCGGTTCCTCACAATCTTTCGATTTGAGCACCTCGAGATGTCCTCATCGGGGAACTCAAGCGTCCTTGGTTGATAATCCTCAATGGGTTGCTGTATATCATGAATCAGTCAGAATTATTTTCCATCTCGCAACCCGTCCGGTTGATACTAGCTTCTCCAGCACATACTTGATCATATCCATCTTAGAAATCCATAAAGTGGTATGAACCAGCATATACTGTCTCAGTCGGCGAGCAGCCTATGCCAAAGTACGTCAAGTTTTTTCGAGCAGTGAGTGTATTGTTTCACGGTCGACAAACTTTTTGCCAAGGTAAATTGCATGCTCTTTTCGACAAGACTCGTCATGCTGACCCAACACACACCTCATAGACCCCTCGAGGGCTGTCAAGTACCAGATTAACAGTTGCTCCTTCCACGGGAGGTATCAGAATCAGAGGTTCCTGCAACTTATTCTTTTTGTTTTTCAAATGCCCCTTGGCAATCATTATCCTACCCGACCGTTTGATCTCTTTTTTCGGTTCAGGCATTTCTGGCATTGTGTTTTTTTTTACTTTTCTTTCTTTTTCTTCTTTTGTCTTTCTTTTTTTGTTTGTCTTTCTTTTTTTGTTTTTTTTAGCAGGATCGACCTCGATTCCTCTTTTGTTCACACTAAACCTCAGCAGTTTACCGGACAACACTCCACAAGTGCACTGATTTAGACTCAACCTCAGTCTGAGTTGTCTCAACTGGTCAAACAACTTGCCCCGGATCCACCATATGCCCTTCTTCTGTTTGGGACTTTGCTATCATGTCATCAACATAACATTTGATTCCACGATGAGTCATATCATGAAACAAAGTCACTCTGATACGTGGCACCGGCGTTCTGCTTCACTAGAGGACAATCTTCTCTCCATGGTAGCTTGCGTATAACGACATCGGTATCCGACCCTGGCATATCCTGATACGACCAGGCGAAGGTATCCACGTACTCTTTCAACAGGGCTACCATTCTGCTATCGACTCGCCTCTGAAACGGCCCCAACTTTCACTTCCTTTATGACCTTGGCGGTGCTTGGAGTAACAATCTCGAATCTCTCCTCGTGCGGTTGAATCACCTTCTCCTCTTGTCTTAACAACTTGGCTAATTCCAGCAGATCACAATCTTCTTCGCCTTCTTCTTCGGCACGATAGATTGGATTGTCGAAGTCATACAGAGGTGTAACCGAATTGTTATCAATGAGATCAGGAGGATCGTCACTTTTGAGGTCGGAACAAGATGAATCAAAAGGAAAGAAAAATGAAAGACATTGCCATTTTTATTATTATTTTTTTAAAACTGCAAAAATAAATGAAAAACAGGGAACATCGCTTTTAATCACAAAAACATCCATTTATTACTGATGCAAAATGTTGCAAGATGAAACACATGAGATGGCCCTTACAATGGACCATTACGTTTCGGGCAAAACGTATGGCTTTCATGCAAACATAATTGACAAACAGAAATACTATTCTTCCGGATGAGCGATAGTGGTGATCTTTGAGGCCTTCCAGTTCCCTGGTACGCACGATTTTATCCACAACTCGAGCTCGCAGTCACTGTCGATCCCTGCACCCTCTGAACAGGCATGACCAGGATCCAGCATTCCTGCACTGACGAAGGTGTACGGTGGACGACATCCTCTGTTTTGTCTAGACGACTCTCGATCTGGCTGATAGCCGACCCCAAACATGTATGCTTTCACCACGATATCAATGATCTTCCCCCAGCCTAGGGCTTCTCCGCTGTTCACCACTTCCAGGGCTTGTTTATAAGAAGAAATGGACAGCTTCTTCTCTTTCTCAGCAACAAGGGCGTTTTCCACCTGGACTGTTTCCACTGCCTGACTTGGTGTTTCAAATTTTCCACCGTCCATTTCTACTTCCTTCATCTTCTGGGTCGTGTCTCTCATCACTACACACCCATTTGTGGCAGCGGCCTCACAATAATTATCAACACTAGGGAAGGCTCCATCCTTCATCAGAGGTTTTAGGACCGCAGACATTGGAACTTTTAACTGATCCTCCTCTGTCACCTCCATTCTTCTCTTGTCCTTTTTCACCATCTTCACTTTTATAGGACCCTGTCTGGGTACGGGGTTGACATCCCCATTCATTATCTGTGCCAAGCTGATAACCTTAGAGTCCACCATGTCCTGGACGACATGTTTGAAAGCTCTACAACCCTCAATGTTGTGTCCGGGTATCTCAGAATGGAACTCGCACCTGGTATTCTCATCATAGTTTGCAGGCCTCCGATGCGGTTCTATAGGAATCAATATCCTCGGTCGAACCAACCCAAGATCCCTCAACCTCCTGAACAGAAGAGTATAAGTCACAGGTGGCTTATTAAACTGACGATCTGTCTTCCCCTTCTTTACTTGGCTCTCAGCTTTCAGTGCTTTCTGTTGAGGTGGTGGTTGTTGCTGTGGTATAGGTGGATTACAAACAAGAGTGGTTACAGCGGCAGCATAAGGGTGATAACAATCTTTACCGCGTTCTTTCTTTGCCTCCACACCTCCTGATTCAACCTCCTTTTTGAGTTGACCCCTGTCAGAGGGTTTCTTTGCTACAGTACCAGAGGGGTTGTTTGCTTCGGATGACGGAGCCTTTCCCTGAACTTTCTCCTTGATCATCCAACCTTCAATTCTTTCCAATCTCTCAGCCATTGTTTTCTGCCCCAGGGCAAGCCCTTGCACAACACTGAATAACTTCCTCAATATCTCTTTCATCTCAAGAATGTCGGCGCTGGGTGGATCCATCAGTTTGGATTTGTTGCCCCTAGCAGGATATATGAACAGACGGGCTATGCGCACCGGTTGACACCTACAAAACAACAAATGGGTTAGTATGACTCACACATGCAATGTCTATCCGTATGAGGAATGTCCTTTGATTCTAGCTTCATTGAGACGGATAATATTTCACCAACAACATTCTGTCATCCGGATGTCTCTCGACCGGAATCTCAATCAAAAATGGACCCTGAGTACGGATAGACATGAGTTGAATGCAGATTAGTGCAGAATGGGAATGATGCAAATGCATGAATGCAGGTCACTGTGCCACCAAGTCATCTGAAGACCCATCAAGTCTCTGAACCAGTCATAGTCATCTGAGGGACTAAGTCACCATAAATCCGACTTGGGGAGTTCCGAAATAAACGGAACCGGAGGCATCACTACTAACATCACAGGGACATCCACTGAACGGGCAACAACCAGATCCTCTGAACGAGTACTTTCAAATTCAACCCGGGGATCCGAAATAAACGGAATCCTCTGATAAATACCAAGGTCAAACCTCCGGCGTCCAGAAATAAAGACCCATAAATTCAATTGAACCATAGTCACCATCACAAAATCACTGACGGAACCTGTACTTGCAAGAATCAAACCCTCCCCTCACAGGTGAATTCTAACAAGGTCATCCTAAGGCGGACAATGGTCTCGACAATCGGGAAAGATACTCAACGGGTTTGCCCTTTCGGGTGTGCCGTTATAGCTCTCTTAGGATCGTCTCAGCCAAAGATCCGGGAAAGATCGGTCACCGAAGTCAATAGCCCAAAAGAGATAATCCAACCTAAGCAGAATAACTCCACCTGGCGGGACTCTCTCAAATGAACCTCGTCCGGCTGTGGTGACACGTCTCCTCATCATGTCGTACAACATGTGAAGAAACATGAGACCACGCTAATCCTAGGTGTATACTCGGGCATGGGTTTTAGCCCCACTCAGAACACCCACCCCAAACAGAGTAACCACCTGTACAGAAGACAACTCAATGACAGTATGATGCATGCAAACAGATATGCACATATATACAACATAATAATCATGAATGCAATAAATAGAGCAACACAAGCAACCTAAACCCTAACCTAGAGAGCGCTAGGAGAGACTCGCTTAGGGAAGATGGACCAGCAAGAGGTCAACTTCTGTATTATCCCCAGCAGAGTCGCCAGCTGTCGCATTACGCGAAAAACCGGCGGGAAAACAGAACAACAGAGCCGCCACCGTGCGTTATTTATCCCAAAAGAGGGAAAGGAAACGCTCGAAGTAAACCTGGAAAAGACATGGTCTCGCGACCAAAGAGAGATGGGATCGGGAGTCGATTATGCGAAGGGAAGGTATTAGCACCCCTACGCATCCGTCGTACTCGACGGGATCCACGCACAAAAGGAAGGAAAAGGTTGCTAAACACTGCTCACAAACATCACACACTGGCTGAAAGAGACACAGAAAACAAAAGAAACTAACTCGGCAGGATATCGCATCCTGGGCCTACGTAGTCTGTCAGGCACAGACATCAGAGTCGACGTAGTTCGGACTAGGGGGTAACGTGCTCGCTAGGATGTCGCATCCTATGCATACGTATCTTCTCGGACTAGAGAAGAATCAGAGCACTCGTAGCTCGGCTAACGCACGCCAAACAAAACAACACGGGAAATCGACTGCCAATCGCTGGACTTACGTCAAACTCCACACAAACAGCCAAACATGGAACTTGAATGCCAATCGCTGGACTTACATCAGACTCCGAACCAAACACACCCACACTGGAAACCAAATGCCAATTGATGGACTTACATCGGACTCCAAGCACACAACAAGAGGATACGGAATGCCAATCGCTGGTCTTACATCCATCTCCTAACACACACAAGACAAAACAAAAAGGGCGCCCGGAGAGATCAGCTTATCTCTTGCCTACGTACCTCATCTGGTATGAGGATCAGGGCGACGTAGTTCCCCTACGCAGGGACAAAGGACTAGCCTAACCAGAGACTGGGAAATGACATACTAGAAGGGAGACTAACTCGAGCCTAATAGTTATCATGCAAATTCTCCATGGTCCTAGGTCAAGGTTTCTAGCTAACTTGCACAGGGAGCAAGCAAAACCTAAGCAGCATAAGCAAAGCAATCAATCACACATAGCACACACTATATACAAACAAAGTGGGCTCACACAAGGGTTAGGCTGTGAAACACAAGCCATCTGGAATCGGGTGATGTTAGCTCTTAACCCTAACATTGAGAGTTAGGGTGAAGCAGATGAAATGGGAAGTGAGGGGTGTGCCTCACAGCTCTTATCCCTGGCCTGGGAGAGCTTTAGACAAAAGAATGTGTGGGTTCAGAAAGTGGGAACCCTTCTACACATATGACTGACTCAACATGGACCTTGGGTTAATATCCACAATGCGTCAACATGTAATGTGAGCAAAGGGATGACACACTGACTAGCAGGAGATGGACTACACATCTCTTTTATCTGCCAATTGCCTTATCAAAGGTCTTTTCCTTCTTGGCACAAAGATAAACAAACACAAGCATTGCCTCTTAAGGAGGATTTCAGACAGGTGCCTGGCCAAATAACAGGCCAGGTCTTCCAGACTACATGAAGTTAGAGACATTATACCTCAATGCTCAAGCTATCAAGCAAAGCAAAAACAAGTTCACCAAGGAACTATAGCAACTAAGGTACCTGAAAACAATCCAACATAATCAGTACACAACTCAAACAAAAGTCAAACAGACAACAGACAGTCAACTGTACACAAGCAGACAAACAAGCATCAATGCACAAAGGTGCAAGCTACAAAGCCTAAGCTTAAGCTTCAAAGCCTACAACACAAACTCAATATTAGTCATCAACAAGCAATGGATCAACTCCAAATGAGTGAATATCATCAAGCATGGCAATTGTGCTCTTTAACCTGAAACAAAGCTCAAATGTGAGAGGCAAACCTCTAGGACAAGGCCTAGGGTTAAAATGAGAGAAATAATTCAAAACAGAACATGAAAATTGGCATGAATCAAAGTGGTCTCATATCCATAGTATCAACCAATTTCATTTCACAAGGCATTTAGTGCAAAGCATGCAAGTCCAAAGCTCATAGAACCAAACAGAATGAACCAATCCACATCAACTCAAACATGATTCAATAAATCTCCAGAAAAATCATGGCTGAATAGCACACATCAAATGATCATCACATCAAAATTCAAGGCATTTGGACAAGCGTAAGCATGTCAAATAAATTCCCTAAGGCAAGGCAAGGCAAAACAAGCTCAAAGGAAGCACAATTTCATACATCAACTTCACACAAGCATAAAACAGAATCCACACATGATAAATGCATCCAATCAAATCCAAAATAAACTTTAAAGTGTCTAAAATCAATGTGCAAAATTTCAAGCTCATATGATAAACATCAAGAATTTCACAAATCATCTAAGTTCAATACTCATCAAAAGTCCAAACATGACCAATCAGCAAAGAAAATCTCAAACAAATTGGAAATGCACTCAAAAATTCCAAAACAATTCACAAGCAATCCTAGCATCCTGAAGTAGCATCATGCAAAGATTCACATCAATTGGCATTGAAATGGCATGGCAAATAAAATCAGGAAGTTAAGCAAGTAAAGGTGTGACACATATTGTCAAACCTACCTTAATCATATCATATCTCAACATCCAGAAATGCTAAAAATACAAACTCTATACCGAAATGATCATTAGGATGTCTATTTTAAGCACACAAAATTTCAAGAGTGTTGGATAAAATCTCATCATTTCACAATCAAAATGGCAAGGCATGTCAAGAAAACACATGTATACACAATCCCTAGCCAAAATAAAAATCCATGCGCGCACAATTTCTAGAAAAATCATCAAAAAATACTAGACATCATGAAGAACATCATGCAAAAAACCTCATCTCAATTGGATAATCCATCAATGAGTTATGCATTTTTGAATAAAGGAAAAAAATTAAAAACATGTGAAGCAAGCACATAGAACATGGTTGAAATAATGACCTAAAATGCCAAAAGCCAAATGTGAAACTGCTGGAGTGGGGAATCGATCCGTGTTAGGACTCAAATCATGGCGCGCTCAATGAAACGCGTCGTTTCATTAAAGCCTCGGTGGCAAGGCTTGTGCGCTCGTGACCAATGAAAATGACACGCTGGCTCCATGCAGCCATTGCATGAGCGCTAACAGAAAATTGCATGCAAACACGGCCAGGCAAAGATCAAACACGATCTGGAATTGAAAACCTAAATGTTCATCGTGTTCTTCATCAATTTTGCAGATCATGAACATTTGTCACAGAAATCCACAAACAACATACCATTGCACTCGTCCTTCAATGTACATCATCAATCTAAACTCCATTTATCCTAATTCTTACTCACATGGACGGATCGAGCAGAATAAGTTTTGCACATCAAATTTAAAATCAGAATAACTTTCTTAATTCTTGATGAAATTTAAAACTACAAATTCAGCTCAACATGCTCATGGATCAAAGATCTACAACACGCATATGATAATTGCATGAATTATGAAATTCGATTCCTAACCTTCAAGAGATTGCAGAACTGGAATTGAGGTTTTCAGGACTTGTAATGTTGAAACAGATAATCTAACACTCTTGTACAATGATCTGGATGAAAGTTTATAGCTCAATTGCACTGGATCTTACTCCAATCCTCAGCTGCCATGGATGATGCTACTTGCTACAGTCCTTGATTCAGCTCGAAAATGATGAATGCTTGCTTCAATCTTCTTCAACTATGCTTGTGTATGATGGATTAATCAAGAACCAAACAATGCCTTCGAAGAAAATTGCAGAAAGATGAAGAAAAAGTTTGAGAGCAAAGTGGAAGAAAATTTCAGATCTGAAAAATTATGAGCTGTTAATCCATTTTCTGTTAGGCTTATGCTTTTATATGATAGACTAATGATGCTCTTAATCTCACTTAGCCAAAATGCCAAAGATTAGTGGAAATGCAAGTGTAAGTGCAAATTTGGTCAATTCACCTTATGTGCATGGAATGATTGCTACAGTACACGAGTTCATGTGTTAATTCACCTTGAAATATCATTTTTAGCCAAATGCCAATGTTGGAATGCATGGACAATGCTTATTTTTCAAATTACAATTTTCCCTCAAAATTCAAATGAAATTCAAATGAAAAATGCAAAAATTTTGTAATGGAGATGCATGGTTTTTGATGTATGTTTTGGATAGCTCATGTTAAAATAGGAATGCTACAAAAAGAACCACATCAATTGGCCTTATGGTGTGA
Source organism: Lathyrus oleraceus (assembly GCF_024323335.1). Classification (NCBI taxonomy): domain Eukaryota; kingdom Viridiplantae; phylum Streptophyta; class Magnoliopsida; order Fabales; family Fabaceae; genus Lathyrus; species Lathyrus oleraceus. Next base: position 380,910,526 of record NC_066582.1, on the reverse strand, counting down.
AAGTTATGCACTTTTGAACTTCAAATTATCTTGACAATGATTGATCCATAACTTTTCAACCATACATGAGAAATTCATGTTCTTGGACTTTTTGGAAAGGTGAGATCAATATCTTCAAATTTCATGTTGGACAAAATTTCATTTGAAGCTTGCTTGGACATGTAATCTTGAGGAGAAGACCATTCCATTTTTGGCAATTTGAAATTACAGGTCACTTACTATTTTTGGAAACCTTCCATCTGACCTCAAATTCTTCATTGTTGATGTTTGAAATGTCAAATGAGACTTGTATGGACATGAATGAGGCCTCTTTAACCATCTCCTACCTTCAAATCCATGATTTCATGCACAGTTGACTTTGGTTGACTTCCTAGGGTTTCAAATGAATCGCATCTTGACTGAAGAGCTTTGAGCATCCAATCTTTGGCCAAACCACTTCAAAATGATCCCTAGGTCATGTGAACTCAATGAACCAACCCTAGGGCTCTGCTTCAATAGGAAATGCACTTGCTTGCTTGCTTAACTGGATCTCCTGACTAGTCTTGACCTGAGGACTTGCACTTGGGCAATGGACAATGCAATGCTATGCAGTGGACAATGCTAATGTTAATGACCTAAAATGAAAAAATGAATGTACAAAATGGGAGGTGCAAATTTGAGGTGCTACAGCTGCCCCTATTCAATCAATTGGGAACCCGAATGGATGAGAGCAACGGCTGTCAGACTTTCAGGGTAAACAGGGATTGAATACCAAGAACCGTAGAAATTTGCACAATGCGGGGATCCGCCAACGGTAACTTCAACTGGATCTGATGTTTATTACTAGGGATTTTGATTTTTTCTTCTCAAAGGTACAGTCACATCCAGACATCGCAAGACGATGAATGGGGATAGAAATCACAACCAGACGTCAGCGGACGACCAGGAAAAACTCGACGTTTATCGAAACCAACGGAGAGGTAACAGACATCAATGGATGACTGCGGGGAAAATACATCTAGATGTCAACGGACAACTGGGAAAAACTCGACATTTACCAAAACCAACGGAGAGGTAACTCTACTGGGGACGACCAGGAAAAACTCGACGTTTACCAAAACCAACGGAGAGGTAACCAAACATCAACGGATGAATGGGAAGACTCGACCAGACGTCAACGGACGAACGGGTGAAGCTCGACGTTTATCGACACCAACGGAGAAGGAGAAGCTCGACGTTTATCGACACCAACGGAGAAGGAGAAGACTCGACCAGACGTCAATGGACGAACGGGAGAAGCTCGACGTTTATCGACACCAACGGAGAAGGAGAAGCTCGACGTTTATCGACACCAACGGAGAAGGAGAAGGAAATTACCACTAGATGCCAACGGACAACTAGGAAAAACTCGACGTTTATCGAAACCAACGGAGAGGTAACAGACATCAACGGATGACTGGGGAAAATACATCTAGATGTCAACGGGCAACTAGGAAAAACTCGACGTTTACCAAAACCAACGGGGAGGTAACTCTGAGGGGAATCAACAGGCATTAACAAATGATCTGTGGGGAACATACAACTATACGTCAACGGACGCATAGGAAAACTCAACGTTTATCGAAACCAACGGAGAGGTGACCGGACATCAACGGATGACCTGGAAAGGAGATACAACTAGATATCAACGGATAACTAGGAAAAACTCGACGTTTATCGAAACCAACGGAGAGGTAGCAGACATCAACGGATGACTGGGGATCAAGGTCACGACAGGGAGCAGACAGGAAGGGACACCCAGAATACCGGGTTGTAGGCACAATAAAGGTGACCGACCACAACGTGAATTGGTTTGTGTTCCAAAACACTCATCATCCTGAAGAGGGCTAGAAAAGCAATCTTGTTAAAGGATGGACATCCGATTCCACAAGGAACACGAATCTTACTCAGTTGGGGAAACAAACAAAGGGTTCAGCCAAACAGCGCATGAGATATATTATCTATAGCCGTCCAAATGTAGATAATACACTCGCATGGAAGATTATCCATAACCGGGTTAGAGGTTGTTAAATGGATAAATCAACCGACAAAGAAAGGCATCGGGATACCAGGACTAGGTAGGTAAGGATGACCGATCACAAGGGTAAACAACAAACATTACCGGCAAACGGTGAATGGAAGAGGAATATCAATACCAAAAACTAGATAATGATAACCAAAAGAGGGGATTACATCTACTGGTTAGTAGGCAGAAAACCACAGACAAGTAACCGTCATCGACTAGGATGAGCACAAGGGTTGACTCCACAACGGGGAGAAAAGAGGATTCACATCTACCGGTTAGTAGGTAGAAGACCACAAAGATAGGACTTACAACTACCGGTTAGTAGGTAGAAGCCAACACAATCTGCTGAGGATAAGATGAATGAGTGCCGGTTAGTGAGCAACTATTCATTTATACCACAGGGAAGCACAAGAGACAGCCCAAGGAAGCCAATTTAGGATCGATCCAAAAAGACAAACTGAATCAAGACTCATCCTAATGAGGAAAGAACTCAATAGGGAAAACCCATCCCATTATGTATGTAGGGAGGGAACGGAAACAACCGTCATCCACGAGGATATAACTCAGTGGGGAGCGCATAAGGAAGTGACAGACACTTTCTGCTTAAGGGGTCGACTCTATATGGAGAGATCAGACACACCCACATCTGCTAGGGGAATAGATCCAAGCTTGCAAGATGCTACCAATTGGGGAGTAACACTGCTGGGGATACCCGCTCAACTAAGGAGTCACTTGTTGGGAAAAACACCAACCTCTCAACCATGCTGGGGAACCCAATTCTGAAATCGATCCACTGGCGTGATGCTAAACTCTTTCCGACAACCCAATCTCGGATGGTCACCACGACCTAAAGCTAATGGATATGTTTGCAATGCTAATGCATGAGTTTTTTTTTAGCGCAATGCCCCATGATCATGGAAATGCTACGCACTAATGATGCAATATGCCATGCTTATCTAAATGATGAATACATAAAAACACATCTCCTCCAGAGACAAAACCGGGGAGCTCCAGGAACTCTGCTGAAGATTTCAATACCACGTCAATTTCCACCCTGCTGGGGAAAGACAACCCTTGCTGAGGATGACCGATCACCACAAACCCTCTGCTAGGGAGATCCACTAGGGGAAAACACTCCACACCCTGATGGGGAAATGCATAACTCTGTTGGGAAAGGCCTACACCACTCTGCTGAGGAAATAATACACTAGGCCTTATTGGGGATAGACATCCACAACCCTGCAGGGGACAAGCATTCACAACCCCGCTGGGGATACATCCTCAACCCTTAGGAACAATCTTCCCATCGACGCTTCCACTGGGGAGATACAGCTTATTCGACACGGACCGCCCGTCGACTCATCGAACACTGGCATTCATCATCCAACCACAGTGTCGACTTTCCACTTCTGAGAACTCCTAGACTCGTCTGGACTTTCTGATTCATCACTTTGTATCCACGACTTCTCCGTATTCCACGGAGATCGAACTCCTAGGATTCATACAAACTTTCCAGTCCTCAGACTTTGAAGAGTCTTCTTGATTAATCCTCCAGGATCGTCGACGTAATCCTTTCATCGTCTTCACCGTTCTTCTATCCCTTGCCCCTGGTTGGACTCTGCAGGGATCTTTTGTCAAAGTATTTCACATCACAACCTGCAAGTGAGCGAACATAGCTAACCGCACCTGCGAAAGAGATCGTTAGATAATAGCGTGCCCCAGGCGTGCCAATATTTCAACACCTAGATCACCCAAACTTCCGAATAAGATTTCCAGATTTCAATCTTATAAGCATGCATCGGAAGGGATCTCCATGTTTCAAAATGCAAATACTCTTATAAAAAATAAACGGATGTTTTTGCAATCAAAGCGGTAATGAAAACAAAAAACAAAATTTATTTGACTGAACATGCATTTTGTTGACTGAAAAAAGGTGACTCAGAACCGAGCAACACACAGGAAGCAATCCCTGAAAAGAGGTGATTGCGTACAAAAGGAAAAAAACCTATCCTAATGGCAACGTGAAACCGTGATCTCATCGGGTTCCAACTCGGTTACACCTCATATGTCCTCAAGACTTTCCGCACTTTCTGTCTTCTGAAAAAGGCTCTTCCTTTGGAATTCTTCTTTTCCCTGTTTGAGTCCTTCACTCCCCAAGGAGGTCTCCAGTCCAATCGTGCTTTGTCCACGCCGCGTCAGTTTTCCCCTAATTTAGAGTCGTGTCCTGCTCACGCATTCTTTTTTTCTTATCCCCATAAGAGTCCCGTTTGAGTCTCTGTTCCTAGTGAGTGTATTACTCCGATGGATCGTCTTTCCTTCTTTGTGGACCCGTATTCCCCACAGAGTTTTGTTTGTCTTTGCATGCATACATTTGCATCATGAGGTCTCTTAGGGACCAAAATTTGTCTCACTGCTGTTATTTAAGCCCATTCTACCGCGTCAAGATGAAGATTTCTAAACTTCACTTCTCCGGCTAGAATGACCTTAAATAGGGGCATCTGTAAGACCCCAATTTTGTCCCTAAGATCCCTCATGGCATCATATCATACCATATCATTGCCTCAAGGATCATTGTGCACCTTGCCTGCTTCCTTGTGGGTTGGTTATCCTTTTGAGAGTGATTCTTGATCATCAAGCATGTTTTGCATTTGTATATCATTGCTTTTCTTTTCATCACTAACCAAAAGTACAAAAATATGTCATCTAACCCTTGTCTTGCAGATGAAGCAATCAACAATCAAAGCAGTCAAAGGCAGTCATTGAGCAATAGATGGTGGCCATTCTTGAGAATTTGGACACCACAATAATTCACAAGAGTTCATATGAGCTATGATGTCATTTTGAATCAAAATCCTAAATGGTAGAGGCTTGAACTTCATCAGACATTGCCAGGTCAATTGGAGGCCTAGAAAAGTCAACTGCCAGGTCAACTGTGGATTTGGAGGTGAGAAGTGATTAGAAATACTTCATTCATGTTCAAACAAGTCTCATTTGACATTTCAAACATCAATATTGAAGAAAATAAAGTCAGGTCAAAACTTTCCAAAAATAGAAAGTGACATATAATTCAAAATTGCCAAAAATGGGAAGGTTTTAACCTAACTTCAACTTCAAGTTACATCACCAAAAGTGCTTCAATTGAAATTTTGTTGAACATGAAAGTTGTAGATATATCTCTCCTATTTCCAAAAAGTCCAAGATCATCAATTTCTCATGTGTGGTTAAGAAGATATGATCAAAACATGGCAAGGTGTACATGGAGATTCAAATGGTCATAACTTCTCAACCAAAGCTCCAATTCAAGTGGTTCTTTTTGCTAAATTCTTTTTTTGACTTCTAATTTCAAAATATGAATTGCATTACATCAATTATCATCACAAAATCATGTGTAAATTCACTTAATTTTTGGAGGGAAAATTAAAGTTTAAAATTGGCTAATTATTTGAACATTTTATCATTGCCAATAGCTCCAAAACAGGATTTTAAGTGAATTTGGATTGGATTTTCGTGCACTATTCACCATGCATTTCATGCATGAGGTGAATTTGCTAATTTGCACTTACACTCCATTTTGGCTAATCCACTTAACCATTGCTTAAACATGTTTAGGAGAGTGATTAGGAAGAGGTATATATAGCAAATCATAACTGTTTTTCTGAAAAAAGAACAACATCACAATTTTCAGATCTAGATCTAGAATACAAAATTTTTCTCTCAAAATTTTCTTCCAATTTCTTCATTTCCAATCCATTCCTCTTGCTTAATGCTTGTGTTTGAGTTATTCTTGAGCAGGATCATCCATAGAACCAGTAAAAATCGTGCAAGGTTGGATCATTTGTAAAGCTTGAAGCTACAATGGCAGATACAAATTCTTGCAAGTTCGTGTGCAATTGAGCTGTAATTCCTCTTACAATCATCCATACAAGAGTTCTAGAGGAGATTTTGAGCACTGCAAGGCTTGAACAACACCAAGTCCAGTTCTGCTTCTACAAGAGGTTACAAATCGCATCTCATAATTTTGATTTTCATTTCCATATTATGATAGATCTTGTGATGCTGAGTAGTTTAGGCTTTGAATCGTGTGAATCCATGCTAAATTGAGGGAGAACTGAGTGTTTAAAGTTTGGTTGATGATTCTTAATCTCTTCGATCCGTGCTTGTTGTTATGTTTCTTATTGAAATGATTATGGATTGTGAATGTATGTTGCATGATGAATCCAATGATATGCGTGATTTGCAATTCTGGACATGTTGATTTTTTCTGGAATTTTGTGGATGAAGATCTTGAAGATCTTCATCATGTTCATAGCTGCCTGCACTTTTCCTACGGATTTTGCTAGGACCTTCATACCGTTTCCTGCGAAATTACATGCGTGTTCTTCATTGTTTCCTGCGGATTATGCATGCACGTGTACTTAGGGTTTGTACCAAAACGGCTGCGTTTCATGTGCGCGCGCTCCAATTTGAATTTTGCCTCGGTTCGATTCTCCTTGCCAGCATTCTTCATTTGCTTCATTTATTTCCTCCATGTATTCATCCATACTTCACATGCATTTTTTTATTTTTTTCATCATCTTCCAAAGTTCATAAATAATTGAATAATGATCCAAAAAATGTGAGGATTTTTGGATTGAGTTTCTTTTTCTCTCTAGTTTTTTATCATCATGATAACTCAAGTTGTGCTTGGCTGATTAAATATTTTGCCTAGGGTTCTTGTACATGTGTGCATTTTGGACATTGCCTTGCTTATGCATTTGTGAGATGATGGTTGTTGATCCAATGAATCTGAATTTTTGCATGATGAAACTAGACACTTTGCTTGACATTTTGGTGTTGAGTTTGCATTTTTATCAATTATCATTTCTGGTTTGTGATTTTTCTAAGTAGGTGTGGCAATTTGTGTCACACCTTTTCTTGTTCATCTTATGTGATGTGATTTCCATATCAAATGAACTCAAATTGCTCTGATTTTTTGCATGATGCATATTGTGGATGTTGTGATTGAGCATGAATTTTCTTGGAATTTATTGATTGATTTCTGATTTAATTGAGATTTTTCATTCTGGTTGGTCACATTTGAACTTTAAAATAGTCTTGAAATTCAATTGATCATGAAATGGATTTGGTATATGATATTGATGTGAGACCTTTTGGATTGTTTCAAGATGTGGTTGAAGTTGATTCATGTTAATTTTCAGCTTCTGTTTTGAATTTTTTCTCCATCTTTGACCCTAGGCTTTGACCTAGTGGGTTGCCTCTCATGTTTGAGCTTTGATTTCAGGTTGAACATCCAAGTTATATGGTTCATGATGCTCCATCATTTGAGCATTTGATGTTTTCCTTTGACTACTAACATTGTGTGTTTTGTAGGGTTGTTAACTCATTTGAGCTTGACTTGTGGCTTATGCCTTTGCTTATTGGGTTTGACTGTTGATATTAACTGTTAGTTGTTTGTCTGTATAGTTGTACTGATTTGTTTGATGTTTCCACAGGTACATAAGTCGCTTAAGTTCATTTTGAACTTGCTTTTGCTTGGTTGCTTAACCACTTAGGTATAACCTCTCTTCTTCATGTAGTCTGGAAGACCTGTCCTGTTATGGGGGCAAGCACCTGTCTGAAGTCCTCCTTAAGAGGCAATGCTTGTGATTGTTTACTCTTTGTGCCAAGCAGGAAAAGTCCTCTTATGAGGCAATTGGTAGATAAAAGAGATGTGTAATCCATCTCCTACTATTCAGTGTGTCATCCCTTTGCTCACATAACATGTTGATGCATTGTGGATATTAACCCAAGATCTTATAGAGTCATATCACTTGTGGAGAAGAGTTCCAACTTTCTGAACTCCCACACATTCTATTATTCAAAGCTCTCCCAGGCCAGGGATAAGAGCTATGAGGCACACCCCTCATCTCCATTTCATCTGCTTCACCCTAACTCTCAATGTTAGGGTTAAGAGCACAACATACCCCATTCCAGTTGACTTTAAAGTCTAACCTTGCTTGAGCCTAATTGGTTGTATATAATGTGTGTTATTTGACTTGTTTGTCTGCTTACTTGACTCATCTGTGCATATCTGCTTGAGTGTGCCTTAGTGCGTTTATCATCATCATTTGTATATCATTTCATAAGCTTTGCTTTATAGCATTTTTGCTTTGTCCATGAAGGAGACAAGCATAAGTCCATTACTTGGCAGTTGTTCCTATGATATGGTGTGAGACTAGTGTAAGTCCATTGATTGGCATCTGATATCATTGTTTTGTTTTAGGAGATTAGTGTAAGTCCATATATTGGCATCTGATATCCATGTTTGTTTAGGAGATTGGTGTAAATCCATTGATTGGTATCCGGTATCCATGTTTGTTTGTGAGATTGGTATAAGTCCATTGATTGGCATCCGGTATCCATTTGCTTTGCTCATTTGCTTATTTGCATTGTTGCCTATTCCAAAGGAATCACTTGAATCATCTACATATGATTTCAAGAGGTGAACATCTAAGAAGTTTTACACTCCCTCACCCATCCCACCTTTTGTTTCTTTAAACCTCCATTTGCATGCTAATTCAAAACCTAAAAGTATTGTGCAAACATTTTCATCTCTTTTCAAATTAGAAACCTAGGCTTTAGGCCTTTGATTTTTCAAACTCCATTTCATAATACTTCTTTGAATTGAATTCTAATCACACTTTGACCCTCTTTTGTGAATAAATCCTAATTGGTTAATCCAACTCATTCAATTGTTTTATGGCTTTGTCCATTCTTGATAAGTTTTCATGCATTAGCCATAGGTTTGATTTATCCTAGTTGGTTGATATTAATCTCACCTTCTTGTCCTTAGTGATTGAATTATAAGACTTCCTTGCTTATTATAGGGTTAACCCCTCACTAGCAAGTTGAAGCTTTTCTCACGTGGTGGACCTGTTGTTTGTATAAGGTTGAGTTTTCTCCCGTGGATAACGAAAGACCTTAGGGCTTTTGTTTAAAATGAACCCACTCATATTTTGGAAATCTTTTAGCCGAACTACGGCGTTTTGATCCTTACCTTTCATGGAATGTACGTAGGCAACGGGTTCATCCGTTCAAACATAAAAATAATAAAATTGTATATTCTTTTCTCATCCTTTCAATCCATGTTTGTACAATAATATTTTCATAACAAATAAACATTTCGTACAACAAGTTGTGAAAAGGACTCCCTAGGAGTACCTAGGACGTTTTGGGTGCCTAACACCTTCCCATTGCGTAATTTACCCCTTACCCAGATTCTCTGATCTTTTCATTAGTTTTCTATGTGTAAAACTTCTTAGGCTTTTGTTCGCTTTTTAGCCATTCCTTTGGATAAATAAAAGTGCGGTGGCGACTCGATTCTTTGTATGCTTTGCTTTTGGTTTAATCAATAAATCATAAAGTGACGAATATACCGCTACAGATGCCTCAATAGGGCTATTGAACTTGGGCCTATAAGGCGACAAATTGTGATGCTCAATCTTGAAACTTTGGAAATGCTCTTTCATCACCTTGTTATTGAGGTTAGATAGATTATTAGTAATGATCTCGTTGAGGACCCCATAACGGCATATGATTTCTTTTCTTATGAACCAAGCCACCACTTGTCTTGTGACGTTGGCGTACGAGATTGCTTCCACCCATTTAGTGAAATAATGCATGGCTACCAAGATGAAAGGATTTCCGTTCGAGGCTGTTGGCTCAATGCGTCTGATCACGTCAATGCCCACATGGAAAAAGGCCAAGGTGATGTGAGAAAGTGGTACTGGTGGTACATGTATCTTGTCAGCGTATATTTGGAATTTGTGGCACGTTTGGACATGGCGGTAATAGTCAATCTCCATGGTCATCCAATAGTAACCGACCCTTAAGATTTTCTTCACCATGTTGTGTCCACTAGCATGCGTCCCAAATGAGCCTTCATGGATTTACATTATAATTTGGTTTACTTCTTGCTTGTTCACTCATCTAGAAAATTAGAATCATAATACCTTTTCTACAACACCCATCCGCTTAAGAAGAACTTGGATGATAGTTTCCAAAGGTACTTCTTGTCGATGATGGATGCGTTCTCTAGATACTTTTGGCTTTATAGGAACTTCATGATGTCATAGGACCAAGGATGGCCGTCATCTTCGTCTTTAGCTTCCAAACAGTAAGTAGGCTCGTCAAAGTAGTTAAGATGGAAATACGATGCTTCATTATTCCATTTGACCTTAAACATGGATGAAAAAGTTGACAGGGCATCGACCAACTGATTTTCCTCTCTAGGAATGTGATGGAATGTAATCTTGTCAAAGTATGGGACCAGCTTTAAGAGGTGCTCCTTGTAAGGGATTAGCTTGTGTATCGAGCTTCCCAATCTCATTTGAATTGGCTGATGACCAAGGTTGAATCTCTGTAGACTTCAAGAATTTTGATCCTAAGATCAATAGAAGCTTCAATATTAAAGATACAAGCCTCGTACTTTGCCATGTTGCTGGTACATTCAAAGCACAACCTTTTCGTGAAAGGTAAGTGAAATCAATTTGGGGAGGTGATGACTTCCCCAATTCCATTGCCATGAGCATTAGAAGCTCCATCAAACACAAGTGTCCATCGAGATCCTGACTCTGGTTCATGGTGGTTGACCAGAGGAATTCAATTGGTAAAAAATGGGGTTCCATAGACCCTATCTCCTACAATATTTATCATATTAAAATTATACAAGATAAAATTTACTCTAAATGAGATTCCAAACAACTTTCATTTTGAGGTCAAGATCTATTTTTTCTTGGAAAGTCATATTATATGATGAAAGATTATAGGTCATTTTGTCTAAACCCTAATTTGGAGGTCAACTTCCCAAGATCATAACTCACTCATTTTTTATGAGATTAAAGCCATTAAAATTTCATGATCAAATTAAAGATGTCTAATTCAACTTTTATGTTTGGAGGAAGTTAAAATTCAACTTGCAAATGCATGTACCAAGAGGGAACATTATAGGTCATTTTGGGCCAATACCATTGAACAAGTGATTTTCCTCAGCTTCTAAAATGCATAACTCCTTCATGCTAAATCCAAATGAGATCCAATTTGTGACCAAATTGGGATTTGAAATAGTTACAACTTTGATGAAGTAACGTTTCTCATTTGAAACCCATAAAAAAAGTTATTCAAGGTGGAAGAAGTGAACATATGGCTTGGTACTTAGAATTGTTTTTGATATGTTTGATTTTCCAAACTTCCACCTCAAAATTCATCATGATCCAATCTTCAAATTAAAAAGTGTTTAACATGAAAGTTGTTCCTCTTGATCTAACCCTTTCAAAAAGTCCAAAATCATCTCATTTGGACAATGTATGAGGCACCTGCGCATGGCTTAAAATTGAAGGACCATTTGGATAATTTGAAGTTACACTTTTCATACATGAGTGCATGGATTCACAACATGATTTCAGCATGGCTTACACATATTTTTTTACCTTGGTGCATCACTTGATGGGCCTATAATGTAAGAACAAAAATTGTTCTACAACAGATTCCTTGATTTTGATGATAACAAAGGATGAAACCAAAAATGGCACCCTAACGAAAAGTTTCTAAGTGTGCAGGGTTCTAAAGAAAGAAGTAAGAAATCTGATGATGTCATCAGATAGAGTATCAGATCAGAAGCATATTATCAAATGATCAGAAGCTCTGAAGTAGAAACAAGCTCAAGAAAGTCTAACTCTGAACTAAACAACAAGTATCAGAAGCATCTGAACAAGAAGTAAGTCCTAGAACCTCTGACTCTGAACAACGCTATCTGAAGAATCTATTTAGATCAACATCAGAAGCAAGATTCCAAGGTTCTCCAGAAACACAAATACTCTGATTATGGATTTGCTAATCATGAAAGAGTAACGTTGAAGACAAGTAAAGATTTTCAAATGGATTTCCTAATTGAGAAAGAGACGTTAATCTCCAATCTCAATAAAGAAAATACTACTTGTGGTAAGTAGTCATTTCAAGAAGAAAAAGTCATCCTGCATTAGCTAATTATGTGATGGCGTAACTTCATCTCAATATCCACCAGTTTCAACTACTACTTCAACTGATCTATATAAAGGATTGCAAATCAACTTTCAGCAACACACGAGAGAACAATCAGCAAGCCAACAAGCCAAAATTATACTGAAACACCAAGTCAAGAAAAACACTCTTCTCTCTAAGATCTTCACGAAGCTTTTGCTTATAACGTGAAAAACTCTTGTTCTTAATACTGTAATATTTGCTTTTTAGAAGCACTCTAGATTACATAAATCTTTCATTTATTGTTTGTTTGATTTCCTCAAGTGACTTAGTGTAGTCTGTAAACTTGAGAGGACTAAGAGATTTTTCTCTTAGGCGTTGTTTGTAATCTTTCAAGATTAGTGGATTAAGTCCTTGTTGAAGGCGAAATCACCTTGGCCGGGTGGACTGGAGTAGCTTTGTGTTATAAGCGAACCAGTATAAAATCCTTGTGTGATTTTCTTTTTGAAAAGCGCTTATTTTTCCAAACAATTCAAACCCCCCCTTTCTTGTTTTTCTCACCTTCAATTGGTATCAGAGCTCCGGCTCTGTTATTGATTTTCAAATCAAACACTTAACCGTGTAGAGAGATCCAGTACGAGAAAAACAATGGCCCACTCAAATGAAAGAGATTCCTACAATGCCAAGCCTCCTGTTTTTGATGGAGAAAAATTTGATTACTGGAAAGATAGAATCGAAAGTTTCTTTCTGGGTTATGACGCTGACCTCTGGGACATTGTCACAGATGGATACACACCTCCAGTCTTAAATGGAGCCGAAGTTCCCAGAAGCAAAATGTCAGAAGATCAGAAACGTGTCTTCAAAAATCACCACAAGGCCAGAACAATACTTCTAAATGCTATATCATACAATGAATATGAAAAAATCACCAACAGAGAGACAGCCAAAGATATACTTGACTCTCTGAAGATGACCCATGAAGGAAACTCACAAGTCAAGGAGACGAAGGCTCTGGCGCTTATCCAGAAATATGAAGCCTTCAAAATGGAAGATGACGAAGCTATAGAGGCTATGTTTTCTAGATTTCAAACTCTTATTGCAGGTCTTAAAGTATTAGACAAAGGATACACGACTGCAGATCATGTTAAGAAGATAGTCAGAAGTCTGCCAAAGAAATGGAGACCTATGGTTACTGCTCTAAAGCTGTCAAAGGATCTGAACAATATCAGCCTTGAAGAACTTGTTAGTTCTCTCAGAAGCCATGAGATAGAACTAGAGGAGGATGAGCCTCAGAAAAGGAACAAGTCCGTAGCGCTTAAGTCCAGATCTGAAAGACGGAAGCCTGACAGAACCAAAGCTCTCCAGGCAGAAGCTGAAGATACTGACGATTCTGAACCAGAAGACTCTGATGATGAAGAAGAGTTGTCCCTACTAACCAGAAGAGTCAAGCAACTCTGGAAAAAGAGGAACAACAACTTCAGAAGACCAAGACCCAGAGGGGATCGATCAGAGTCAACTTCAAAAGGTAAAGCTAACAAAGATATTACCTGTTATGAATGTAAAGAAACAGGTCATTACAGAAATGAATGCCCCAAGTTGAAGAAAGACAACCCTAGAAAAGAAAGCTTCAAGAAAAACACCTTCAGAACAAAGAAAGGACTGATGGCTACCTGGGATGACAGTGAATTTGGATCATCAGAATCTGACTCTGATGAACAAGCCAACGTAGCACTCATGGCTACCACATCCAACTGTTCAGACGAAGAATCTGAAGAGGTATTTTCTGAACTTTCTAGATCTGACTTAAAATCATGTTTGTCAGAAACTCTTACTTCTTATCAGAAATTAAAACAAAAGTTTAAAAACGTTAAAGGCTGTCTTAAAGCAAAATTTGAAGAGTGTAGTGAACTTGAGATAACAATTCTATCACAAGAAGATACAATCAAAACTTTAATGTTAGAAAGAGATGAAGCAAAAATAAAATTAGAAGAAACGTTATCTCAAGCACCACAAATTTCAAATAAAATTATTTACAAATATGAAGAAGCCTTTCAAGAATTTCTGAAGAATGGGATAGATAGGAGTATTATGGCATCCATGATTTATGGAGTAAGTCAGAACAATAAAAAGGGAATTGGGTATGATCCTAATGAAGATAAAACTTCTGCAAGTGATAAAATTAAATCTCCTTTTTCATATCACTACACACACACACAAGAACACAAATTTAAAAATGCTAGAAGACCCAAAGTTGTAAGAAACTCTGGGAAAACTAATCTAAAAGGACCCAAGAGATTCTGGGTACCGAAAGATAAGATTATCTATGTTGCAGATATCCTATGCAGCAAAGTTCAGACACCAGTCATGGTACCTGGACTCTGGATGCTCGCGACACATGACGGGAAGAAAGTCTATGTTCCAAAGTCTGGAACTTAAAGACGCTGGATTTGTAGGCTTCGGAGGAGATCAGAAAGGAAGGATCAGAGGCTCCGGAACTATTGGTAATGGTACTCTTCCCTCTATATCTGATGTTCTTTATGTAGAAGGATTAATGCATAACTTGTTATCCATAAGTCAATTAAGTGATAACGGTTATGATGTAATCTTCAATCAAAAAACATGTAAAGCCATTAATCAGAACGATGGCTCTGTCCTTATCACAGGCAAGAGGAAAAACAACATTTACAAAATAAATCTTTCTGATTTAAAAGATCAAAATGTTAAATGTCTAATGTCAGTTCACGAAGAGCAATGGGTATGGCATAGACGCTTGGGCCACATTAGCATGAGGAAACTTTCTCAGCTAACTAAGCTTGAGTTAGTCAGAGGCCTACCAAAACTGAAGTTTTCTTCAGATGCTCTGTGTGAAGCTTGTCAGAAAGGAAAATTTTCAAAAACATCTTTTAAAAAGAAAAATGTTGTTTCTACCTCTAAGCCTCTGGAACTTCTTCACATTGACTTATTTGGTCCTGTGAAAACAGCATCAGTTAATGGAAAGAAGTATGGACTAGTCATTGTTGATGATTACAGTCGCTGGACATGGGTAAAATTCCTAAAGCACAAGAGTGAGTCTCACTCTGTATTCACAAGTTTCTGTTCCAAAGTGCAAAAAGAATTTGACTCTAAAATTATTAGAGTCAGAAGTGATCA
The DNA here is from genome assembly GCF_024323335.1 of Lathyrus oleraceus. NCBI lineage: Eukaryota > Viridiplantae > Streptophyta > Magnoliopsida > Fabales > Fabaceae > Lathyrus > Lathyrus oleraceus. The sequence goes on along the minus strand of NC_066582.1, from coordinate 380,895,336 downwards.
TGGTGGAGAATTTGAAAATAAAGATTTTGAAGAATTATTTGATTCTAATGGAATATCCCATGATTTCTCCTGCCCTAGAACTCCACAACAAAATGGAGTTGTAGAGAGGAAGAATAGGACACTCCAAGAGATGGCCAGAACCATGATCAATGAAACAAATGTAGCAAAGCACTTTTGGGCAGAAGCTGTAAATACAGCGTGTTATATTCAGAATAGAATCTCTATAAGACCTATTCTAGAAAAGACTCCCTATGAATTGTGTAAAGGAAGAAAACCCAACATCTCATATTTTCATCCTTTTGGATGCTCTTGTTTTATATTAAATACTAAAGAACATCTGAACAAGTTTGATTCCAAAGCACAGAAAGGTATTATGTTAGGATACTCAGAACGCTCTAAAGGCTATAGAGTATACAACACAGAAACCAAAATTGTGGAAGAATCAATTCATGTCAGATTTGATGATAAGCTTGACCCTGAAAAGTCAAAGCTAGTTGAAAAGTTTGCAGATTTGGAAATCACTCTTGTAGAATCTGAGAAAACTCCAGAAGCAACTGTCACTCAGAACCCTGAAGAAATAAAATCTCCAGAAATTCCAAAGAAGGTCAAAAGTCGTATCAATGTATCTGAAGATTTGATTCTGGGAAACAAAGACGAACCAGTCAGAACAAGATCTACCTTCAGAACCTCTGAAGATACTCCTCTGGGACTGGTATCTCTGATTGAGCCTATGTCTTGTGATGAAGCTCTTCAAGATAACGATTGGGTGGCAGCTATGCAAGAAGAATTGGATCAATTCTCAAAGAATGATGTCTGTGATCTCGTTCCTAAACCCAGAGGCACTCATGTTATTGGAACCAGATGGGTTTTCAGAAACAAGCTGAACGAGAAAGGAGAAGTTGTCAGAAACAAGGCTCGACTGGTAGCTCAAGGTTATAGTCAACAAGAAGGTATTGATTATAATGAAACCTTTGCTCCAGTCGCGAGGTTAGAATCTATTCGTCTTCTTGTATCTTTTGCTATTAATCACTCTATCAAATTATACCAAATGGATGTCAAGAGTGCATTTCTTAATGGTTATATTTCAGAAGAAGTGTATGTCAATCAACCTCCAGGCTTTGAAAATTCAAACTTTCCAGAACATGTTTTCAAACTTAAGAAATCCTTATATGGGCTTAAACAAGCTCCCAGAGCTTGGTATGAACGATTAAGCAATTTTCTTCTGGAACAAAATTTTATCAGAGGGAAAGTTGATTCTACACTCTTCTGTAAAAACCTTAATAATGATCTCATGATATGCCAGATTTATGTTGATGATATTATTTTTGGTTCTGCTAATATCTCTGTTTGCCAAGAATTTTCTAAGTTAATGCAGGCAGAATTTGAAATGAGTTTAATGCAAGAACTAAAGTTCTTTCTGGGAATTCAAATTAATCAAACTCCAGAAGTCACGTACGTCCATCAAAGTAAATATATTAAAGACGTTCTGAAGAAGTTTGACATGACTGAATGCAACTCTGCAAAAACTCTCATGCACCCAACTTGCATTCTGGAGAAGGAAGAGGTAAGCAACAAGGTTTGTCAGAAGCTCTATCGAGGTATGATAGGCTCTCTCCTCTATCTGACTGCTACTCGTCCTGATATTCTCTTTAGTGTCTGTCTTTGTGCCAGATTCCAATCAGATCCTAGAGAATCTCATTTAACAGCAATTAAGAGAATTCTTAAGTATCTGAAAGGAACTCCTAACCTGGGCCTGATGTATGAGAAAACATCAGAGTATAGACTCTCGGGTTATTGTGATGCAGATTATGCAGGAGATAGAATAGAACAAAAAAGCACATCTGGGAATTGCCAGCTTCTGGGAAACAATCTAATCTCCTGGGCTAGCAAAAGACAGTCAACTATTGCTCTATCAACTGCAGAAGCAGAATACATCTCAGAATCACTGTGCACAACTCAGATGCTCTGGATGAAGCATCAGCTAGAAGATCTACAAATCTTTGAGAGTAACATTCCTATCTTTTGTGATAATACTGCTGCTATTTGTTTAAGTAAGAATCCCATTCTACATTCCAGAGCCAAACACATAGAAATAAAACATCATTTTATCAAAGACTATGTTCAGAAAGGGATAGTAACATTGAAGTTCATTGATACAGAACATCAATGGGCAGATATCTTTACTAAGCCTCTAGCTGAAGATAGATTTCTTTTTATCTTAGAACATCTGAACATTAAAAATTGCCCTGAGTGAAATATGACTCTGAAAATGTAAAATGTGACTCTGATGTAGACAAATGCACTTCTGCCTCTGACTCTGATACTTCTACCAAGTTAAGAAGATATCTGAGTTAGAAATCTTCAGAAACCAATCCTTTGGTATTCCTGAAGACCAGATACATCAACACGTGGAGTACCAAACGTCTAACCCTAGAACTTCTAGACAGCTGTCAAAAGAAATCAAAGGTCAGAACGTTTGAAATCTCCTAGAGCAGTGTGCGTACTGTTGGGATTAGACATTCATTTATTAGCTGTAATCATTTTTCCCCCCAAACGTGCTATTTTGATTTTTGTGCTAACGCTGGAATGTGTGTCGTTTTGCATGTTTTTACTTAGAGTATATAAACACCTTCTCTCACTTTTCACACTTATCACTCTCACTCACTCTAAAACCTTAAACCCTCTCTCGAAGCATTCTCTGCAAGTTCTTCATCAATCTTCTTCTTCTTCTTCATGGATGCTCAACAACAAGAAGTTTTTAACTTCTCTCAACAGATGGAATCAAGTTCTAATCCCCAAACCTCAAACACTCAAACTCCAACCGTTACCGGCGTCACCGTCACCCCTGTCTACAAAGAACCTCACGTTCTTGACCGTGAACGCCATATCAACCTTTCAACTCCTTTTTAAGGTTTGGACGTGTTGTGTGAATCATTAGTTGATTTCGACAACCTAAGAAGAAATGGCGTTGATCTAACTGGAGAACTGCGTCAACAAGGGTGGGAGAACTATTTCCAAAGGTTGTATGGTCCAATCTACCCTCTTCTGGTCAAGGAATTCTGGAGACATGCAGATGCAGATGACAACTTCATCGTCTCATTTGTTCTGGGAGTGAAGATAGTTATCACAGAAGGGTCCATTGCCTCTCTGTTGAATATGGAAAGAAGTGGAGGAAAAAGGATCTACAACATTCCTCCTAGGTCAAAACGCATCACAGATGTGATAAACCCAACAATCTTCAAACCCAATGTTGAAGGAAACCCCTCTAAGAACAAGGAGCTACACCAGAACCTCAGAGTGTGGCTGAAGATTATTCTGGGAACTATCCACCACCGTCCAGCCTCCAACTCTTCTGATTACATTAATGCAGACCAGAAATGCATTCTGTACTGTATTCAGAAGGGTGTGAAGATCAACCTCCCTGCTCTCCTCTTCAGATATCTGAGAGATTCAGTCAGAGAAACCAGGAATAACATGAAGCCCAGATCCTACATTCCTCTAGGAAGATTGCTATCTGACGTCTTCATTGAGCATGGACTAGTAGATGAGCTGGAAAAGACCAAGTTGATGGAATATCTGGAAATTGATGTGGGGAAGCCTCTGAATGCCAGAAACCTCAAGAGTATGGGGATAATCAAGAAAATACAAGTCAAGCCAACTCTGGATACATCCTGGGATAGTTTGAAAGATCAGAGGAAGATGCCTCATGGCCTTGCCAGATTCTTCAAGAATGAGCCCAGAGACGCTGTTGCCATCTATCTTCATCGTCTGCTGGAAGAAGGTGTTGACGTCTCTGATTTCAGCCTCGATGACTGTCTGGACTCTGAAGAAGACTTAGTCAGATACAAGAGAGGTATTTCTGAGAAAAAGATAGCACCTCCAGCAAAGAAGGCCAGACTTGAAGGAGCTTCTGGAAGCGGATCTTCAGCTCCTCTGCAATTTTCTACTGGTAAGTCTGTTCCTCCTGCTACCTCTGAATTCATGATGGCTTCCTCTAATCCTCTCTCCTCTCAACCCATTTATACCACCTCAGATATTTCACCCTCAATCATCAGAACCTCCCAACCTACACCAGTCCTAAATATAGCCCGTACTTTCATACCTCCCTCTGAACCTCAACAAACCCACCAAAGCACTTCATCTTCATCATCCTCAGCACCAGAATCACCCCCATATGTTTCCCTCTCATCTGACCCTGAATTTTCTGACCCTGAATCCCCAACCATAGCCACACTTTATGCTCATAGACTTGCTTCACAACAAACACAAACCACAGAACCTGAAATAACTTCACCACTACAACAAACAACCACCATACCCTCTGAAACTCAACCCTCTGAAATTCAACCATCTAATCCCCACACCTCTGATATCACCCCACCAAACATTCCCGTTGTACCTGAAGCAGACTCTAACCCTTTAGACCTAAATCCTCTTTATGCTTCATCCCCCAGTCTTCAACCAGAAGCAGAATCTGAACCCCAACCTGAGTCAGAATCTGAACCTCAAACCTTGAATCTCAGCCCTCCACCTCATACCTCTGAACCAGAACCTGAACCTGAACTTTCTAAACCTACCCTTAAGGAAGCCATTATGATGATTGCAGAGGCTTCAGTTCAAAAGATCGATTCTCTGGTCTCTAACTCTGAAATCAGTGATGATCCTGAATCTGTAAGGACACACTGGAACAGAGTCATTGGCTGGATGACATCTGAGTCTTTTAGGCTGAAGAGTGTCTCTGAACAAGTCAGAAATGACTACATCAGAGATGCTGAGGCAAGACTCCAGGAGAGACTTGCCAGAGAAGCTGAAGCCAGAAGGCTAGAAGAAGAGAGGTTGGCCAAGGAAGCTGAAGAAGAAGCAAAAAGGCTAGAAGAAGAAAGACTTGCTAAGGAAGCTGAACTCCTAAGGCAAAAGGAAGCTGAAGCCAAGGCTCTGGCAGATGCAGAAGCACAAGCTGCTGCAGAAGCTGAAGCTCAGCAGGCTCTGACTCTGGGGGAGTCATCTTCTGTGATTCCTACGGTTCCTCAGACTCTGAAAGAACTCAAGCAAGATCAGAATGAACTCCGGGCAAGAATGGACAAGCAAGATACTGTCAACGAAAACATCCAGAACATGCTTGCTATGCTGCTTCAGAGAATGCCTCCGCCTCCGAACCCTTAGGCACTTAGGAGTTATTTGTTTTTTTGCTTGCCTATTGTTTTTGCTTCTGTCTTCTTTTGGATCTGATGTTTTTCTTGTTCTTTTGAATCTGATGTTTCTGTTTGTTGCCTTTGTGCTTCTATCTATGAATTCCAGTTTTTCTCCTTATTTATTTTCTCTTTGCTTATTTTTTTACTATGTCTTTTTGATTCTGACAAAAAGGGGGAGAAGTAATTATTAGCTCTGATGAAAATATTGTCTAAAACCTTAAGCATTCTGCAACATATTTTTCATATAAATAAAATTATCTAACTTGGACTTAAGAAATTGCAGAGAACTTCAGAAACCTCTTTACTTAAGAAACTCTGGTAAGAACTTCTGAACTCCCTAGCATTATCTCAGAGGGAGCTTCTGTCTATCTGATCTAATTTTATTCATGTTTCATCTGCTAATTAAAGTTGTTTTGTCATCATCAAAAAGGGGGAGATTGTAAGAACAAAAATTGTTCTACAACAGATTCCTTGATTTTGATGATAACAAAGGATGAAACCAAAAATGGCACCCTAACGAAAAGTTTCTAAGTGTGCAGGGTTCTAAAGAAAGAAGTAAGAAATCTGATGATGTCATCAGATAGAGTATCAGATCAGAAGCATATTATCAAATGATCAGAAGCTCTGAAGTAGAAACAAGCTCAAGAAAGTCTAACTCTGAACTAAACAACAAGTATCAGAAGCATCTGAACAAGAAGTAAGTCCTAGAACCTCTGACTCTGAACAACGCTATCTGAAGAATCTATTTAGATCAACATCAGAAGCAAGATTCCAAGGTTCTCCAGAAACACAAATACTCGGATTATGGATTTGCTAATCATGAAAGAGTAACGTTGAAGACAAGTAAAGATTTTCAAATGGATTTCCTAATTGAGAAAGAGACGTTAATCTCCAATCTCAATAAAGAAAATACTACTTGTGGTAAGTAGTCATTTCAAGAAGAAAAAGTCATCCTGCATTAGCTAATTATGTGATGGCGTAACTTCATCTCAATATCCACCAGTTTCAACTACTACTTCAACTGATCTATATAAAGGATTGCAAATCAACTTTCAGCAACACACGAGAGAACAATCAGCAAGCCAACAAGCCAAAATTATACTGAAACACCAAGTCAAGAAAAACACTCTTCTCTCTAAGATCTTCACGAAGCTTTTGCTTATAACGTGAAAAACTCTTGTTCTTAATACTGTAATATTTGCTTTTTAGAAGCACTCTAGATTACATAAATCTTTCATTTATTGTTTGTTTGATTTCCTCAAGTGACTTAGTGTAGTCTGTAAACTTGAGAGGACTAAGAGATTTTTCTCTTAGGCGTTGTTTGTAATCTTTCAAGATTAGTGGATTAAGTCCTTGTTGAAGGCGAAATCACCTTGGCCGGGTGGACTGGAGTAGCTTTGTGTTATAAGCGAACCAGTATAAAATCCTTGTGTGATTTTCTTTTTGAAAAGCGCTTATTTTTCCAAACAATTCAAACCCCCCCTTTCTTGTTTTTCTCACCTTCATATAACACGCCCATGCAAGCATGCAAGAGAGATTTTTAAATTTTGCCAAAAATGGAAGTGTGCAAATATCATTGATATTGGCCTATAAATAGAAGCTCTCCTACTCAGAAATAAGGACCTGATGCACCAGCTTTGATTCAGCAACCCTAAACCCTCACCATTAAAGGATAAGCTTGAAGATTTTCTTTAAAAATCGAGTTTGAATCTCCCACTATTTTTTAGATTGAAACTCCAAGAGTCCATCCCTTTCCTTGATCCATTTCTACTCCATCAAGCATCTGAAGCAAGCCCAAGAATATTTGAGAGCAAGATCATGCCAATCTGAAGCTCCATTGAAGGTGAATTTCCAGATTTTTCCACTCTTCGATTCTCTCTTATTTCTCCACTATTCTTGTTGATTTTTGGTTGTCTGAAGTCCTACCAATGTAGGCAACAAGATTGAGTTTCTTAGAGGTCAAATCGAAGCAACTCATATCATGATCCTCAAAATTCAACTCCTTGTATCTTCTATATACTTGGAGTTAGACAAAATTGAGGTCAGATCCGAGCTCCTGAGCATTTTTTCTTTAAATCCATGTCTTGCCTTTTCATTTTGGTGTTGGCATGTCTCTAAACCACATGATCCATTTGAATTGTTTTAATCTCACACGTTGGTTTTAATTATCATGCCTACATTGCTATTGACTCAAGACCACATGGAACGCGCGCTAGGAACCATCTGATCTACCACCTTAATTAATGAGGGAGATCAGATGGTCCACGTATTTTTGTAATTTCTGATTTTCATTTTAATTGTTTTATTTTCATTAATTCATATTAATTTTAATATTGAGCAAAAAAATATGGGACTTTCACCAAAAAATTTCAAAATTTTTTCTCTTTCATTTTCTGATTTAAAATTATTTTTTGGATCAATATTAATATTTTTCATGATTTAATTATTTTTGTGCATATTTTTAATTATTTAAAAATACTTTTGCATTTCCAAAAATAATGAATTTTTTCTCCAAGGTCCTTTGACCTTGCTTGACCAATGACAAATCTCTTGGCCATTTATTTGGTATTTTGAAGAGGTTTTAGGTTTTTTGATCAAACATAATTTAATTTAATGCATTTTTAATTGTTTAATTGTGAATAAATTGTGTTGAGCTATTTTTATTGACTTGTGAAGTTTGACTATTGTGTTTGGGCCTTGGTCAAGGTTGATTTGACTTTGTTGGATTTAAATCATTGGATTTAGGGGATTGATGAAATGTACATTTCATCTCCCAAAATGAATGAATGATTTTAATTTGATAAAATCCTTCCCTTGTCCAATTTGTGTTTGTCTCATTTCCCATCCCCTTTCATCTTTGATCCCCTTCTATCCCATTCATTCCATGAACTATGATATCTCTATATCCTAAGGCTAATTGGTTGATAAACCAATACAAGTATGGATGAGATTAGGTCCACCCTTTTACCATTTTATTTTAAGTGTGGTATGTTTTAGGAGTATGGTTCATTAAACCATATCTCTAACATGCATTAACACTAAAATTTCTATTTCCCGATCTTAGATAGTTGTGACTTCTACATAAGTCCAATTACGATTGCTTAACATAACGCTAAATTTTGACCCAAAAGTGTAGCATTCTAGTAAGTGAGATTGTAAGTCTACACCCTTTCATGGTATTGTGTGGAAACTTGACATTTTTTCCTTCCTTTGGAAGATGTCTTGGTTCAAGGATCCATGCTTGTGAATAGAGGGTTGAGTGTTTTCCAAAGAATGACTTGAAAAATTGAAAAGCAAAAACAATACTAACATGTAATCAACTAACATTTGACTAACTCTTAATTTCAAGTCATTTACCTTATGCACTTTTATCATTTGCCATTATTCATATCGTTTAACTTGTTTATTTTAATGCCATTTTTACTTTGCTCACTTGAGCCTTATAATTGTGATGGCATATATTTGTTTGTGTACCTTGTTTTTGTTTGTGGCTTAGGACCTTAAAATACATAATAAGCAACAAAAACCCTAAAAATGTTTGTGTGGACTGTTGGATTTGATCTGAGACTTGGACTTAGAAGTAGGCAACACTCCCTATGCAAAAGGACTTAGCCAATGCCAACTTTTCTAAAGCCAAGCCATTGTGAATTGAACATTCATCTGATGCAAGTATTGGGATCTCTCTTGAGTTCATCTGCTACATGGTCTTGATGCAAATATGACTTTGAACCTGTGTCTAATGCCTTATTCTGAGCCATCCAAGGAGTATGTCATCTGATACATGGGGAAGATTTTGAAGAAGACTATGAAGTGTCTAGCTTGGATGTGGCTATCTTTATTTGATGCCTTGCTCTTCATTTTTCTACTTGCTTATTGATATTGCTTGATTTTAAAGTCCAAAGGGAAAATGGGTTTCTATATAACATTCTTGTCTATTGGATTGCATCCCACCGGTCAGATCTTTTCAATTCTTAACTTTTAAATTATTTCTTAGGATTAGTCTCTTCATATCCTCCCACTTCTTAAATTTCAAATCTCTCCCCCCTTTCAAAATCTTCTTTGCTTGTGATTTTTAAACTTAGACTCTTTATTGCAAATTAGAAACTTTGGCCTTATGATTGCATTCTCAACTTCTCTTTCCTAATCAAACTTGTAAATGAATTTAACCATACTTGACTTAAAATTTCAAAAGACAAAAAAAACTAACACTCATTCAAACTCTTTTAGGCTTTCTGTGCCTCTTTCAAACTTAAATTTTTGTTAAAAGCAAATCACTCACTTTAAAATTGATACCACGAACTACGAGGTTTTGATCCCTCATTTTTATGTTGGTATGTAGGCACAAGTCCGAAGGTCTTGTCAAACACAAAAATATAATTAATGAATTCTTTTCTCATCTCGCCACTCTATTTATAGCAAACATCTTTTATGCCAAAACACATACATAAAAAGGGGCTCCCTAGGAGTACCTAGGACACTTTGGGTGCTAACACCTTCCCTATGTGTAACCAACCCCTTTACCTGTAATCTCTAGCATTTTATTAGTTTTGATTAGAAAACTTCTTATCTTTGGGTTTTGTTCGTACTTTTCCCTTTTCCTTTGGAAACAATAACAGCGTGGTGGAGACTCTGGTTTTATTGACGTTAAGTTTATCCATAGCTTAATGGTCATGAATTTACCGTTACAAAAATTAAGTGGCGACTCTGCTGGGGAGTATTCCTCAGGGGGTTTAGCCTACTTTTTTATGTGTGTATAATTGTATATTTGATGTTTGTAATTTGTTTGTGTGATATAATCTGTTTGTTATGCTTGGTGATCTCTAAGTGGTGAGATAAGTTCTAACCCGAACTTGAGTGCAATTAAGATAGGAGGATAGTATAGTCATGTTCGACTTGTGTGGACTAGTCCTTAACAAGTTGTCTTGAGACCCATCTACTCAGTGGAGATCCTTTTGGAGTTATAAATGTCACACAAGTTATTTTTGGTTAGGCATTACTTTCTCTAATTTGGGGTCCGAGAAGCTGAGGACCGTAGAACATTTAACCCAACTTTGCCTATTTAGGACGTAGTGCGGAGACTGTTCAGGTGTAGACTTGATAATAGTTGTTACGTGATGCTACACTCAGACGAGTTTCTCTTGAGAATATTATGGGTTGATGAGTCAGTCATCCGAACCTGTAATATCCAATAGATGGAATTCAGACTCTGGGAACATTTTAGAACATGATCTAGCAGTTTTTATCCTTAGTACACTCCTTTGGGATGGTTCTTAACCCGACTCCATGCTCGTGACTCACAAAAAACCCTTGATTCTTGGTTGATCCAATCAAGTCTTGTCAATATCAATGGAACTTGGGTGTTGATAAGGTGAAAGCCATAATCCACCAAAATGGATGATTGATCTTGACAAGGACTTGATTCATCCCTTGACCTTTGTTTGTTTGCGTTATGTCTGATCCCTTATTTGTGATTGTTGCATTCATGCGCATCATAACATTCATCACACAAAAAATAACTTCAAGGAACTGAGGTTTTATTTGCAAATATTTTCAAATCATGGATTATGGACGAAGGAACACTAAGAAGTACAATTTCAGATGTCCCGATTTGAAAGAGTTAAGGAAGCTATCATCTTTTGTATTAGATCTCTTGGACTTCAAGCAACGTCATGGGAAGCTTCTATCTGTATTATCTGCTAATATGGTCGAAGGACTCTTGAGTGTTTTGGTTCAGTTTTATGATCATCTCTACCGTTGCTTCACTTTTCCCAATTATCAGCTTTTGCTTACATTGGAGGAGTATGCCCATCTCTTGGGAATACCTATTTCTGATAAGGTTCCTTTTAGTGGATTGGAAGAGATTCCCAGATCTCAAATCATAGCTGAAGCTCTTAACTTGAAGAAGTATGAGATTGAGGCTCATTGGGTGAAGAAGGGAGGAATATTTAGGTTGACTTCTGAGTTCCTTATTGGGAAAGCTACTGATTTTGCTCAGGCCGGTAGTGTGGATGCTTTCGAAGCTATCTTTGTATTTCTCATCTATGGTTTGGCTTTGTTCCCTAACATTGACGGTTTTGTTGATGTTAATGCCATTAGAATCTTCTTGATTGGGAATCATGTGCCTACTCTGTTAGGTGATATGTACTTCTCTTTGCATTTGAGAAATTCTAAAGGTGGTGGGACTATTGTGTGTTGTGTTCCTCTTCTATACAAGTGGTTTATTTCGCACTTGCCTCAAACGCCTAGTTTTGTGGAGAACCAACAATGTCTAGGTGGTCTCAAAGACTCATGTCTCTCACTAATGATGATATAGTTTGGTATGATTCTGCATTATGTAGCTTGGAGATTATTGATAGTTGCGGTGAATTCTCTAATGTGCCTCTTATTGGTACACAAGGGGGAATCAACTACAACCCTGCTTTGGCTATGTAGCGGTAAATTCATGACCATTAAGTTATGGATAAACTTAACGACAATTAAACTAGAGTCACCACCGCGCTTTTATTGTTTCCAAGGGAAAAGGGAAAACTACGAACAAAACCCAAAGATAAGAAGTTTTCAAATAAAAACTAATAAAATGCCAGAGATTACAGGTAAGGGGGTTGGTTACACAGAGGGAAGGTGTTAGCACCCAAAGTGTCCTAGGTACTCCTAGGGAGCCCTTTTTTGTGTGTATGTGTTTTTTGTACAAAATGATGTTTTCAATAAATAGAGTGGAGGGATGAGAAAATAATTCATTAATTATATTTTTGTTTTTGACAAGACCTTCGGACTTGTCCCTACGTACCAACATAAAATGAGGGATCAAAACCTCGTAGTTTATGGTAACAATTTCAAAGTGGATGCATTGCTTTTAACAAAAATTTAAGTTTAACAAAGGCACAAAAGGCCTAAAAAGGTTTGAATGAGTGTTAATTCTTTTTGTCTTTTGAATTTTAAGTCAAGTATTGTTAGGTTCATTTACAAGTTTGATTAAGAAAAGAGTTTAAAAAATGCAATGGCATAAGGCCAAAGTTTCAAATTTTCCATATGGTCTAAGTTAAAAAAACACAAGAAAAGAAGATTTTAAAAGGAGGGAGAGATTTGAAATTAAAGAGGTGGGGAAGAGATGAAGAGACTAATCCGAAGCAAAAATTAAAAGTTAAGAGTTGAAAAGATCTGACCAATGGGATGCAATCCAATAGACAAGAATGTCATATAGAAACCCAAATTTCCCTTGGACTTTAGAATCAAGCAATATCAATACACAAATAGCAAGATGAAGAGCAATGCATCTAATAAAGATAGCCACATCAAAGCTTAGCAATTCCATGATCTTCTTCATAATCTTCCATGTATCAGATGAACTCAAAGATAGGCACTAGGCACAGGTTTAAAAGAACAACTTCAACAAGATCATGTCGTAGATGAACTCCAATGGATCTTCAATACTTGCTTCATATGAAGTTTTAATTCACAAGCACTTGGTTTCATGAAAGTTTCCATTGGATAATTCCTTTTGTATATGAAGTGTTGCCTAATTCTAAGTCTAATGTCTCAAATCAATCCAACAGTCCACACAAAATGTCTTTTAAAGTTTTTATTGTTATTATGTACATTAAGGTCAAGAGACCACAAACACAAACAAGTATATACAATCACAATATAATCACAAGATAAGACTCAAATGAGCAAAGTGAAAATGACATTAAAGTAAACAAGTTAAATGGTATGAATAATGGCAAATGAATAAAGAGTTAAAATTAAAGTGCATAAAAGTAAATGGCTTGAAATTAAATGTTAGTTGTTAGTTGATTAGAAGTTAGTATTGCTTTTTCTTTTGTTTAAGTCATTCTTTGGAGAACACTCAACCCACTATTCACAAGCATGGATCCTTGAACCAAGACATCTTCCAAAGGAAGGAAAAGAAGGTCAAGTTTCCACACAATACCATGAAAGAGGGGAGACTTACAATCTCACTTACTAGAATGTTATGCCTTTTGTGTCAACAATTTAGCGTTATGTTAAGCAATCGTAATTGGACTTACGTAGAAGTCACAACTATTTGAGACTGGGCAATAGAAATTTTAGTGTTAATACATGTTAGAGATATGCTATTATGAACCATACTCATAAAATATACCACACTTAAAAGAATATGCAAAAGGGGTGGACCTAATCTCATCCACACTTATGTTGATTTTACAATCAACTAGCCTTAGGATATAGAGACATCATAGGTCCATGAAATGAATGAGAAGATAATGTGATTGAAATGAAGAGGGAGGGGAAATGGAATCAACATAAATTGGTCAAATGAGGACTTTTTATCAAATTAAAATCATTCATTCATTCTGGGAGATGAAATGTCCATTTCATCAATCCCCTAAATCCAATTATTTTAACTCAACAAAGTCAAATCAAACTTGACCAAGGCCCAACAACACAAGTTAAACTCAACAAGTCAATATCAAAAGCTCAACACAATTTATTTTGTCTTTAAACAATTAAAATCAATTAAATAATGCATAAAATTAAATTATGGTTGGTCAAAATCCTAAAACCTCATCAAAACACCAATTAAATGGCCATCAGATTTAGTACAGGTCAAACAAGGTCAAAGGACCTTGGAGAAAAAATTTCATTAATTTTGGAAACTTAAAACTATTTTTAAACAATTAAAAATATTCATAAAAACAATTAAATTATGAAAAATATTAATAATGATCCAAAAAATGATTTTCATTCAGAAAATGAAAGGGTATCAATATTAAATAAACCAAATAAAATGAAAGGAGAAAAAATGATTTGTGAAACTCTCATATATTTTGGATCAATATTAAAATTAATATGAATTAATGAAAATAAACCAAATAAAATGAAAATCAGAAAATAGTAAAAAACGTGGACCACTTGATCTCCCTCATTAATTGAGGTGGCAGATCAGATGGTCCTCAACGCGCGTTCCATGATGGGCAAGAGTCAAAGTGCTGCATAGATGGTATTCAAAACCAATGCACGAGATTAAAACATTTCAAAAGGATCATGTGGTTTAGATGAATGTCAGCACACCACCGGAACCAAAGCTCCGGTGTCCTTCTCCAGTGAGCTTCACCGGACTGGTTCACTCACAACCATCACCAAAATTAAAAAGAAGGACATTGATTTAAAGTAAAAATGCTCAGGAGCTCGAATCTGGCCTCAATTTTTCCTAACTTCAAGTATATTGAAAGATACAGGGAATTGAATTTTGAGGATCATGATCTGAGTTGCTTCGATTTAACCTCAAAGCAACTCAATCTTGTTGCCTACATTGGTAGGACTTCAGACAACCAAAGATCAAGAAGAATTCTGGAGAATTGAATGAGAATCGAAGAGATGAAAATTTCTGGAAAATACCTTCAATGCAGGTCTATGTGAACACGATCTTGCTTCCAATTGCTCTTGATCTTGCTCTGGACACTTGATGGAATGGAAATGAATCAGCAAAAGATGAAGGACTCTTGGAGATTTGAATCTCAAAATAGTGGAGATTCACACTCAATTTCCAATGTAAATTCTCAAGGTTATCCTTTGAATGAGAGGGTTTGGAGCTAGGGATTCAAAGCTGGCGTGCAGGGTCCTTGATTCTGAGCATGGAGGGCTCTACTTATAGCCATATGATTGCTAAATGCACACTTCAAAATAAGTTCTAAAAATAGCAATTTACATTACATGGATGCATGGGTGTGTGATATACCCATGTAATCATCTCTTCAGGTCCAAAAATGAGTACTAACATTGCTGAAGTCACATTGGTAAGTCATGCAATTGTGTATGAGGAATGCAAGTTCAATTATGCCAAATGGTCATCCAAGTTCAACCCATGCACAAGTCACTCATACTTTGTCTAAATGGGATGAAATTGGACTTTTTGGAAAGGTTAGATCAAGAGGAACAACTTTCCTATTTAACACTTTTTCATTTAGAGCTTGGATCATGATGAATTTTAAGGTGGAAGTTGGGAAAATGAAACATGTCAAAAACATTTCTAAGTGTCAAGCCATATATTCAATTATTCCACCTTGGCTAACTTTTTATGTGATCTTCAAATGAGAAACATTTCTTCATAAAAATTGTAGCTCTCTTAAATTATTTAAAAATGGTCACAAATTTGACCTTATTTGGATTTAATATGAAGGAGTTATGGAATTCTGAAGCTGAGGAAAATCAATTGTTCAATGGCATTGGTCCAAAATGACCTATAATGTATCCTCATATCACATGCATATAAAAGTTGAATTTTCTCCTCCTATAAACATAAAAGTTTAATTAGGCATCTTTAATTTGATTGTGCAACTTGGAAATCTTTCATCTCATAAAAATTGAGTAAGTTATGGCCTTGGGAAGTTGACATCCAAATTAGGGTTTAGACAAAATGACCTATAATCTTTCACCATAAAAAATGACTTTCCAAGAAAAACTAGATTTATACCTCAACATGAAAGTTTCTTTTAATGTCATATATAATAACTTTTCTCTTGGAATCATTTTCATATGACAAAAGTTGTAGGAGATAGGGTCTAGGGAACCGCGATTTTGATTAGATGAATTCCTCTGGTCAACCACCATGAACCAACTTACTAGCTTTCCATTCTCTTGACTTTTGGGACTCATGGAGGATCATATATGCACAAGATGATGAAATTTGAAGTATCCCTTAAACTATTTGATCAATTGACGAAGAAGCTTGTTGAAGAAGTTACACAAGATACCTAGATGAATTAGGGTTTCCAAGGCAAACCAATTCTAAGCTCTTGATGATTTCTTGATCAAAATAACATGTAAAGATCATGGGGATTCATATATGATGCTTAGATCCATAGTAAACCAATTCTTTATTGAACTCCTGGCATTGAGGGTCTTAAACCCTAGATGTGAGCTTGATAGATCAAAGGTGAGCACATGCTCTACCTACAAAAGAATTAGATTATACAAAGACATATTTTTGGTATTTTGGTTAGTAAAAATGATAAAATACAAAGTATGATACAATCACATGATGCTTGGTGATCTCTCCCAATGCAAACCCAATGAATGAGGGGTAAGGAGGATTCCAAGGTGTGATCCCAATGCTAATGCATATGATGACATAGCATGAGGGATCTTAGGGTCAAAATTAGGGTCTTACAGCTGCCCCTATTTAAGGGCGTTCTAACTGAGGAGATGAAGGTTAAAATCTTCACATCAACTCAGTAGAATGAGCTTAAATAATAACATATAGAAACAAACTTTGGTCCCTAAGAGACCTCATGATGCATATGATATGAAATGTTGAAATAATCATTGTGGGGAAATATTGCCACAAAGGAAAAGAATCCAGAGAAACTGAAGGTCTATAGGAGTATAATGCATTCCATAAGGAAAACTCATTGGGGTGACAGAGACTCTGGGGAAAAAGGGTTGTACGTAGGCCATGCTACGTCTTAAAAACAACTGGGAGACTCGAGGGATTCCAAGAAAAATAAATCAATGGAAAGACTCAGTCGGGGATCAAGAGGAACATCAGCAGGGGAAATGGGTAAATACGAACAAATCTGAAATACCAGAACCAAACAGGAAACTACGATTTCACTAAGGAAATACGCACTCAAACTCAATTGGGGGAAGAAAAGATTTTCAACACAGGAGGAGCAGAAATCTATTATCCGTTACCGGTTACTGGGTAAGGAGATAACAAAAATATGATAGGGTGGACACCCGTTATTAGTTAGGGTAAACATATCAAGGATGACTCGCTGAAGGCGACCAGGAGGTGTATTCATTGTTGTCGTTTCCTATAAGCAATAGTTTGGGTTTTCACAAGCGCCTCTTCGAAGCCATGGATCTGGATCATTACAACGCTTTCTCTTTCCTGTTGTTCCCATATGGCTAACTCAGTTTCCCTCTTCCACCTCTGACCTTCATCTTGGGCCTCTTTTAACTTAACATTGAGATTTTCAAAGTTAACTCTGGCGCTGAATAAACCCCCTAAAGTCTTTTGTTATTTACTTCTTTCAATCTGGAGTTCCTCCATATTCTCAAGGAGTTGTTTGTCCTTCTACTCCAGGTCATCACTTATCTGGTTCTTTTCATAGGTCACATCGTAAAGACTATGTTATAGGCTTTCCTTATCTTGTTCCAGTCTAGCAATAATGGCTTTAAGTCGGTAGACCTCTTCAATGGACACTGTAATAGGGTTAGGCATTTCTGGGACGTAAGTTGGGTCAATTAGGAAAGGTAGGTTAACTAGACGGACCCTTTCCCTAATCAAAGGGGTGTATGAATCTTCGGACGAAGTATCCTTCCTTTTTGGCTTGTTGTCTTTTACATGTACTTTTTCCCATGCCCGAGTAACCTTCCTAGGAAGTTCTATATATGAAGCCTCTCCCTCATGCAAGATAAAGTCCTTTATCTTGTCTTCTTTAGGCCTCTCCCATATGGGGTGACCTAACTGTCTTAGAGTCAGTATAGGATTGTAATTAATGCACCCCTTGGAACCAATGAGGGGTACATTGGAAAAACTCCCATAATTGATAATTTTGTTCCCGTTGTCTATCTTCTTCAGATACTAGAGGATCGATCCTTCATTGAGGGACACCAGTTTTTGAGCCCAAGCATGATTACCCTTGGTCTCTATTAGATGGATGTCCCTATAAAGATGTGAGGCAAACCATTGGTACAACAATGGAATGTAACAACGTACTGATCCCTTTTCCCTACTATGGCAGATGTGCATGGTATAGTAGACATCAACGAGTAAACCGGGCACTGGAACTATTTCTAGATTTTTCATAATCTAAAAGATACTGATGGCAGCGACATCCACGAAGTCCCTCACATTGGGGAAGAGGACTATCCTAAACATTAATAAAGCCACGACGTCAATATAAGACCCCCACCTTTTTTCCCCATCCATTCTCCAGGCTACCCCCTCTAAGTAACGTCTCATGAGACGTTGGGCGTCCCTATCTTCTTTATAATGTGACAGAAGGTCCTCAAGGCATATCCCTAAATTCATAGCCAAGTCTTTAGGCTTTATCTTCTTCCCCATTCCTATGTAGGGTCCTTTTATGTTTTTGGGGATGTTTACATATAACCCAAACTCTTCTAGCATGGGGGCTAGGAAAGTCTTGAAAGAGGAAACACCACAAGGGTGGATCATAGAATTGAGCTAAGGCAGTGACTTCCTTTACCTTCACAAGGACTCTTAAGAGATTAGGAACCCCCCCATATTTAAGTGTAAACTTCCACTGAACGGGGTTGGGCATCAGCCCCTGAAGAATCTTTAAACTTTGGAGATCTAACATGGTTGCCTTGATACATAGAGTTGTCCTTTTATTCATTTCCATTGGGTACCTGTCACGACGGGAAAATTCAGAGTGTAAGCTATTGATTAACTTAACTCGATTAAAACAGAGTCTCCATCAAACTTTTATTTATTCCAAAAGGGAAAGGGAAAAACATCGAGAAAACCCTAAAGAAAAACTAGGTATGGAAGTCAGTTACACAAGGGGAAGGTACTAGCACCCCTCACGTCCATAGTACTCTATGGTATCCACACAAGTCTGTCTATTCTAAGGGCTTCTAAGTCTAAAGCTTAAAATCTAAGAGGGAATGCAATGCATGGTAGAAGGTTGATTTATTTACAAAGAAAAAGAAAAAGGTTTTTATTAATGCGCCCGACGTGGTTGTGAACCTTTGTGCCTATGTACCCCCTTAGTGAGGGATCAGGGCATTCGTAGTTCACCTCAAAAATTGGTTTGTTTGTGTTTTTTAGGAGGATAATGTTACATTCACACTCTAGCATTTTGATGACTTACCGCCCGACCTTTGGGGACTTACACGTCGCAATGTGCGGAATGGAAATAACATATCCTTTTTTAAGAAAAAGGTTTGCAAAAGAAAAAGGGCCAAGAGTCCAAAAAGAGTTTGATTTGGTTTATATTTTTGTTGTAGATAGTGATGATTTAGTTCCAATGTAGGGACACTCTTCCTTCTCTACTTTTATGAAAAATATTTGAGAGTTGGTCCACAATAAAAGGATACGAATAAGAGAAATAACGATAAACGGAATGTACCGCCTCGTTACCCTCTTATTACTTAAGTCTCGTAACATGTGAACCATCTCGTTATGGCTTTGTGTTTTGAATTTTATTAAGAAAAAGAAGGTCTAATGCAAAATAAAGAAGAAAAGGCTAAGGGGAGACTCCACAAAGCCCTAGTGTTGTCATGCAATAGTGGCCCTAAAGTCGAGGATAGGGGAGACTAAGCAAAAACTTAATGTTAGCATGCATGGGTAGAATCCTAAAGTATAATGACTTATCTTTCACAAGATGAAGTCAAATCCTAAGGGAGCATGGCAAACAAGGAATAAGGAAGTAAGCAAGGATAAACAACATGCATACTAAGATCAAGCAATAAAACAACTCACAGAGAGGATGCATAAGATCTCCACAAGATGTAATGCACACGAAGCCATACTCTAGTAATCTATGCAAAACAAAACAAACTATTGTATGATAAAATATCCATGTGATAAGGCAATGACAAGTCCAAAGTCAGCAACATACCACAAAGGATGCCCAATGATCAAAGCACTAAGGCTAAAGGACAAAACAAACACAATTCACACAAGTGAAAGATATCATCCCACAAAGGAATCATGTATCAAAGGTCAAACAAGGAAGGTATGATCACTAAAGGATCAAAACAAAAAAGAGAAGGAAGCAACTAAGACATACCAACAAGAATCAATTATTGAACACCCTTCAACAAATGAAATAGTCCTCAAGATACAAAGCTAGCTAGAAAAACATCAAACAAAGCTCAAAGGAAGCAAACTTGTTATGCAAGCAAGAAGGAAAGGAAAAAGATAAAGGTAATACAAGATTCACATACACATGAAAACATACTTCAAATATAAATCCAAATATGGATCCTCAACCCTAAATGTCTCACCATCAAAGGGGAATGAAAACAAGGTGGGAGCAAGAGAAATGTTGCTTCCCAAAAGTCATCAAATTGGACATGTAATTGAATGCAAGCCATAGAATCATAGAAGCTATACCTTAAAGGTAAAATTACTTTATAAGTCATTAGAAAACACACAAGGTTCAATTCAATATGGATCAAAGGTAACTGGCAAAGGAATGCATCAAAACAATCTCATAACCTTGATCACATATGATTGAAAATAAAGCAACAAAGTCAAACATAACAAACACAAGTTAGGGAGCTTAAATGGATCAACCAAATTGATGTTAAGTACCTAAACATGTCATGATAATAATATAAAGAAATGAGAATTAAATCCTTAATGGTTTGCATCAATGCATTCCATGTATCTCACAAAATCCACAAATAAGCATAAGAAAGAAACACATTCAAAGAGAAAGATCAAGGTGATCAAATGAAGTAAAATGCCTCTCAAGTCTTTAGAAGACTATCCTTGAGCTTATTATTCTTCTAAGCATCAATGGATTCAAGATCAAAGCAAAAGTTGGCTCAAAAAATCAAAAGAAAGAGAAACTAAGGTTTACAAACCACCCTAACTTATATGGTTAAGGTAAAAACCAAATGATCAACTTAAAATTTCCAACAATTGAAGATAAGTTGATATATCAATTAAGCATCCAAATCATCACAACATACCCAAAAATCAACCTTAAATTATGTCCACAAACTTCAAAATAAAGTTGTGTTCAATTACACTAGGCAAAAGGGATGTTCATGATAAAAAACCAAATAAAATAGAAAAATAGGATATAAAATCCAAACAAAAATATTTACAGGAGCTCGAACATCTAGAAAGTCAGAGGAGTATCTTTGCTCAAGCCAAAAGGTCAAGGAAGCACCAAATCAAAATGAAAAGTTGAAACTAGCTCACAAACTAGTCTAAAAAGACCTTTGAACAAAATAAATTTGAACAAGGCATAAAAAAAAAATCAACAAAAACAACAAACATCAACTTAGCATCTAACAAAGCTAGAAAATATTTTTGTGAATTTTTATGACCAATGGAAGTGGAGGAATTACATTGAAACTTCATGTAGAAGCCATAAAACCTCAAAAAACCATTTAAATTTTATCAAATTTTGAAAATGAATCAAAACTAAAAATAAATTTGGTCCAATACCACCACAAATTCAAGAAAACTCAGGGGAACATGAAAATATTTTTTTGGGATTTTTAGGGTTCATAAATTGGCCAAAAATAATTAAATTCACAAACTATATAAAAGAAATAACAAAAAAACACACTTAAACAATTAAAATACCAAAAATAGCAAACTAAATTGAAAAATAAAATAAAAATCAGATATAAAATATAGACACAAATACCTTTTAGCAAATATTTTTTTTGTATTTTGTTGATAATTAAAATTATTTTTAATAAAAAAAAATAAAAAAAAATAAAATAAAATGAATAACTAAAAAAAGAAGTTTGGTCAAATGATTTCAACATGATAATCCGCTCCTGGGCCCCACCAGCTGCATGGACCTGTAAAAACATTTCCAATCATTGGATGCTAAAAGACAAAAGTCTAAGCTAGCGAATCAAGGCACGTCACGTGGCCATGCAAAAGTAAAAAAAAAATTCAAAACCCACCCATGAAACCGTGTTTCACGATTTTTAACGAGGCATCTTCCCTTCCATTTTTCTCCTTCATCTCTTGATGAAATAAAAAGTTGTAAACACCAAAGTTGTAGATCTTATAGAGATCTACAACATTGGTTTATAATTTTTTTCAAAAGGATGAATGATGAGAGAGAAATCTGGGCAAGAAGAGGGATAAAAGTCATTTTCATAAAATAACTTCCAATCCAAAAATCAGAAAATCAAGCAAGAATCAATGGAATGTTTTAACATGAAAAAAGTTCTAAATATCATCAAGAACACACATAACAATTTGGTCCACTTCCCTCTTGTGCTTCCAAAATCAAAAGAAACCCAGAAACTCTTGTTAATTATTCTTCCTTGATGTTGAGAAATTCTGGAGAAAAGAGGCTTGATTTAAGAGGGAGAAAGATAAGACTAATTTGGTGGTTTTATATGAAAGGGGAAGAGGGATTTTGTGTGTTGTGAAATGGACGACTTGGCTTGCTTATATAGGGCCCCAAAGTGAGGGTGGAAGAGTCATTGCAAGCAAAGAGACGTTGGAGGGCATAAATGGAAGATAAGATTAAAAATCAACTTGTTAAGCAAGATTGTGTTTTTTTTACACTTGGCTAGGGGGTTTGTGCGTTTTGGACACCTCATAAGTTCAATAGTACATGGGAAAAAGATGGTACAAGTTAGTGGAGTGTGGAGAGAGAAACATCACAGTTACAATTTTGGGCAAAAATGAGGTTTTCAGTGCAAAATTGGTCAAAATGGTAGCATGAGTGCAAATAGAATGAAATGTACTTTCATTCATGACCTAAATAGGTTATGGGATTGATTTGAGTAAAAAATAATGGCTACATTTTAAGAAAATGGGGTATATGCAAAACTAGGGTTTAGTAAATTCACAAAACCACCATTTGGCCTTATGGCCATAACTTTCTCAATTTTGAGAGTTAGCTCCAGTTCTAGTACGTTTTGGAAAGGTCTTGAGATTCCCTACAACTTCATGTTAGGAGAAATTTGATTTGAAACCTTTAAAGTTCCCAAAAGTGGCCTCAAAAATGGTTGAATGGTGAAAATAACCCATAATTATCAAAAGTGACCTATAATGTCTTGCTCCATAACTCTCAAAATAAGAATTTTGTGGACATGGGACCAAATGTACAAACATGTAGTTATTCTTCAAATAATTCCAGGCATATAAATTTTTCAAACTTCCAATAAAAAAATGAGGAAGTTATGAATTTTACAAAATCAGCACTATGAAGTAACTTTTATACTTAGAAAAATTTCCACTTCACCAAGTTACTTCTTGAACAAGTTAGCTTCCAAAACCAAATTTACCTTGAATTTCTTCCACCAAAAACCATATGATGTTGAAATATGATCTTTAACTTCAACTTTGACCAAAAGTCCACTTGGTCAACAATTGACTTTTGCTCAAATAATCAAATAATCAAGAATAAGCCACTGAACATCAAATAATACCAACCAAAAGTCCATGATCCAAATGAGGATGCCATAGTACATATATAAGCCATTTAGAACCAAGTTGCTCAAGAAATTTGTCAGAAACAACCTTTGACCAACAATTAACTTTTCCACTGATCAGGTCAAAATTCAACAATCATCCAATGCAATGCTTTGAGAAGTCTTGTGATGAATCCAGTGATCATACTTGATACCTTGGGCCACCAATTGATCAAAGAAACCAAGTCTTGATGAAAATTCAACTTAATTCTTGAAAGGGGCCAAAACCCTAATTCTGGACCAAAAGGCTTAAGACAAGTAACTGGAGCCACACCCTGATTCCTCAAAGATTCTTGGGGAATTTCAAAAAGCCAATGATCTTTAATCAATAAGGTAATCATGAGCATGAGGTCCCACACAACTTTCCTTGAAAACTTCCATTTTCAACTGTAAGACCCCAATTTTGTCCCTAAGATCCCTCATGACATCATATCATATCATATCATTGCCTCAAGGATCTTTGTGCACCTTGCCTCCTTCCCTGTGGGTGGGTTAGCTTTTGAGTGTGTTCTTGATCACCAAGCATCTTTTTCATTGGTATATCATTGCTTTTCATTTGTTTACTAACCAAAAGTACAAAAATATGTCATCTAACCTTGTTACTTGCAGATGAAGTAATCACAGGGCAAAGCAGTCAAAGGCAACCATTGAGCTATAGATGGTGGTCATTCTTGAGAATTTGGGCACCACAATCATTATCAGGAGATCATATGAACCATGATGTCATTTTGAATCAAAACCCCAAGTGGTAGAAGCTTGAATTTCATCTGAACATTGCCAAGTCAACTGGAAGCCTTGAAAGTCAACAGCAAAGTCAACTGTTGGATTTGGAGGTGGGAAGTGATTAGAAATACTTCATTCATGTTCAAACAAGTCTCATTTGACATTTCAAACATCAACATTGAAGAAAATAAAGTCAGGTCAAAACTTTCCAAAAATAGAAAGTGACTTATAATTCAAAATTGCCAAAAATGGAAAGGTTTTCATCCAACTTCAACTTCAGATTCCATCACTAAGAATGCTTCTAATGAAATTTTGTTGAACATGAAAGTTGTAGATCTTTCTCTCCCATTTCCAAAAAGTCCAAGATCATCCATTTCTCATGTGTGGTTAAGGAGATATGATCAAAACATGGCAAAGTGTACATGGAGATTCAAATGTGCATAACTTCTCAACCAAATGTCCAATTCAAGTGGCTCTTTTTTGTACATTCTTCTCTTGACCTCTACTTTCAAATTCTTGCATTACATGACATGAAATATCATCATATGAACATGTGCCAATTCACTTGATTTTTGGAGGGAATTTTCAAAGTTTAAAATTGGTGTATTGTTTAAGCACTCAATCACTTCCAATAGCTCCAAAATGATGTTTTAAGTGGAATTGGATCACAAACCCGTGCACTGTTCACCATGCACACCATGCATAAGGTGAAATAGCTAATTTTGCATTTTCACTCTATTTTCACTAATCCATTGCCATGAGCTTAAGTATGATTAAGAACTTGATTAGAAGGGAGTATATAAGACAAACTCTAACAGATTTTCACCAACAACACTTCATTTTTCAGATCTAGAAAATTTTCACATTTTTTCTCTCAAAATTTTCTCTCCAATTCTTCAACAATCTGCATCTCCTTTGGTTGATTCATGCTTCTGGAGAGTTCTTGAGCAAGATTGAAGGAAGATCCATAGCAATTCGTGCAGTTGTGTTCATACTTGAAGTTTGAGTTCAACAATGGTGGATTCAAAATTTTGAGGATTCGTGCACATCCAAGCCTCAATTCTTCATCCAATCATTCGCATAAGCATTTTAGAAGACTCTTGGATCATTGCAAAGGCTCGAATCCAGCTAATTCCAACACTGTTCTACAAGAGGTCATAAAATCAATTCTCATAATCTTGATTTTCATTGCCATAATGTGATAGATCTTTGAATGCTGAGTATTATGAGCTTTAAATCCATGAATTTCGTGCAAAATTGAGTGAGAACTGGCTGTTTAAAGTTTTGATGATGATTTTTCTTTCATTCGATTCATGCGTGTTGTGATGTTTTTGGATGAAATGCGTGTTGATTCTTGTTGTATGATGTTAGATCTACATGTTGCCATGCTTGATTTGTAATTCTGGACATGTTGATTTTTTCTGGAAATTTGAAGATAAAGATCTTGAAGATCTTCATCATGTTCATGACTGCCTGCGTTTTTCCTGCGAATTTTCTTAGGACCTTCATACCTTTTCCTGCGGAATTTGATGCGTGTTCTTCATTGTTTCCTGCGGATTATGGCCTTGCATGTATTTAGGGTTTGGACACAAAACGGTGTCGTTTCATTTGGCGCGCCAGCCACATTTAAATTGAGCCTCCATTCGATTCCTGGCTCCAGCATAAATTCAAATATGCCATGCTATTATTTTTTTTCCCTCCATATTCATGTACATGCTTCATATGTTTTTTTTTGTTTTTTTCATCATCTTTCAAAATTCATAAATAATTGAATATTGCTCCAAAAATTGTGTGGTTTTTTGCATGATGTCACATTTTCTGTCTAGAATTTTACGATCATTTTTTCACAAATTGTGCTTGGCTGGTTTTTGTTTTTCCCTAGGGTTTGTTAACGTGTATGCTATTTGTACCTTGCCTTGCTTCTCCATTTGTGAAATGCTGAGTTTTGATCCAATGTTTTTGAAATTTGACATGATGAAACTAGACATGTTGCTTGAAATAATGGTGTTGATTTGATATTTTTATCATATGTCTTTGCTGTTCTATGATCATGTGAATGTAGGTGTGACAATTTGTGTCAGACCTTTGCTAGTTCATCTTATGTGTTGTATTTGCCTTACCAAATGAATTCCAAATGCCTTGATTTTTTGTATGATACTTGATATGGATATTGTGAATGTTCATGATTTTTCCTGGAATTTTTGGATTGATTTCTGATTTGATTGAGATTTTTCTTTCTGGATTGCCATGTGTGAGCTTTTGAATAGTCTTGGTTTTCATTTGATCATGAAATGCTTGTGGTTTATCCAATGGATGTGAAATTTTACACATTGTTTCTAGACATGTTGAAGATTGTTTTGGCTTTGATTTGAGGTTTTTACCATGTTTCATTTCTGTTTTAGGCTTGTGCTAAGTTGATGTGTCATTTGGTGTCATATTTGAGCTTGTTTTGATTGCCTTGCCTTATACAATTTGATTACCATGCCTAATCTTATCCAATACCTCTAATTTTTGGTATGTTGAATTTATGTGCATTTGTTCAATCTGATGTCTCAATGTGCTCACAACTTGCATACCTTTCCATGTTTGGTTTGGGAAATACTTTTGGTATATGATCTTGATGTGAGACCTTTTGGATTGTCTTAAGATGTGTTTGAAGTTGATTCATGTTAATTTTCAGCTTCTGTTTTAAATTGTTTCTCCATCTTTGACCCTAGGCTTTGACCTAGTGGTTTGCTTCTCATGTTTGAGCTTTGATTTCAGGTTGAACATCCAAGTTATATGGTTCATTATGCTTCAACACTTGAGCATTTGATGTTTGCCTTTGTCTACTAACATTGTGTGTTTTATAGGGTTGTTAACTCATTTGAGCTTGACTTGTGGCTTATGCCTTTGCTTATTGGGTTTGACTGTTGATATTAACTGTGGTTTGATTGTCTGAGTTGTATACTGATTTGTTTGATGCTTCCACAGGTACATAAGTTGCTTAAGTTCACTTTGAACTTGCTTTTGCTTGGTTGCTTAACCACTTAGGTATAACCTCTCTTCTTCATGTAGTCTGGAAGACCTGTCCTGTTACTTGGGCAGGCACCTGTCTGAAGTCCTCCTTAAGAGGCCATGTTCTTGTGTGTTTATTTTTGTGCTAAGCAGGAAAAGTCCTTTGATAAGGCAATTGGCAGATAAAAGAGATGTGTAATCCATCTCATGCTATTCAGTGTGTCATCCCTTTGCTCACATAACATGTTGATGCATTGTGGATATTAACCCAAGATCTATAGAGTCAATCACTGGTGGAGAAAAGTTCCTACTTTCTGAACTCCCACACCTTCTAATATTCAAAGCTCTCCTAGGCCAGGGATAGAAGCTATGAGGCACACCCCTCATCTCCATTTCATCTGCTTCACCTTAACTCTCAATGTTAAGGTTAAGAGCACAACATACCCTATTCCAGTTGACTTTAAAGTCTAACCTTGTTTGAGCCTAATTGCTTGTATATAGTGTGTGCTAATTGACTTTGATTGATTGCTTACTTGATTCATCTGTGCATATTTGCTTGAGTTTGCCTTTGTGCATTTATCATCATCATTTGTATATCATTTCATAAACCTTGCTTTATAGCATTTTTGCTTTGTCCATGGAGGAGACAAGCATAAGTCCATTACTTGGCAGTTGTTCCAATGATATGGTGTGAGACTAGTATAAGTCCATTGATTGGCATCTGGTATCATTTGTTTTGTTTTAGGAGATTGGTGTAAATCCATTGATTGGTATCCGGTATCCATGTTTGTTTGTGAGATTGGTATAAGTCCATTGATTGGCATCCGGTATCATGGTTTTGTTTTAGGAGATTGGTATAAGTCCAACAATTGGCATCCTGTATCCATTTGTTTTGCTTATTTGTTATGTTCATTGTTGCCTATTCCAAAGGAATCACTTGAATCATCTTCCATATGATCTCAAGAGGTGAACATCTAAGAAGTTTTACACTTCCTTACCCTCCCACCTTTCGTTTCTTTAAACCTCCATTTGCATGTTAATCCAAAACCTGAAAACTATTGTGCAAAAATTTTCATTTCTTTTCAAATTAGAAACCTAGGCCCTAAGCCTTTGAATTTTCGAACTTCATTTTCTTAATACTTCTTTGAATTGAATTCTAATCATACTTTGACCATCTTTTGTGAAGAAATCCTAATTGGTTAATCCAACTCATTCAATTGTTTTGTGGCTTTGTCCATTCTTGATAAGTTTTCATACATTAGCCATAGGTTTGATTTATCCTAGCTGGTTGATGTTAATCTCACCTTTTTGTCCTTAGTGATTGAATAGTAAGACTTCCTTGCTTATTATAGGGTTAACCCCTCACTAGCAAGTTGAAGCTTTTCTCACGTGGTGGACTCGTTGTTTGTATAAGGTTGAGTTTTCTCCCGTGGATAACGAAAGACCTTAGGGCTTTTGTTTTAAAATGAACCCACTCATATTTTGGAAATCTTTTAGCCGAACTACGGCGTTTTGATCCTTACCTTTCATGGGAAGGTACGTAGGCAACGGGTTCATCCGTTCAAACACAAAAATAATAATTTGTATATTCTTTTTCTCATCCCTTCAATCCATGTTTGCACAATTAATGCTTTTCACAACAAATAACATTTCATTTCAACAAGTGTGAAAAGGGCTCCCTAGGAGTACCTAGGACGTTTTGGGTGCCTAACACCTTCCCATTGCGTAATTTACCCCTTACCCAGTTCTCTGATCTTTTCATTAGTTTTCTACGTGTAAAACTTCTTAGGCTTTTGTTCGCTTTTTAGCGATTTCTTTGGATAAATAAAAGTGCGGTGGCGACTCGATTCCTTGTATGCTTTGCTTTTGGTTTAATCAATAAATCAGAAAGTGACGAATACACCGCTACAGAAAAGTGGCGACTCTACTGGGGAACTATCTCCTTGGTGGTATTGCCTACTTTTCACCCTTGTTGTGATATATTGTTTATTTGTTATATGACATAATTTTGTACAATTTGGGATTATTGTATTGATTGTAATGTTTGAATTGCCTGATATACAATTGCTGTTTGCTTTGGTGATCTCTGTGAGATGAGTTCTATACCCGAACTCGAGTGCACCTTAGGATAGGAGAATGACATAGTCTTGTCGACTGGTGTGGAGTATTCCTTAGCCAGTTGACTTGCGAGTCCATTCACTTGGTGGAGGTCATGTTGGATTAATAATGTCATACAAGTTATTTGTGGTTAGGCATTATTCTTTCGATCATGTGCCTTAGAAGCCAAGGACCTTAGTTTACCAAGCCCATCTTGGCCTATTTTTAGGATGTAGTGCGGAAGTCATTCAGATGTCAGATCTGATGCGATTGTTACGCGATACTACACTCATAAGAGTCTCTCTTGAGAATATTCTTGGAATACGAGTATTCGTTCCTCCGATAATATTCGAAAGATGGGTTGATGACTATGGGAACCTCTGGTAGAACATGTCTGGCAGGTTTAAACCCTAGTACACTCCCTTTGGGTGGTTCTTAACCGAGACTCCATGCTCGTGACTCTCAGCAAACCCATGATTCGTGGTTGAGTCGTTCACACATCCTTAATATCAATGGAACTTGGGTGTTGATAAGGTGAAAACCATAATCCACCAAAATGGATGATTGATATTAAGGATGATTGAGCCGGTTCATGTATCGTTAATATCAATGGAACTTGGGTGTCGATAAGGTGAAAACCATAATCCACCAAAATGGATGATTGATATTAGGGATACTACGAGCTTTCCCATGACCTTTGTCTGGTGTGCCTTGCTTGATCCTTGAGTGTGATTGTTGCATTCATGCATTCATGCATTCATCTACATTCATGTCATCAGAAAAATCAGAAAATTTTCAAGGAACTTAAAGGGTTTATTTGCAAATTTTTCAGACATGGAAAGACCGAAAAGGCATACAAAGAAGTACAGCTTTAGACAACCTGATGTGAAAGAGTTAAGGAATCTGACATCTTATGTACTAGATCCCTTGGGTTTCAAGGCTCGTTATGGGAAGCTTCTGCCTCTGTTGACTACTCAGGTTGATGAGGGACTGATGAGTACTCTGGCTCAGTTTTATGATCCTTTGTATCACTGCTTCTCATTTCCGGATTTCCAGCTGTTGCCTACGCTTGAGGAGTATGCTCATCTTATTGGGATCCCGATTTTGGATCAGGTGCCGTTCAGTGGCTTGGAGAGTACTCCGACCGCTCGAGAGATTGCAAACTTGTTACACATAGATGAAGCCTTGATTAAAGCTAATCTGACTGTCAAAGGTGGAATTCAGGGTCTTCCTTCCGAGTTCCTCATTGCTCAAGCTACCGTGTATGGGAAGGCCAGGAGTGAGGATGCCTTTGAGGCTTTATTTGTGTTGCTCATCTATGGTTTGGTATTGTTCCCCAACATCGACAAATTTGTAGATGTGAACGCCATTAGGATCTTTTCAGTTCTTAATCCCGTTCCGACTCTGTTGGGTGATGCCTATGTCTCTTTGCATCTGAGGAATACGAAGGGTGGAGGAGTTATTGTGTGTTGTTTGCCTCTGCTGTATAAGTGGTTTATTTCTCACTTACCGCAGACGGTCGCTTTCAAGGAGAACAAGGGATGTCTACGGTGGTCTCAGAGACTTATGTCTCTCACTAAGGATGATATCTCTTGGTATGATCGCGTGTATGATACTGTGCAGATTATTGATTATTGTGGTGAATTCCCTAATGTGCCTCTTCTCGGTACATGTGGTGGGATCAGCTACAATCCTATTTTAGCACGTCGTCAGCTTGGGTTCCCCCTAAAGGATAAACCTCATAACATTCTGTTAGAAGGTGTGTTCTTTCAGGAGGGTAAAGATCCCCAAGGCCTGAAAGCCAGGATGGTTCGCGCTTGGCGCAATATCCATAAGAAGGGTAGGAATGAATTGGGTCCGAAGAATTGCATTGCTTTAGAGCCATATACCTCTTAGGTCAGACAGAGAGCTTCTTAGTATCTGATGCCGTATGATCATCCGAGACCTATACCGTTGGATGTGGTTGGGCCTTCAACCCTCCCCAACCAGGGTGTAGAAGAGTTGAGAGAAGAAGACCTTTCACGTGCTTGGATCCATGAAAGAGAGGAGTTGCTCCATCAGCTTAAGGAGAAGGACGCTTTGATTGAGTTTCTCGAGCATCAGGTGATCGATGATCCGAATGATACTTGGACTTCTCTGCTTCCTCAGTCTTCCAAGTTCTGGAAGAGGAAGTATGATCGACTTGTAAAGGAGAAAGCGGATATGGAAGCAGCCTATGAGAGAGAGATCAAGAAGCTTTGTGCATCTCGTCTTCCAGCATCCCGAGCTTCTAGGGATCCATAGGATGTTTATTTTCCTTTTCCCTTGTAATGATCAAAAATGATGTACTTCTTTGTTCAAATAAATATATTTGATGAGATATTTTTCCATATGCTATTAAATGCTTAAATATTCAAAAATTGCAAATAATACCCTAAAAGTTCCTTGAAAATAAAAACAAAACATACGCACAAGCATCACATGCATCCTTTTGCATAAGCAGGTATTGTTCTGGTCTTCTTGTCTGTGGCCTAACTCTGTGCTCTTCATTTATTTTGAAGACAAGCTGACTCACCGGTACTATACCAGAGCCAATTCTGCTAGAGTGATGGATCAATTGGAACAAGAGAATAGGGAGCTGAAGGAAGAGGTCGCTCATTTGAGTGCTCTGATGAAGCAGTTTCTATCTGCTCAAAACCAACCTTCTCCACCTCCTGCAACTCCTCCCCAGAGGACGATTATATCTGAAGTCGTTGCTCCGACTGTGCCAGCTGCCAGTGCTAATTTCATGCCTAATGCCATGCCAGCCGGGTTTCCGTGGGGTATGCCTCCGGGTTTCATGCCAGATATTCCAGCACCAACTTTTGCTTCCATGCCGGCATCTAGCCCGGTCCTAGCTGCTGCTCCTCCTGTCGTGCATACCATTCCCAGGGTAGACGACACCATCTATCATTCAGAGCCGTCTAAGGGCCCAGATGTCAATGAAAAGATGGATGCGATGAATGACCAATTCCTTGAGCTGCGTAAGGAATTGAAAACCCTCCGAGGGAAAGATCTGTTTGGCAAGTCTGCTGCTGAACTTTGCCTTGTTCCCGGTGTGAAGATTCCAATCAAGTTCAAAGTGCCTGACTTTGAAAAATATAAGGGGAACACCTGCCCTGTCGCTCACCTGGTCATGTATGCCAGGAAAATGTCTACGCAAACAGATAATGATCAGCTTTTGATTCATTACTTCCAGGATAGTTTGTCCGGTGCGGCTCTTCGCTGGTATATGAGCCTTGATAGTGCAAATATCCGATCTTTCAACGATCTTGGCGAGGCCTTCGTCAAGTAATACAAATATAATATTGATATGGCGCCTGACCGTGATCAACTCAGGGCCATGTCTCAGAAGGATAAAGAGACATTTAAGGAGTACGCCCAGAGGTGGCGAGAGTTAGCAGCTCAGATTACTCCTCCGCTGGAAGAGAAGGAGATGACTAAGATCTTTTTGAAGACTCTTAGTTCACTCTATTATGAGCGGATGGTAGCGAGTGCCCCCTCTGATTTCACCGAGATGATGAACATGGGGATGCGTCTAGAGGAAGGAGTCCGTGAAGGACGTCTGTCGAAGGATGAGAGCTCTTCTAAATGGTATGGGGCGTTTAAGAAGAAAGATGGGGAGGCACATGTTGTGCAATCCCATGCTAAACCAAGAAGACCCTCTGTCAAGAGGAAGCCGGCGCGTCATCAGCACCAGGTGGCTCATATAGCACCTGTCTTCAGAGATAATGCTCAGTATCAGCAGCCTAATCAGCATCAGCAACAACCTCAGTATCAACAGCAGCACCGTCCACAGCAACAGGCTTACCAGCCTCGTGGCAGCACCAGCAACCAAGCCAATCTGAATTATAATAGGAAGAAGATCAGCTTCGATCCCATTCCTATGTCATATGCTGAATTATATCCTTCCTTGTTGGAGAGGAAACTGGTTACTCCCAGGGATCCTCCGGCTGTGCCTGCTAACCCGCAGTGGTGGTACAAGCCCGATCAACATTGTGTATATCATTCTGGTGCTCCGGGTCATAATATGGAGAACTGCTTTCCATTGAAGACTAAGGTTCAAGACCTTATGCGATGCGGTATTCTGAGCTTCGAGGACTCAGGCCCCAATGTTACAAAGAACCCATTGCCCGAGCATGGGAAATCAGTGAACATGGTCCAGGGGTGCCCTGGGAAGTATAAAGTCAAATATGTGAGTCATATTCGACAGTCATTGGTCGAGTTGCATCGTTTGCTGTGTCAGTACAGCCATATGGAGCACGACCATGACAAATGCCGCATTTGCTCCGTAAATAGATTGGGTTGCCGCCAAGTGCGCAGAGAGCTTCAAGAGCTGTTGGATGAAGGTACCATAGAGATTCTTCAGAATCAAAATGTTGATGAAGATGAACCAGAAGTCAATGTTATTTCTCTTGTGTTCAAGCTACCCAAGCCTGTTGTCATCCGTTATGATGGTAGCAAGCCGAAAGCTTCTCCTTCATTGGTGATCAAGCCTGCAGGCCCTGTGCCTTATTCTTCGGATAAAGCGATTCCCTTCCGGTATAATCCCGTTGCTGTAGAAGATGGGAAAGAAGTGTCGTTGCCTTTAACTTCAATTGTTAATATTGCTGACGTGAGCGGGTTGACCCGTAGTGGTCGCGTGTTTTCTGCGCTTAAGCCTCAGGCTAGAGCTGTTGTTTCTGATTCTGCTGAGCGTCCGGTTGGGACTGCGGTGAATGTTCCGAACCCGACACTTGCTGTTGCCAAATTCTCCTCTGTACAAAAGACTCCTGCTTCTTCTGTCGGCCCGAGTGGCACTGTGAATGAAGAATGTGATGAGATGCTGAGGCTCATCAAGAAGAGTGAGTACAACGTTGTAGACCAGCTTCTGCAAACGCCGTCCAAGATATCTGTGCTATCTTTGCTTCTGAATTCAGAACCCCATAGGGAGGCTCTGCAGAAAGTACTGGACCTGGCCTATGTTGATCATGATGTCACGATTGAACAGTTTGATAGTATAGTTGCAAATATCACTGCTTGCAACACTTTGAGTTTCTGTGACGCTGATCTCCCCGAGGAGGGAAGAGACCACAACATGGCTCTACATATTTCCATGAACTGCAAGACTGATGCCATGTCCAACGTGCTGGTGGACACTGGGTCATCTTTAAATGTATTGCCAAAGACCACTCTTTCGAGACTGTCATATCAGGGACCTCCCATGAGGCAGAGTGGTGTTGTTGTGAAGGCTTTTGATGGGTCGCGTAAGACTGTGATTGGGGAAGTTAATCTCCCAATCAAGATTGGACCTAGTGATTTCCAAATCACCTTCCAGGTTATGGATATCCACCCATCTTATAGCTGTCTCCTTGGTAGACCATGGATTCACGAGGCTGGCGCCGTGACATCCACCCTACACCAGAAGCTGAAATTCGTTAAGAATAAGAAACTGGTTGTGGTAGGGGGAGAAAGGGCTCTCCTGGTTAGCCACTTGTCTTCTTTCTCATATATTGATGCTGAGGATGAAGTTGGAATGCCTTTTCAAGCTTTATCTATTGCTGAGCCAATGGAGAAGAAGTCTCCTTCATTTGCTTCCTATCGTGATGCGAAACTGGCCATTGAATGTGGTGCAGTTGCTGGTTTATGGAAGATGATTGAGCTTGAAGACAACAAGTCCCGGGCTGGCATTGGCTATTATTCTGGGGCATTCAACGAGCATGGGCTGTTCAAGAGTAGAGGTTTCATCCATACTAATCAGACTGAAGAAGCTGCTGCTATTCTGGAAGAGGATGCAGAGGATTTGAGCAACTTCATCATACCTGGTGGCGTCTGCCATAATTGGGTCGCTGTAGATGTTCCTACGGTCATTCATAAGTCAGCGTAATTTGTTCACTTTGTTCGAAAACCCTTCTCCCATGCCAAAAGGAGAAGTGATGACATTGTTGGCAGCATATATACAATGATATTTTCATTCAATTAATGCATTGTCAAACATTTGTTTTTCCATTTGTTTTCACTTTTTGCTTTTGCATGAAATCAGTGATCACAAAAAACCCTAAAAACAAGAATAAAAGCAATCTTTTTCATCTGCATGATAATTTGCTTGTTTAAATTCTCAAGTTTTTTATTAACCAAAATTATTATGCAGGTTGATTCTAAAACCCATTGAACATAATGATCCAACGCCATCTCCCAATTTTGAATTCCCTGTATTTGAGGCAAAGGAAGATGATGTTGAATGGATTCCTGATGAGATTTCCCGTCTCCTTGAACACGAGAAGAAGATCATTCAGCCGCATCTCGAAGATCTGGAAACAGTCAACTTGGGGTCTGAGGATTGTGTTCGTATGGTGAAGATCGGGGCACTTCTTGAAGAGTCTGTCAAGAAGGGCTTCATCAGTTTGCTACGAGAATATTCAGATATCTTTGCTTGGTCGTATGAAGACATGTCAGGTCTAGATACAGATATTGTGCAACATTTCCTGCCTTTGAAGCCTGAGTGCGTGCATGTGAAGCAGAAGCTCAGAAGAACTCATCCAGATATGGCAGTGAAGATCAAAGAGGAAGTTCAGAAGCAAATTGATGCGGGGTTTCTGGTGACTTCTACATATCCTCTATGGGTGGCCAATATTGTGCCTGTGCCTAAGAAAGACGGAAAAGTCCGTATGTGTGTTGATTACAGAGATTTGAACAAAGCTAGTCCGAAAGATGATTTCCCTCTACCACACATTGACATGTTGGTAGACAATACAGCTAAATTCAAAGTCTTTTCCTTCATGGACGGATTTTCCGGATATAATCAAATCAAGATGGCACCCGAAGATATGGAGAAGACAACATTCATCACACCTTGGGGAACATTCTGTTATCGAGTGATGCCCTTCGGTTTGAAGAACTCCGGAGCCACGTATCAACGAGCTATGACTACCTTGTTTCATGATATGATGCACAAGGAGATAGAGGTCTATGTTGATGATATGATTGCTAAGTCCCGAATGGAAGTTGAGCATGTTGAGCATTTGTTGAAGCTTTTTCAGCGATTGAGGAAGTTCAGACTTCGCCTGAATCCGAACAAATGTACATTTGGAGTCCGTTCCGGCAAGTTGTTGGGTTTTGTTGTCAGCGAGAGAGGTATTGAAGTTGATCCTGCCAAGGTCAAAGCAATACAAGAGATGCCTGCACCCAAAACTGAGAAGCAAGTCCGAGGTTTTCTTGGCCGCTTGAACTATATTTCCAGATTTATATCCCACATGACTGCCACATGTGCGTCGATATTCAAGCTCCTTCGGAAAGATCAGTCTCATGATTGGACCGAGGATTGGCAGAAAGCTTTCGACAGTATCAAAGAGTATCTATCTGAACCTCCGATCTTGTCTCCGCCTGTAGAAGGAAGACCTTTGATTATGTATTTGACTGTTCTTGAAGACTCGATGGGTTGTGTACTCGGTCAACAAGATGAATCAGGGAAGAAAGAATCTTCTATCTACTACCTCAGTAAGAAGTTTACTGATTGTGAGTCTCGATACTCCATGCTTGAGAAGACGTGTTGTGCTTTGGCTTGGGCTGCTAAGCGTTTGCGCCAGTACATGATAAATCATACAACTTGATTGATATCCAGAATGGAACCAATCAAGTATATTTTCGAGAAGCCTGCTTTAACTGGGAGGATTGCCCGTTGGCAGATGTTGTTGTCTGAGTATGATATCGAGTATCGAGCTCAGAAAGCTATCAAAGGTAGTATCTTGGCTGACCATTTAGCGCACCAACCGATTGAAGATCATCAGTCTGTTCAATACGACTTCCCAGATGAGGAGATTCTGTATTTGAAAATGAAAGATTGTGATGAGCCTACACTTGATGAAGGTCCGGAACCTGGTTCCAGATGGACGGTGGTGTTCGATGGCGCTGTGAATCAGTACGGAAATGGAATTGGGGCAGTAATCATCACTCCTCATGGCACGCATATTCCGTTTACAGCAAGGCTAACTTTCAAATGCACGAATAATATGGCTGAGTATGAGGCCTGTATTATGGGATTGGAAGAATGTATTGATTTGAGGATCAAGCATCTTGATGTGTATGGTGATTCGGCCTTGGTTGTCAATCAGATCAAGGGTGAATGGGAGACGAATCAGCCTGGTCTCATCCCGTATAGAGATTATGCGAGGAGGATTTCAACGTTCTTTACAGAAGTTGACTTTCATCATATTCCTCGAGAGGATAATCAGATGGCAGATGCCCTTGCTACGCTTGCTTCAATGATTGTAGTCAAGTATTGGAATGAAGTTCCCAATATTGCCGTGATGCACTTGGATAGACCAGCTCACGTATTTGCTGTTGAAGAAGTGAATGATGACAAGCCTTGGTAGTTTGACATCAAGAATTTCCTCCAGAACCAGGTCTACCCGCCTGGGGCATCTGTGAAAGATAGGAAAACTTTAAGAAGGTTGTCAGGCAGTTTCTACCTCAGTGGTGAAGTGCTGTATAAGAGAAATTTTGACATGGTTTTGCTCAGATGCGTGGATAGACACGAAGCAAACTTGTTGATGACTGAGGTCCATGAGGGTTCATTTGGTACTCATTTCAATGGACATGCCATGGCTAGAAAGATGTTGAGAGCAGGCTACTATTGGCTGACAATGGAGTCTGACTGCTGCAAATATGTGAAGAAATGCCACAAGTGTCAGATTTATGCAGATAAGATTCATATTCCTCCGACACTTCTGAATGTGATTTCATCACCATGGCCTTTCTTCATGTGGGGAATTTACATGATCGGCATGATTGAGCCGAAAGCGTCCAACGGACACAGGTTTATTCTCGTAGCAATTGACTACTTCACCAAATGGGTTGAAGCCGCTTTGTATGCGAATGTGACCAGGCAGGTGGTCGTGAAGTTTATCAAGAATCAGCTGATTTGCCAGTATGGTGTGCTAGATAAGATCATTACTGATAATGGATCTAATCTGAATAATAAGATGATGGATGAATTGTACGCTGAGTTCAAGATTTCACACCATAATTCTTCTCCTTACAGACCTAAGATGAATGGGGCTGTTGAAGCTGCTAATAAGAACATCAAGAAGATTATCCAGAAAATGATAGTTACGTACAAGGATTGGCATGAGATGCTTCCATTTGCTTTGCATGGATATCGTACATTGGTACGCACTTCAACAGGGGCAACCCCTTTCTCTCTTGTTTACGGCATGGAGGCTGTTCTCCCAGTAGAGGTGGAGATCCCATCAATGAGAGTATTGATGGAAGCCAAGTTGACTGATGCTGAATGGATTCAGAGTCGTTATGACCAGTTGAATCTGATTGAAGAGAAGCGATTGACTGCCATGTGCCATGGTCAGTTGTATCAGCAGAGAATGAAGAAAGCATTCGATAAGAAGGTCAAACCTCATGTGTTCCAAGAAGGTGACCTCGTGCTCAAGAAAGTCTTGTCTTTCGCGCCCGATTCCAGGGGCAAGTGGACTCTAAACTATGAAGGTCCATATGTTGTTAAGAGGGCCTTTGCAGGCGGTGCTTTGATGCTTACAACAATGGATGGGGAGGATTTCACTCGTCCTGTGAATTCAGATGCAGTCAAGAAATACTTTGCCTAAATAAAAAAAAAAAGAGTATAGAAAAACAGAATAGCTCGCTAAGTTGAAAACCCGAAAGGGCGGCTTAGGCAAAAATGAGCGTCTCGGTGGAGAACCCGCAAGGGCGATCCAGGAAAAAGTTAGAGACATAAAAAAAAAGGATATATTTGCATCCCGCTAGATTGAGTACCTCACCCTGGGGCAATCTAGGCAAAAATTAGGGATTTGGCAAGTAACTGCATCCCGACAAGATTTTCTGTTCCACAACTGTCTTTTCGTCAGAGATTCTCGATTCATCGTCAACTGAAGCTTCGAATACATCGAGATTCAAATTGGTAGATAAAGGATCATTATGTTCAATGTAACCCTCTTCCAATATATATCACTGATTTCAAATTTGTACAGATCTATGGAGTCTTGCCATTTGCAGACTACCATTCCATCAAATCAATTTGAGCTTTTTATCCAATTATTTGCACTCTTATTTGTTTCAATTCAACAAATGTTTTGCATGTTTTAATTGATAAAATGTCATTGTTTTAAACAAATAAATTTTTCAAACTGTTGTTTTAAACAAAGTGAATGTTCACAATGATGAAAGGATACTTAAGAATTTCTCGGTGCTCTCCCGAGGGTGGCATGATTCCCAACAGGTAAGACATTTTGTTCATATTCCTGGCATGGTTGTATCCTCTTTCTCCAGTTTTGCTATTGGGGTTGTTCCCAAAGCAGAGCTTCTGCTGAGGTTGTTCCCTAAGCAGAGTGTTTGATAGAGACTTCATGGTCTTTTCCAGCAGTATTCTCCCTCAGCATGGGTGCTTTCCTTTGGAAGATTCAGTGGTTGGTGGGTTGATATCCTGGTACTTTACCACTTTCCTCAGCTCAGTCGTTGGCAGAATCGTTGATATGATATACTGCATTTATACTATATTCCTCCCCATCAGAGCGCTTGTTGAGGTTTTTACCTCTTATCCCCTCAGTAGAGCAGTGAGTATTTTCCTCCTCGGCAGTTGTGGGTTTATTCTTAGAGGGGTCAGTATTTGGTGGTTGATCCCCAGCTCTCCTCTACATCCTCAGTGAATTCCTCCGTGGATTCCCCAGTAGAAGTCGCCAGTAGATTTGTGGTTTGGTGGATTGTATCTACATGACTTCCCAGAGTCCCCGCCGGAGTTAGTATCCTCGACAGAGTTGTTGTTGTGGCAGTTTCTGCCTATTGAAATCTCTTTTGATCCCCAGTAGGGTCGGTTGGTGGTCTAGCATCCAGAGATTGGGTTGATTTCCTGATTGCTTTTGATCCTCAATAGAGTGGCTTGTTGCAGAATCTACTTGTGTGATCTGTTTTTCCTTCAGTGGGTGTATCCCCGATGGAGTGGCTACTTGTGTTCTCCCCAGGTAGAGTTGCTTGTGCAGTAGATTCTACATGGATGATCTGTTCTCCCTCAGAGGGTTGTTCCCCAGCGGAGTTGTGTGGAGTTGCTTTCATAGTAGTTCTCGCTTATGCAATGAACTTTTGTTTCTCAGTTGATACTGAGGATCCCCTTGCGGAATCTCGGGATTTCTCCTTTTCCTCAACAGATTGGTCTTTGTGGCAGTTTCTTGCTTGTTGCGACTTTCTGTGCCCTGGTTGGGTTGGTTGTTGATCCATCACTAAGAGATTTCGTGATATCTTTGGGGTTGTTTTGCCTCCCCGCAGATCTTTGCTTTTTGGCATATGGATCTCCTGCAGATTAGCTTTCCAATTAGATTTACCCCTGGAAGTATAGTACCGGACGTTTGATTCCTGAACTTGTTTGTGTTAGATATGTCTGTTTTGTCAGCATTCATCAAACATAAATTACGCATATTCATGCATAATCATAAAACATTCAGATATTCATGTTGCATTTTTTCGCCATATATCTTTTGCTTGTTGTTCCCTGCTCTGGGTGATATAGATCTCAATAGATCTTCCCAAGCAGATGTCGGGTGTTTAAATATCTCAATATAGAGTCAGCCCCATAAGCAGAAAGTGTTTGTCTTTCCTTCTGCAATTCCCCACTGAGATATATCCTCGTGGATGACGGTTGTTTCTGTTTCCTCCCAACACATATATTGGGATGGATGTTCCTATTGAGTTATATCCTCATAGGACGAGTTTTGATTCAGTCTGTCTTTTCGGATCGACCCCGAATTAGTCATTTGTCAGCTGTTTCTTGTGCTTCCCTGTGGAATAAATGAACGCATTGCCCAGTAACTGGCAGTAATTCTTTTTTATCCCCAGCGGAGTTTGGGCCTCTACCCTTATACCGGTAGTTGTAAGTCCTATGTTTCTTGCCTTCTTGGCGGAATTTGTGGTTATATACCTTTTATTCCTCGGCAAGAGTCGATTTGGTTTTCTACCCAGTAGTCGGTAGTTGTAAATCCTACTCACTTGCTCTCCAGCAGTTTGTGGTTTGTTACAAACCCTATTTTGTTTCCCGTACGGTTTTGTGATTCTTTCATTCCCCACGTGGAGTTGTTGGTTTTCTACCCAGTATTCAGTGGATGTAAACCCTAATTCTTTTATCCTCATCAGAATTGTTGGCTACTGCCCCGTATTCGGTAGTTGTAAGTCCTATCTCTTTTCCCCTAGCAGAGGTAACCTTTGTGGTTCGGTCTGATTGATGGTGGATTTTGTGGTCTTCTACCCAGTATTCGGTAGTTGTAAATCCTATGTTGTTGCGGTTTTATTCCCAACGGAGTCTGTGCTTTCTTATGGATAATTGCGGGATGCTAGCAATTTTGTCCTTAGCCAGAGTTTTGGTATTCTACCCCGTATTCGGTAGTTGTAAACCCTAATTTCTCCCCTTTGCAGAGTCAACCTTGTTGTTCATCCTAACCGATGGTGGTTACTCTTTGTGGTTATCTTCATTCAAGGTTCGATGTTGATATTCCTTCTTTGCTTCTGGACAACTGCCGGTCGCTAGCAATTGTATCCCCAACAGTCTTCTGGATCATTGTCGTATGCTTGCAATGTTATCCCCTTTGAAGTCGCCAGCAAGCCCTTGTGGATAATTGTTGTTTATGCAATTCATCCCCGGTGAGTCTTCTTTCATTTACCCGTTTGCTTGGTAATGATTGTTGCTCCTTTTGATCGGTCATCAGTATATACCTAGTATGGTATCCCGATGCCTTTCTTTTCGGTTGATTTATCCTTTGTTAACCCAGTAGCCGGTTGTGGATAATCTTCCATGCAAGTATGTTATCCACATTTTGACGGTAATGGATAATATATCTCATGCACTCTTCAGTCGAAGCCTGTCGTGTTTCCCCGGTCGAGTAGGATTCGTGTTCCATTTTGCGGAATCGAATATTCTTTGTTTCTTGGATAATTGTCGGATGCTTGCAATTTATCCCCTGTGAGTTATCTTTCGTTTACCCTGTTGTTGGTATCCATTGTCTCTCTTTTTGGTTGGTCACCTATTATATACCCAGTAACCGGTATCTCTGGTGTCTCTTCCTTTTCGAGTATATTATTCACGTTTTGACGGTAATGAATAATATATCTCTTTCGCCCTTTGGTTGGAATCCTTTGATGATTTTCCCCAGTAGAGTAAGATTCGTATTCTTTGTAGAATCAAATATCCATCCTTTGATAAGTTCGCGTTTTGCTCTTTTCAGGATGATGAGTGTCTTGGCATATATACCAATTCACGTTTTCGATAGGTCACCTATTATATACCCAGTAACCGGTATCCCTGGTGTTTTCTTCCATGCGAGTATATTATTCACGTTCTGACGGTAATGGATATTATATCTCATGCGCTCTTTGGGTTTGTGTCCCCAGATGAGTAAGATTCGTTTTCCTGTTGTGGATTCGAATGTCCATCCTGTAAGTCGATTTGCTTTCTCAAGCCCTCCTTTCGGATGATGAGTGTCTTGGCATATATACCAATTTACGCTTCGGTCGGTCACCTATTATATACCCTGTAAGTCAAATATGTGAGTCATATTCGACAGTCATTGGTCGAGTTGCATCGTTTGCTGTGTCAGTACAGCCATATGGAGCACGACCATGACAAATGCCGCATTTGCTCCGTAAATAGATTGGGTTGCCGCCAAGTGCGCAGAGAGCTTCAAGAGCTGTTGGATGAAGGTACCATAGAGATTCTTCAGAATCAAAATGTTGATGAAGATGAACCAGAAGTCAATGTTATTTCTCTTGTGTTCAAGCTACCCAAGCCTGTTGTCATCCGTTATGATGGTAGCAAGCCGAAAGCTTCTCCTTCATTGGTGATCAAGCCTGCAGGCCCTGTGCCTTATTCTTCGGATAAAGCGATTCCCTTCCGGTATAATCCCGTTGCTGTAGAAGATGGGAAAGAAGTGTCGTTGCCTTCAACTTCAATTGTTAATATTGCTGACGTGAGCGGGTTGACCCGTAGTGGTCGCGTGTTTTCTGCGCTTAAGCCTCAGGCTAGAGCTGTTGTTTCTGATTCTGCTGAGCGTCCGGTTGGGACTGCGGTGAATGTTCCGAACCCGACACTTGCTGTTGCCAAATTCTCCTCTGTACAAAAGACTCCTGCTTCTTCTGTCGGCCCGAGTGGCACTGTGAATGAAGAATGTGATGAGATGCTGAGGCTCATCAAGAAGAGTGAGTACAACGTTGTAGACCAGCTTCTGCAAACGCCGTCCAAGA
Source organism: Lathyrus oleraceus (assembly GCF_024323335.1). NCBI lineage: Eukaryota > Viridiplantae > Streptophyta > Magnoliopsida > Fabales > Fabaceae > Lathyrus > Lathyrus oleraceus. The sequence goes on along the minus strand of NC_066582.1, from coordinate 380,851,948 downwards.
TATCTGTGCTATCTTTGCTTCTGAATTCAGAACCCCATAGGGAGGCTCTGCAGAAAGTACTGGACCTGGCCTATGTTGATCATGATGTCACGATTGAACAGTTTGATAGTATAGTTGCAAATATCACTGCTTACAACACTTTGAGTTTCTGTGACGCTGATCTCCCCGAGGAGGGAAGAGACCACAACATGGCTCTACATATTTCCATGAACTGCAAGACTGATGCCATGTCCAACGTGCTGGTGGACACTGGGTCATCTTTAAATGTATTGCCAAAGACCACTCTTTCGAGACTGTCATATCAGGGACCTCCCATGAGGCAGAGTGGTGTTGTTGTGAAGGCTTTTGATGGGTCGCGTAAGACTGTGATTGGGGAAGTTAATCTCCCAATCAAGATTGGACCTAGTGATTTCCAAATCACCTTCCAGGTTATGGATATCCACCCATCTTATAGCTGTCTCCTTGGTAGACCATGGATTCACGAGGCTGGCGCCGTGACATCCACCCTACACCAGAAGCTGAAATTCGTTAAGAATAAGAAACTGGTTGTGGTAGGGGGAGAAAGGGCTCTCCTGGTTAGCCACTTGTCTTCTTTCTCATATATTGATGCTGAAGATGAAGTTGGAACGCCTTTCCAAGCTTTATCTATTGCTGAGCCAATGGAGAAGAAGTCTCCTTCATTTGCTTCCTATCGTGATGCGAAACTGGCCATTGAATGTGGTGCAGTTGCTGGTTTAGGGAAGATGATTGAGCTTGAAGACAACAAGTCCCGGGCTGGCATTGGCTATTATTCTGGGGCATTCAACGAGCATGGGCTGTTCAAGAGTAGAGGTTTCATCCATACTAATCAGACTGAAGAAGCTGCTGCTATTCTGGAAGAGGATGCAGAGGATTTGAGCAACTTCATCATACCTGGTGGCGTCTGCCATAATTGGGTCGTTGTAGATGTTCCTACGGTCATTCATAAGTCAGCGTAATTTGTTCACTTTGTTCGAAAACCCTTCTCCCATGCCAAAAGGAGAAGTGATGACATTGTTGGCAGCATATATACAATGATATTTTCATTCAATTAATGCATTGTCAAACATTTGTTTTTCCATTTGTTTTCACTTTTTGCTTTTGCATGAAATCAGTGATCACAAAAAACCCTAAAAACAAGAATAAAAGCAATCTTTTTCATCTGCATGATAATTTGCTTGTTTAAATTCTCAAGTTTTTTATTAACCAAAATTATTATGCAGGTTGATTCTAAAACCCATTGAACATAATGATCCAACGCCATCTCCCAATTTTGAATTCCCTGTATTTGAGGCAAAGGAAGATGATGTTGAATGGATTCCTGATGAGATTTCCCGTCTCCTTGAACACGAGAAGAAGATCATTCAGCCGCATCTCGAAGATCTGGAAACAGTCAACTTGGGGTCTGAGGATTGTGTTCGTATGGTGAAGATCGGGGCACTTCTTGAAGAGTCTGTCAAGAAGGGCTTCATCAGTTTGCTACGAGAATATTCAGATATCTTTGCTTGGTCGTATGAAGACATGTCAGGTCTAGATACAGATATTGTGCAACATTTCCTGCCTTTGAAGCCTGAGTGCGTGCATGTGAAGCAGAAGCTCAGAAGAACTCATCCAGATATGGCAGTGAAGATCAAAGAGGAAGTTCAGAAGCAAATTGATGCGGGGTTTCTGGTGACTTCTACATATCCTCTATGGGTGGCCAATATTGTGCCTGTGCCTAAGAAAGACGGAAAAGTCCGTATGTGTGTTGATTACAGAGATTTGAACAAAGCTAGTCCGAAAGATGATTTCCCTCTACCACACATTGACATGTTGGTAGACAATACAGCTAAATTCAAAGTCTTTTCCTTCATGGACGGATTTTCCGGATATAATCAAATCAAGATGGCACCCGAAGATATGGAGAAGACAACATTCATCACACCTTGGGGAACATTCTGTTATCGAGTGATGCCCTTCGGTTTGAAGAACTCCGGAGCCACGTATCAACGAGCTATGACTACCTTGTTTCATGATATGATGCACAAGGAGATAGAGGTCTATGTTGATGATATGATTGCTAAGTCCCGAATGGAAGTTGAGCATGTTGAGCATTTGTTGAAGCTTTTTCAGCGATTGAGGAAGTTCAGACTTCGCCTGAATCCGAACAAATGTACATTTGGAGTCCGTTCCGGCAAGTTGTTGGGTTTTGTTGTCAGCGAGAGAGGTATTGAAGTTGATCCTGCCAAGGTCAAAGCAATACAAGAGATGCCTGCACCCAAAACTGAGAAGCAAGTCCGAGGTTTTCTTGGCCGCTTGAACTATATTTCCAGATTTATATCCCACATGACTGCCACATGTGCGTCGATATTCAAGCTCCTTCGGAAAGATCAGTCTCATGATTGGACCGAGGATTGGCAGAAAGCTTTCGACAGTATCAAAGAGTATCTATCTGAACCTCCGATCTTGTCTCCGCCTGTAGAAGGAAGACCTTTGATTATGTATTTGACTGTTCTTGAAGACTCGATGGGTTGTGTACTCGGTCAACAAGATGAATCAGGGAAGAAAGAATCTTCTATCTACTACCTCAGTAAGAAGTTTACTGATTGTGAGTCTCGATACTCCATGCTTGAGAAGACGTGTTGTGCTTTGGCTTGGGCTGCTAAGCGTTTGCGCCAGTACATGATAAATCATACAACTTGATTGATATCCAGAATGGAACCAATCAAGTATATTTTCGAGAAGCCTGCTTTAACTGGGAGGATTGCCCGTTGGCAGATGTTGTTGTCTGAGTATGATATCGAGTATCGAGCTCAGAAAGCTATCAAAGGTAGTATCTTGGCTGACCATTTAGCGCACCAACCGATTGAAGATCATCAGTCTGTTCAATACGACTTCCCAGATGAGGAGATTCTGTATTTGAAAATGAAAGATTGTGATGAGCCTACACTTGATGAAGGTCCGGAACCTGGTTCCAGATGGACGGTGGTGTTCGATGGCGCTGTGAATCAGTACGGAAATGGAATTGGGGCAGTAATCATCACTCCTCATGGCACGCATATTCCGTTTACAGCAAGGCTAACTTTCAAATGCACGAATAATATGGCTGAGTATGAGGCCTGTATTATGGGATTGGAAGAATGTATTGATTTGAGGATCAAGCATCTTGATGTGTATGGTGATTCGGCCTTGGTTGTCAATCAGATCAAGGGTGAATGGGAGACGAATCAGCCTGGTCTCATCCCGTATAGAGATTATGCGAGGAGGATTTCAACGTTCTTTACAGAAGTTGACTTTCATCATATTCCTCGAGAGGATAATCAGATGGCAGATGCCCTTGCTACGCTTGCTTCAATGATTGTAGTCAAGTATTGGAATGAAGTTCCCAATATTGCCGTGATGCACTTGGATAGACCAGCTCACGTATTTGCTGTTGAAGAAGTGAATGATGACAAGCCTTGGTAGTTTGACATCAAGAATTTCCTCCAGAACCAGGTCTACCCGCCTGGGGCATCTGTGAAAGATAGGAAAACTTTAAGAAGGTTGTCAGGCAGTTTCTACCTCAGTGGTGAAGTGCTGTATAAGAGAAATTTTGACATGGTTTTGCTCAGATGCGTGGATAGACACGAAGCAAACTTGTTGATGACTGAGGTCCATGAGGGTTCATTTGGTACTCATTTCAATGGACATGCCATGGCTAGAAAGATGTTGAGAGCAGGCTACTATTGGCTGACAATGGAGTCTGACTGCTGCAAATATGTGAAGAAATGCCACAAGTGTCAGATTTATGCAGATAAGATTCATATTCCTCCGACACTTCTGAATGTGATTTCATCACCATGGCCTTTCTTCATGTGGGGAATTTACATGATCGGCATGATTGAGCCGAAAGCGTCCAACGGACACAGGTTTATTCTCGTAGCAATTGACTACTTCACCAAATGGGTTGAAGCCGCTTTGTATGCGAATGTGACCAGGCAGGTGGTCGTGAAGTTTATCAAGAATCAGCTGATTTGCCAGTATGGTGTGCTAGATAAGATCATTACTGATAATGGATCTAATCTGAATAATAAGATGATGGATGAATTGTACGCTGAGTTCAAGATTTCACACCATAATTCTTCTCCTTACAGACCTAAGATGAATGGGGCTGTTGAAGCTGCTAATAAGAACATCAAGAAGATTATCCAGAAAATGATAGTTACGTACAAGGATTGGCATGAGATGCTTCCATTTGCTTTGCATGGATATCGTACATTGGTACGCACTTCAACAGGGGCAACCCCTTTCTCTCTTGTTTACGGCATGGAGGCTGTTCTCCCAGTAGAGGTGGAGATCCCATCAATGAGAGTATTGATGGAAGCCAAGTTGACTGATGCTGAATGGATTCAGAGTCGTTATGACCAGTTGAATCTGATTGAAGAGAAGCGATTGACTGCCATGTGCCATGGTCAGTTGTATCAGCAGAGAATGAAGAAAGCATTCGATAAGAAGGTCAAACCTCATGTGTTCCAAGAAGGTGACCTCGTGCTCAAGAAAGTCTTGTCTTTCGCGCCCGATTCCAGGGGCAAGTGGACTCCAAACTATGAAGGTCCATATGTTGTTAAGAGGGCCTTTGCAGGCGGTGCTTTGATGCTTACAACAATGGATGGGGAGGATTTCACTCGTCCTGTGAATTCAGATGCAGTCAAGAAATACTTTGCCTAAATAAAAAAAAAAAGAGTATAGAAAAACAGAATAGCTCGCTAAGTTGAAAACCCGAAAGGGCGGCTTAGGCAAAAATGAGCGTCTCGGTGGAGAACCCGCAAGGGCGATCCAGGAAAAAGTTAGAGACATAAAAAAAAAGGATATATTTGCATCCCGCTAGATTGAGTACCTCACCCTGGGGCAATCTAGGCAAAAATTAGGGATTTGGCAAGTAACTGCATCCCGACAAGATTTTCTGTTCCACAACTGTCTTTTCGTCAGAGATTCTCGATTCATCGTCAACTGAAGCTTCGAATACATCGAGATTCAAATTGGTAGATAAAGGATCATTATGTTCAATGTAACCCTCTTCCAATATATATCACTGATTTCAAATTTGTACAGATCTATGGAGTCTTGCCATTTGCAGACTACCATTCCATCAAATCAATTTGAGCTTTTTATCCAATTATTTGCACTCTTATTTGTTTCAATTCAACAAATGTTTTGCATGTTTTAATTGATAAAATGTCATTGTTTTAAACAAATAAATTTTTCAAACTGTTGTTTTAAACAAAGTGAATGTTCACAATGATGAAAGGATACTTAAGAATTTCTCGGTGCTCTCCCGAGGGTGGCATGATTCCCAACAGGTAAGACATTTTGTTCATATTCCTGGCATGGTTGTATCCTCTTTCTCCAGTTTTGCTATTGGGGTTGTTCCCAAAGCAGAGCTTCTGCTGAGGTTGTTCCCTAAGCAGAGTGTTTGATAGAGACTTCATGGTCTTTTCCAGCAGTATTCTCCCCTCAGCATGGGTGCTTTCCTTTGGAAGATTCAGTGGTTGGTGGGTTGATATCCTGGTACTTTACCACTTTCCTCAGCTCAGTCGTTGGCAGAATCGTTGATATGATATACTGCATTTATACTATATTCCTCCCCATCAGAGCGCTTGTTGAGGTTTTTACCTCTTATCCCCTCAGTAGAGCAGTGAGTATTTTCCTCCTCGGCAGTTGTGGGTTTATTCTTAGAGGGGTCAGTATTTGGTGGTTGATCCCCAGCTCTCCTCTACATCCTCAGTGAATTCCTCCGTGGATTCCCCAGTAGAAGTCGCCAGTAGATTTGTGGTTTGGTGGATTGTATCTACATGACTTCCCAGAGTCCCCGCCGGAGTTAGTATCCTCGACAGAGTTGTTGTTGTGGCAGTTTCTGCCTATTGAAATCTCTTTTGATCCCCAGTAGGGTCGGTTGGTGGTCTAGCATCCAGAGATTGGGTTGATTTCCTGATTGCTTTTGATCCTCAATAGAGTGGCTTGTTGCAGAATCTACTTGTGTGATCTGTTTTTCCTTCAGTGGGTGTATCCCCGATGGAGTGGCTACTTGTGTTCTCCCCAGGTAGAGTTGCTTGTGCAGTAGATTCTACATGGATGATCTGTTCTCCCTCAGAGGGTTGTTCCCCAGCGGAGTTGTGTGGAGTTGCTTTCATAGTAGTTCTCGCTTATGCAATGAACTTTTGTTTCTCAGTTGATACTGAGGATCCCCTTGCGGAATCTCGGGATTTCTCCTTTTCCTCAACAGATTGGTCTTTGTGGCAGTTTCTTGCTTGTTGCGACTTTCTGTGCCCTGGTTGGGTTGGTTGTTGATCCATCACTAAGAGATTTCGTGATATCTTTGGGGTTGTTTTGCCTCCCCGCAGATCTTTGCTTTTTGGCATATGGATCTCCTGCAGATTAGCTTTCCAATTAGATTTACCCCTGGAAGTATAGTACCGGACGTTTGATTCCTGAACTTGTTTGTGTTAGATATGTCTGTTTTGTCAGCATTCATCAAACATAAATTACGCATATTCATGCATAATCATAAAACATTCAGATATTCATGTTGCATTTTTTCGCCATATATCTTTTGCTTGTTGTTCCCTGCTCTGGGTGATATAGATCTCAATAGATCTTCCCAAGCAGATGTCGGGTGTTTAAATATCTCAATATAGAGTCAGCCCCATAAGCAGAAAGTGTCTGTCTTTCCTTCTGCAATTCCCCACTGAGATATATCCTCGTGGATGACGGTTGTTTCTGTTTCCTCCCAACACATATATTGGGATGGATGTTCCTATTGAGTTATATCCTCATAGGACGAGTTTTGATTCAGTCTGTCTTTTCGGATCGACCCCGAATTAGTCATTTGTCAGCTGTTTCTTGTGCTTCCCTGTGGAATAAATGAACGCATTGCCCAGTAACTGGCAGTAATTCTTTTTTATCCCCAGCGGAGTTTGGGCCTCTACCCTTATACCGGTAGTTGTAAGTCCTATGTTTCTTGCCTTCTTGGCGGAATTTGTGGTTATATACCTTTTATTCCTCGGCAAGAGTCGATTTGGTTTTCTACCCAGTAGTCGGTAGTTGTAAATCCTACTCACTTGCTCTCCAGCAGTTTGTGGTTTGTTACAAACCCTATTTTGTTTCCCGTACGGTTTTGTGATTCTTTCATTCCCCACGTGGAGTTGTTGGTTTTCTACCCAGTATTCAGTGGATGTAAACCCTAATTCTTTTATCCTCATCAGAATTGTTGGCTACTGCCCCGTATTCGGTAGTTGTAAGTCCTATCTCTTTTCCCCTAGCAGAGGTAACCTTTGTGGTTCGGTCTGATTGATGGTGGATTTTGTGGTCTTCTACCCAGTATTCGGTAGTTGTAAATCCTATGTTGTTGCGGTTTTATTCCCAACGGAGTCTGTGCTTTCTTATGGATAATTGCGGGATGCTAGCAATTTTGTCCTTAGCCAGAGTTTTGGTATTCTACCCCGTATTCGGTAGTTGTAAACCCTAATTTCTCCCCTTTGCAGAGTCAACCTTGTTGTTCATCCTAACCGATGGTGGTTACTCTTTGTGGTTATCTTCATTCAAGGTTCGATGTTGATATTCCTTCTTTGCTTCTGGACAACTGCCGGTCGCTAGCAATTGTATCCCCAACAGTCTTCTGGATCATTGTCGTATGCTTGCAATGTTATCCCCTTTGAAGTCGCCAGCAAGCCCTTGTGGATAATTGTTGTTTATGCAATTCATCCCCGGTGAGTCTTCTTTCATTTACCCGTTTGCTTGGTAATGATTGTTGCTCCTTTTGATCGGTCATCAGTATATACCTAGTATGGTATCCCGATGCCTTTCTTTTCGGTTGATTTATCCTTTGTTAACCCAGTAGCCGGTTGTGGATAATCTTCCATGCAAGTATGTTATCCACATTTTGACGGTAATGGATAATATATCTCATGCACTCTTCAGTCGAAGCCTGTCGTGTTTCCCCGGTCGAGTAGGATTCGTGTTCCATTTTGCGGAATCGAATATTCTTTGTTTCTTGGATAATTGTCGGATGCTTGCAATTTATCCCCTGTGAGTTATCTTTCGTTTACCCTGTTGTTGGTATCCATTGTCTCTCTTTTTGGTTGGTCACCTATTATATACCCAGTAACCGGTATCTCTGGTGTCTCTTCCTTTTCGAGTATATTATTCACGTTTTGACGGTAATGAATAATATATCTCTTTCGCCCTTTGGTTGGAATCCTTTGATGATTTTCCCCAGTAGAGTAAGATTCGTATTCTTTGTAGAATCAAATATCCATCCTTTGATAAGTTCGCGTTTTGCTCTTTTCAGGATGATGAGTGTCTTGGCATATATACCAATTCACGTTTTCGATAGGTCACCTATTATATACCCAGTAACCGGTATCCCTGGTGTTTTCTTCCATGCGAGTATATTATTCACGTTCTGACGGTAATGGATATTATATCTCATGCGCTCTTTGGGTTTGTGTCCCCAGATGAGTAAGATTCGTTTTCCTGTTGTGGATTCGAATGTCCATCCTGTAAGTCGATTTGCTTTCTCAAGCCCTCCTTTCGGATGATGAGTGTCTTGGCATATATACCAATTTACGCTTCGGTCGGTCACCTATTATATACCCTGTAACCGGTATCCCTGGTGTTCCTTCCTTTCTGCTCCCTATTATGACCTTGGTCCCCTGTGGAGTCAGATTTTCCTAAGTTGATGTACCTTTCTCAGGTCTTTCTCAGATGTTTGGTTGATTGATATCTCTCACCCTTATACCGGTCTTAGATATTCATTCTTCCTGAGTTTGTTACCCTTATACCGGTAACACCTCATTCTTTGTTGCTTCTCCAGGAGAGTCTTTTTGCTAGACCTTCTCCAGTGGAGTTTCCTGTGGTGATTTTCCTTTTGCTGTATTGGCGTTTTCTCCAATATATGCAATTTTCCCTGGCAGAGAGGTTCTGTGTGAATCTTTTCCCCAGTCTGAGTCCGAATTTTCATCTGAAGTATCCTTTGTGGATAGTTTGAGTCAGCATGTGCCTTCCTAGTGGGGGTGTTTTCCTTTGGAATTCTTCGTTTGTCCCCAGTGTGAGTCCTTCACTTCCTAGTGAGGTCTCTAATCCAGTCGTGTCCTGTTCACGCAGTGTCAGTTGTTTTCCCTAATTCAGAGTCGTGTCCTGCTCACGCATTCGTTTTCTCTTTCTTATCCCCATGAGAGTCTTCTAGAGTCTCTGTTCCTGGTGAGTGTATTACTCCGATGGATCGTCTTTTCTTTGTGGACCAAGTATTCCCCACAGAGGTTGTTTCTTTTGCATGCATACATCTGCATCATGAGGTCTCTTAGGGACCAAAATTTGTCTCATTACTGTTATTTAAGCCCATTCTACCGCGTCGAGATGAAGATTTCTAAACTTCACTCCTCCGGCTAGAATGACCTTAAATAGGGGCATCTGTAAGACCCCAATTTTGTCCCTAAAATCCCTCATGGCATCATATCATATCATATCATTGCCTCAAGGATCTTTGTGCACCTTGCCTCCTTCCCTGTGGGTGGGTTAGCTTTTGAGTGTGTTCTTGATCACCAAGCATCTTTTGCATTTGTATATCATTGCTTTTCATTTGTTTACTAACCAAAAGTACAAAAATATGTCATATAACCTTGTTACTTGCAGATGAAGTAATCACAGGGCAAAGCAGTCAAAGGCAGCCATTGAGCTATAGATGGTGGCGATTCTTGAGAATTTGGGCACCACAATCATTATCAGGAGATCATATGAACCATGATGTCATTTTGAATCAAAACCCCAAGTGGTAGAGGCTTGAATTTCATCTGAACATTGCCAAGTCAACTGGAAGCCTAGAAAGTCAACAGCAAAGTCAACTGTTGGATTTGGAGGTGGGAAGTGATTAGAAATACTTCATTCATGTTCAAACAAGTCTCATTTGACATTTCAAACATCAACATTGGAGAAAATAAAGTCAGGTCAAAACTTTCCAAAAATAGAAAGTGACTTATAATTCAAAATTGCCAAAAATGGAAAGGTTTTCATCCAACTTCAACTTCAAATTGCATCACCAAGAATGCTTCAAATGAAAATTTGTTGAACATGAAAGTTATAGATCTTTCTCTCCCATTTCCAAAAAGTCCAAGATCATCCATTTCTCATGTGTGGTTAAGGAGATATGATCAAAACATGGCAAAGTGTACATGGAGATTCAAATGTGCATAGAGACTTATGTCTCTCACTTATGTGGAGAACAAACAATGTCTACGGTGGTCTTAGAGACTTATGTCTCTCACTTATGATGATATAGTTTGGTATGACTCTACATTGAGTATCTTGGATATTATTGATATTTGTGGTGAACTCTCTAATTTGCCTCTCATTGGTACACAAGGAGGAATAAACTACAATCCCTCTTTGGCTCATCGACAACTTTGGTTCCCCTTGAGAGACAAACCTAATAACACTCAGTTATAAGGTTTTTTCTATCAAGAGGGTAAAGATCCCCAATATTTGAAGCAGAAGATGATAAATGCTTGGCATAATGTGCATAGGAAAGGAAGATCCAAGCTTGGTCCATGCAACTGTGTAGCTTTGGAAGCTTATACTAATTGGGTGAAGAAAAGAGCTTTGGAGTTGAAGATGTCGTATGCTTGTGAGAGACCTATGTCTATGGTTGTGGTTGAGTCATCAACTCTCCCTAACCAAGATGTAGAGGAGTTGGAAGACGCACTCCCCAAGATGAAGCAAGAAAAGGATATCTGGAAAGAATGGTCCCATGCTTTAAGCCGAAAGCATGATGAGTTGCAGCTTGAGTTGAAAGACAAGGATGCACTTATTGAACTTCTTGAAGACCAGCAGTGAAAAGATAGAGAGAACCAGAGGGTCCATCTTCCTCTAGTATGCCTCAGCCTTCCCGTGCTTGGAAGAAGATTGTTAAACAGCTTATCCTTATGAAGGCTCAGATGAAGACTTCTTTTGAGTCTGAGATTCGACGCATCCGAAGAAAGTACGCGCTTGCGGCCAAATCATCTCACATTGTTGCTAAGGGACCCTTAGGATGATTAGTTTCTTTTTATATTGTACTTGTACTTTGGTTTCTGCAATTGTACTCAGTGTAATCCTTCCAAATTATATGAATAAAAGAGATTTTTATGGTCAATCAAATTGTTATTATTGCAAATAAAATAGTATGTTCCTTGAAAATAAAAACAAAAACATTGCATTTCATGCATCATTTATATAACAGGTTTTCTTTTTCCAGATGTCTTATCGGTTATTCTTATGTTCCTCATCCCAACTGACTCACCGATACAACACTCACGCCAATCAATTGAGAATCATGGAGCACTTAGAGCAAGAAAACCGAGAACTGAAGGATGAGATTGCTCGTGTAACCGCTATGATAGAGTGTGTTCTAGCTGCCCATAATCAGTTTTCTCCAACTCTCGCAACTCCTTCTCCTCAGAGGTTGCTACCTCAACCATTCCTGTCACTACTACTCAATCCGGTCCAACTATGCCTGCTGGATTCTCATGGGGAATGCCACCAAATTTTATGCCTGAAGGGTTTGCACCCACATTTGCTTATATGCCAACATGATGTTTATGAGAAGATGGATGAGATGAAGGATTAGTTCCTTGAGCTGCACAAGGAATTGAAGACATTGAGAGGAAAACATATGTTCGGTAAAAGTGTTGTTGAACTTTGCTTGGTAAAAAACGTTAAGATCCCGAGGCAGTTCAAAGTCCCCGAATTTGAAAAGTATAAGGGAAATACTTGTCCACTTAGCCATCTTGTTATGTATTCTAGGAAGATGTCAACTCAAACTGATAATGATCAGGTATTGATTCACTACTTCCAAGATAATCTGAATGGTGCCGCTTTGAGATGGTACATGGGGTTAGACAGTGCAAGTATTCACACGTTTAATGATTTAAGTGAAGCCTTTGTGAAGAAGTATAAGTACAATATGGACATGGCGCTAGATAGAGACCAACTGAGGTCTATGTCTCAAAAGGACAAAGAGACATTCAAAGAGTACACCCAGAGGTGGAGAGAGCTTGCTGCTCAGATTAATCCTCCGTTTGAAGAGAAGGAGATGACCCAGATTTTCCTGAAGACCTTGAGTTCGTGTTATTATGAACGAATGATTTCCAGTTCCCCCAATGACTTTACCGAAATGGTAAACATGAGGATAAGTTTAGAGGAAGGAGTCCGAGAGGGACGTTTGTCAAACGAAGAGGTGTCATCCAGTAGAAAGTATGGGAGTGGTTTTGCCAAGAAGAAGGAAGGGGAAACCAATGCAGTATCAGTAGGGAGGCAGAGGAGGCCTCATTTTAAAAGAAATCCGCAACCATGTCAGCATCAACATCAAGTTTCATCAGTTATTCCAGTATTTCCAAACAATTCAAACAGTCTATCAGTACCAGTTCAACAACAACCGCAATAAAGAACAAACAACTACAAAAAACAGTAATAATCAACAACAACAAAATTTAGAGAGGAAGAAGGTCTCTTTTGACCCTATTCCTATGTCATACGCCGAACTCTACCCATCTTTGGTTCTCAAGAACCTACTCCAGCAAAGGAATCCACCTCAAATTCCAAAACCACTTTTGTGGTGGTATAAGCCCGAACTCCGTTGTGCCTTTCATCAAGGAGGTCTCAGCCATGATATTGAAATTTTTTACCCATTGAAGTATGAGGTCCAGAAGCTTGTAAAGAGTGGGATGGTGTCCTTTGAGGACCGTGCGCTGAATGTGAAAGCTAATTCGCTGCCCGCTCATGGTAATTCCTCTGTCAATATGGTAGATGGTTGTCCAGGAAATTTCTGAGTATTCGATGTGCGACATATTCTTAGGTCCTTGGTAGAGATGCATAGGACCCTGTGTACCATTAATGATTGTGAGCACGACCATGATGGTTGTACAATTTGCAGTGTAAATCCCCATTGGTGTTTGATCGTCAAGAGAGATATCCAGAAGTTGATGGATGAGAATGTAATCCAGATTCAACAGACTAGGGATATAGATGATGTGAATATGATTGTTCTAGTGTTCAAGACCCTGGAGCGGGTAGTGATTCAGTTTGACAGTAGCAGCAAAAACAACGTCAATAGATCAGTATCACCGTTAGTGATACGGTTAATGGGCCCCGTTCCGTATGCATCCGATAAAGCTGTTCCATACAAGTATAATGCTAAAATGATGGAGAATGGTCAAGAGGTTCCGTTGCCTACGACCAATTCTATTGTGAATATATCTGATATTACGAAGGTGACCCGTAGCGGTCGTGTTTTCGGTCCCGTTTTCCTGAAAGAAGTGATTGAAGATGTGTTGGTTGGTAAGAAGGGTGATGTACCTGCAATAGACCCAATTAGTGCTCCAATGTGTCAGTCTGGTGAATCCAGCAAATTGAAGCCTAATGATGATGATGAGGTACTAAGATTAATCAAGAAAAGTGAATTTAATGTGGTGGAGCAGCTGCTCCAAACTCCTTCAAAGATTTCAGTGTTGTGTCTGCTAATGATTTCTGAAGCGCACAGAGAGGCATTGCAAAAAGTGTTGGAGTAAGCCTATGTTGAGCATGATGTGACCATGGATCAGTTTCACAATATTGTGGGTAACATTTCTTCCTGCAACAACTTGAGTTTTTGTGATGAAGAACTTCCCGAGGAAGGTAGAAATCACAATCTAGCACTCCATATTTCAATGAATTGCAAGGAGGATGCACTGTCAAATGTGTTCGTTGATACCGGTTCTTCTCTGAATGTACACCCCAATTCAACTCTATACAGATTATCCTATCAAGGCGCCCCTATGAGGTATAGTGGCATGATCGTTAAAGCATTTGATGGTTCTCGCAAGACTGTTATAGGAGAAGTGGACCTTCTAGTGAAGATAGGTCCGAGTGATTTTCAAATTACTTTTCAAGTAATGGATATCCACCCGGCCTATAGCAGCTTATTGGGAAGACCATGAATCCATGAAGTTGGAGCTGTAACATCTACTTTGTACCAGAAGTTAAAATTTGTGAAAAATGGAAAGCTTGTCATTGTGGGTGGAGAGAAAGCACTTTTGGTGTGCCATCTGTCATCTTTCACGTATATTGAAGTTGAGGAGGAGGTTGGAACTCCATTCCAAGCACTATCTATTGCTGAAGTAAAGAAAATTGGGGCACCCATGTCTTCTTTCAAAGACGCGCATAAAATTATTGAAGATGGCAGTACAAATCAGTGGAGCCGTATGGTAGAGGTCGCCGAGAACAAGAACAGAGCCGAATTGGGATTCCAGCGAGGGTCGTCTAATGTCAAAGCTGAAGAAGTGCAACCGAGCTTCCATAGCGGAGGGTTCATCCATGGTAATGAACAACACTCAACTGCTGTGATCGAGGGTGATGAAGATGAAGACTGCGCCAACTTTGTGGCACATGACAAGACTTGTAACAATTGGGTTGTTGTTGATGTTCCTGTTATTGTCCATCATTCTAAGTAATTTTATTTTTCATTATTTTAGAAAAAATCCTTCTCCTATTCCTAAGGGAGAAGTGAATATTGTGGGGCATTTTTAAAATTATCATCAATAAAATGCAATTTTATTCATCCATATCTATGATGTTTTATTTTTAACTTTTGCTTTTCTGAAATTGGTAATCACAAAAAACATGAATAAATAATTGTCCATCTGCATAATATTTGGCCACAATTCATTTCTCTAAAATCAAATTATCAAACCATTATGCAGGTTGGTTTTTAAACTCATTGAATACAATGATCCTACTCCTTCTCCAAAATTTGATTCCCTGTGTTTGAGGCTGAGGAAGAGATTGATGAAGAAGTATCTGATGAACTATCTCTTCTACTTGAGCATGAGGAAAAAGCCATTCAGCCATTTGAAGAGCAGATTGAGCTAGTCAACATGGGTTCTGAAGATGATGTGAAGGAAGTCAAAATTGGGTCTCAATTGTGTCCATAGGTTAAGAAGGGGTTGATTGATCTTCTCCGAGAGTATTCAGATGTGTTTTCTTGGTCCTATCAAGACCTGCCTAGTTTGGATTCTGAGATTGTGGAGCATAGATTACCGTTGAAACCAGAATGCCAGCCAGTCAAGTAGAAATTAAGGAGGTCTCACCTTGATATGGAAGTGAAGATCAAAGAAGAAGTGCAAAAGCAGATCGATGTCGGTTTCCTTGTTATCGATGAGTATCCTCAATGGGTAGCCAATATTATGCCTGTTTCGAAGAAGGATGGAAAACTTCATATGTGTGTAGATTTTAGAGATTTGAACAAAGCTAGTCCGAAAGATGATTTCCCTCTCCCACACATTGATATGTTGGTAGACAATACATCTAAATTCAAAGTATTTTCATTTATGGATGGATTTTTCGGTTATAATCAGATCAAGATGGCACCCGAAGATATAGAGAAGACCACATTCATTACCACCTGGGGAACATTCTGTTATAGAATGATGCCTTTCGGTTTAAAGAATGCTGGCGCAACATACTAGAAGGCTATGACGACTCTTTTTAATGATATGATGAATAAAGAGATCGATGTCTATGTTGATGATATGATTGCTAAATCCAGTGATGAAGAAGAGCATGTTGAACATTTGTTGAAGCTATTCCAGCGTTTGAGGAAGTACAAACTCTGCTTGAATCCCAATAAATGTACTTTTGGTGTTCGTTCTGGTAAGTTGTGGGGCTTTATTTTCAGTGAGAAGGGTATTGAAGTTGATCATACCAAGGTCAAAGAAATAGAAGAGATGCCTGCGCCCAAAACTGAGAAGCAACTCAGAGGTTTTCTCGACCTCTTGAATAATACCTCAATATTCATATCGCATATGACTGACACGTGTGCGCCTATATTTAAGCTTCTTCGGAAAGATCAGTCTTGTGATTGGACCAAAGATTGCCAGAAAGCTTTTGACAGTATCAAAGAGTATCGGCTTGTACCTCTGATTCTGTCTCCGCTTAATGAAGGAAGACCATTGATCATGTATCTGACTGTGCTTGAAGGAAGTATGGGTATCTGGTTAGTGCTCCAATGTGTCAGTCTGGTGAATCCAGTAAATTGAATACTAACGATGATTATGAGGTGCTAAAGTTAATTAAAAGAAGTGAATTCAATGTTGTAGAGAAGCTGCTCCAGCCTCCATCAAAGATCTCCGTGCTATAATTATTGATGAATTCTGAAGCGCATAGGGAGGCATTGCAGAAAGTGCTAGAACATGCTTATGTTGAGCATGATGTGACCATGGATCAGTTTGAATCACAATTTGACGCTACGCATTTCTATGAATTACAAGGAGGACGCTCTGTCCAACGTGTAGGTTGACACTAGGTCATCATTGAAGGTGTTACCAAAATTAACTTTGTCAAGACTCTCTCATCAAGGCTCCCTAATGAGATATAACGGCGTGGTTGTTAAAGCGTTCGATAGTTCTCATAAAATTATCATTGGTGAAGTGGACCTTCTAGTGAAGATAGGTCCGAGTGATTTCCAGATTACTTTCCAGGTAATGGATATCCACCCGGCCTCTAGTTGCTTGTTGGGAAGGCCATGGATCTATGAAGTTGGAGCAGTGAACTCTACTCTACACCAAAAGCTTAAATTTGTGAAGAACGACAAGTTTGTCATTGTTGGTGGAGAGAAGGCATTATTAGTAAGCCATTTGTCATCTTTCACGTATGTTGATGCTGAGTAGGAGGTTGGAACGTTGTTCCAAGCCTTATCAATTGTTGATGAAATGAATAAAATTGGGGCACCCATGTCTTCTTTAAAAGATGCACAATAGGCTATTCAGGCTGGCAGCATTGACAAGTGGGGGTGTGTTATAGAGGTCGCCGAGAATAAGAACAGAGTCGGACTAGGATTTCAACCAGGACCGTTCAACTCTATAGCCAAAGTTATGCAACCAATTTTCCACAGTGGAGGGTTCATTCATGGGAATGATCAACAGTCAACTGCCACTATTGAAGATAGTGGTGATGGAGACGAAGCTTGCGCCAACTTTGTGACGCATGGCCAGAATTGCAACAATTGGGTTGTTGTTGATGTTCCTGTTGTCACTCATTATTCTAAGTAATTTGTTTTATTGTTTTAGAAAAATATTTCTGCTACGCCTAAGGGAGAAGTGAACATTGTTGGGCATTTTTATTATTATCATCAATAAAATACAATTTTATTCATCCACATCTATGATGTTTTATTTTTACTTTTTTGCTTTTTTCTGAAAATGGTAATCACAAAAAAGATAAATAAATATTAATCTCCCATCTTCATAATATTTGTTCGCACTCCACTTATCTAAAATCAAAATATCAAATCATTATACAGGTTGGTTCTCAAAGCCATTGAATACAATGATCCTACTCCCTCTCCAAACTTTGATTTCCCTGTGTTTGAAGTTGAGGAAGAGATTGAGGATGAAGAAGTATGTGATGAATTATCTCGTTTGCTTGAGCGCGAGGAAAAAGACATTCAGCCGTCTGAAGAGCATATTGAACTTGTCAACTTAGGTTCCGAGTATGATGTGAAGGAAGTCAAGATTGGGTCTTAACTGTGTCCAGAAGCTAAGAAGGGGTTGATTGATCTTCTTAGAGATTATTCTGATGTATTTGTTCGGTCCTATCAAGATATGTCTGGTTTGGATTCTGAGGTTATGGAGCATAGACTACCGTTGATGCCAAAATGCTCGTCGGTCAAGCAAAAATTGATAAGAACTCATCCTGATATGGTAGTGAAGTTCAAAGAGGAAGTACAAAAGTATATTGATGTTAGTTTTCTTGTAACCTCCGAGTATCTGCAGTGGGTGGCCAATATTGTGCAGGTTCCAAAGACAGATGGAAAAGTCCGCATGTGTGTTAATTATTGAGATTTGAACAAATCTAGTTCGAAATATGATTTTCCTCTGCCACACATTGATATGTTGGTGGACAATGCAACTAAATTTAAAGTCTTTTCATTTATGAATGTATTTTCCGGTTATAATCAAATCAATACGGCACTTGAATATATGGAGAAAACGATATTCATTACACCTTGGGGAACATTCTGTTATAGAGTGATGCCTTTCGGTTTAAAGAATGATGGTGCAACGTAACAGAGAGCTATGACCACTCTTTTTCATGATATGATGCATAAAGAGATTAACGTTTATGTTTATGATACGATTGTCAAATCAAGTGATAAAGAAGAACATGTTGAGCATTTGTTGAAGTTATTCCAGCATTTGAGGAAGTACAAACCCTGCATGAATCCCAATATGTGTACTTTTGGTGTTCGTTCTGGTAAGTTGTTGGGCTTTATTGTCAGTTAGAAGGGTATTAGAGTTGATCCTGCCAAGGTCAAAGCAATGCAAAAAATTCCTGCGCCCAAAATTGATAAGCAAGTCAGAGGTTTTCTCAGTCGCCTGAACTATATTTCAAGGTTTATATCACATATGACTACCACATGTGCGCCTATGTTCAAGCTTCTTCGGAAAGATATGTCTTGTGATTGGACCGAAGATTTCAAAAAATCCTTCGATATTATCAAATAATATCTGCTTGAGCCTCTGATTCTATCTCCTCCTGTTGAAGAAAGATCGTTGATCATGTATTTGACTGTGCTTGATGAGAGTATGGGTTATGTTCTTGGTCCGCAAGATGAATCTGGAAAGAAAGAATATGTCATTTACTACCTCAGTAAGAAGTTCACCGACTTTGAGACTCGGTATTCAATGCTTGAAAACACATGATGCACATTGGCTTGGGCTGCTAAGCGTCTGCGCCAGTATATGTTGAATCATACTACTTAGTTGATATCCAAAATGGATTCAATCAAGTACATCTTTGAGAAACCACCTTTAACTGGGAGGATTTCCCGTTGGCATATGTTGTTATTTGAGTATTGTAATACCCCAATTTTGATCCTACGATCCCTCATGCTATCTCATAATATGCATTGGTATTGGGATCACATCTTGGCACCCTCCTTACCCCTCATTCACTAGGTTTGCATTGGGAGAGATCATCAAGAACCATTTGATTATATCATACTTTATATTTTATCATCTTTACTAACCAAAATACCAAAAGTATGTCTTTGTATGCACTAACTCTTTTGTAGGTAAGGCATGTGCTCACCTTTGATTCATCAAGCTCACATCTAGGGTTTACGACCCTCATTCCAAGAAGCTCAATCAATAAGTGGTTTACTATGGCTCTAGACATCATATATGAATCCCCATGAGCTTCACATGTTATTTTTATCAAGAATTCATCAAGAGTTTGGAATTGGTTTGCCATGGGAACCCTAGTTCATCTAGGTATCTTGTATAACTTCTCCAACAAGCTTCTTTAAACAATTGATCAAATAATTCAAGGTATACTTCAAATTTCATCATCTTATGCATATATGATCTTCCATGGGTCCCAAAAGTCAAGAGAGTTGCAAGTTAGCAAGTTCGTTAATGGTGGTTGACCAGAGGAATTCATCTGATCAAAACTGGGTTTCCTAGACCCTATATCCTACACTTTTTATCATATGAAAATGATTCTAAGAGAAACTTTACTCTGAATGACATTCCAAAGAACTTTCATGTTGAGGTCTAGAGCTAGTTTTGCTTGGAAAGGCATTTTTTTTATGGTGAAAGATTATAGGTCATTTTGTCTAAACCCTAATTTGGAGGTCAACTTCCCAAGGTCATAACTTGCTCAATTTGTATGAGATGAAGGACTTCCAAGTTGCACAATCAAACTCAAGATGTCTACTATAACTTTTAGGTTTGGAAGAAGAGCTAATTCAACTTTTATGTGGATGTGATATGAGGATACATTATAGGTCATTTTGGACCAATGCCATTGAACAAGTGATTTTCCTCAACTTCAAAAATGTATAACTACTTAATATTAAATCCAAATCAGGTCAAATGTATAACTGCCATATGTTTTATCAGTTATTCTTTTGTGCTTCAGCCAAGCTGACTCACCGATACAACACTTGCACCAATTAACCCAAGATCATGGAACATTTGGAACAAGAGAACAGGGAGCTAAAGGACGAGATTTCCCGGTTGACTGCTATGATGGAGTGTATTCTTGCTACGCGTAATCAGTCTTCACCAACTCCTGCAACTCCTCCCTAGACGATTGTCATTTCCGAGGTTGCTACCTAGGCTGTTCCTATTGCTTCCAGCCAATCTGGTCCGTTTATGCCTGCTGGGTTCCCGTGGGGAATGCCACCAAATTTGTTCCTGAAGGATTTGCACCTACCTTTGTTTCTATGTCGGCATCTAGCCCGATCATGTCTGTGCCTCCTCTAGTTGTTCATACTTTGCCTCGTGTTGAGGACACAATCTACCACTCTGAGCCATCTGAGGGCCCAGATGTATATGAGAAGATGGGCAAAATGAAGGATCAGTTCCTTGAGTTGCAAAAGGAGTTGAAAACATTGAGGGGAAAAAACATGTTTGGTAAGAGTGTTACTGAACTCTGCCAAGTGCCAAATATGAAGATCCCAATGAAGTTCAAAGTCCCTGACTTTGAAAAGTATAAGGGAAACATTTGTCCACTAAGCCACCTTGTTATGTACGCTAGAAAGATGTCAACTCAAACTGATAATGACCAGTTGCTGATTCACTACTTTCAAGACATTTTGGCTGGTGTTTCTCTGAGATGGTATATGGGGCTAGACAGTGCAAGTGTCCGTACTTTCAATGATTTGGGTGAAGCTTTTGTTAAGCAGTACAAGTATAATGTGGATATGGCGCCTGATAGAGACCAGTTGAGGTTTATGTCTCAAAAGGATAAAGAGAAGTTTAAAGAGTATGCTCAAAGATGGAGGGAACTTCCTGCCCAGATTAATCCACCATTGGAAGAGAAGGAGATGACAATGATTTTCCTGAAGACCTTGAGTTCATTTTGTTACGAACGTATGATTTCCAGTGCCCCTAGTGACTTTACCAAAATGGTAAACATGGGGATGGGGTTAGAAGAGGGAGTCCGTGAAGGACGTCTATCCAAGGAAGAAGTATCATCTAGTAAGAAGTACGGTGGTGGTTTCTCCAAAAGAAAGGAGGGGGAAACCAATTCAGTATCGGTAGGGACGCAGAAGAGGGATCATGTCAGAAGGAGTTCTCATTCGCGTCAGCATCAACATCAAGTTTCTTCTGTAATTCCCGTGTTCTCAAACAAATTCCAACAATCAATCAGTTCTGATTCAACACCAACAACAATGTCAATAACAACCGCAACAAGGAACCAACTACAAAAACAACAATAATAACCAGCAAAACTTTGAGAGGAAGAAGGTCTCTTTTGACCCTATTCCTATGTCATACGCCGAATTATATCCATTCTTGGTTCTTAAGAACCTCATCCAACCAAGAAATCTCTGCAAGTTCCCGAGCCCCTTCCATGGTGGTTTAAACTCGAACTTCATTATGCCTTTTACCAGGGAGCCCCTGGACACGACATAGAGAATTGCTATCAGTTGAAGTACGAAGTACAAAAGCTCGTGAAAAGTGGGATGGTGTCCTTTGAGGACTGTGCGCCTAATGTGAAAGCCAATCCATTGCCTGCTCATGGTAATGCTACTGTCAACATGGTGGATGGTTGTCCGGGAAATTTCCGAGTCTTTGATGTACGACGTATTTGTAGGTCTCTGGTAGAGATGCATAAAACATTGTGTTTGATCAGTGATTGTAAGCACGGCCATGATGGTTGTGCAATTTGTAGTGTAAACCCCCATGGGTGTATGATCGTCAAGAGGGATATCCAGAAGTTGATGAACGAGAATGTAATCCAGATTCAACAGTCGAGGGA
The DNA here is from genome assembly GCF_024323335.1 of Lathyrus oleraceus. NCBI lineage: Eukaryota > Viridiplantae > Streptophyta > Magnoliopsida > Fabales > Fabaceae > Lathyrus > Lathyrus oleraceus. The sequence goes on along the minus strand of NC_066582.1, from coordinate 380,830,138 downwards.
TATAGATGATGTCAGTGTAATTATGCTAGTCTTTAAGACCTCTGAGCGGGTAGTAATTCAGTTTGACAGCAGCAACTACAACATTAGTAGATCGGTATCGCTGTCGGTTATACGGTTAGTGGGCCCTGTCCCGTATGCATTCGATAAAGCTGTGCCTTATCAGTATAATGCCACAATGGTGGAGAATGGTCAAAAGGTTCCGTTACCTGTAACAAATTTTGTGGTCAATATAGTTGATATTGCAAAGGTGGCCCGTAATGGTCGTGTCTTCGGTCTGGTCCTTCCGAGGAAGTAGAGGATGTTTCAGCGAGTAAGAATATGGATATGCTAGTGGTGAATCTAGTTAGTGCCATAGTGTGTCAGTCTGGTGAATCCAGCAAACTGAAGACTAATGATGATGATGAAGTTTTAAGGTTAATAAAAAGGAGTGAGTTTAATATGATGGAACAGCTGCTCCAAACCCCGTCAAAGATTTCGGTGTTGTCTCTGTTGATGAATTCCGAGGCACATAGAGAGGCATTGCAGAAGGTGCTTGAGCAAGCCTATGTTGAGCACGATGTTACTATGGATCAGTTTGACCATATTGTTGCTAACATCACTTCTTGCAATAATTTGAGTTTTTGTGATGAAGAGCTTTTTGAGGAATGTAGAAATCACAACCTAGCACTCCATATTTCAATGAACTGCAAGAAGGACGCACTGTCCAACATATTAGTTGACACTGGGTCATATATGAGCGTGCTTCCAAAATCAACTTTGTCCAGAATTTCTTATCAAGGCGCCCTTATGAGGTACAGTGGCGTGATTGTCAAAGCGTTTAATGGTTATCGTAAAACCGTCATTGGTGAAGTAGACCTTCCAGTCAAGATAGGTTCGAGTGATTTTCATATTACTTTTCAAGTGATGGATATTCACCCGGCCTATAGCTTTTTATCGAGAAGGCCATGGATTCATGAAGCCTGAGTTGTGACATCTACTCTACACCATAAGCTTAAATTTGTGAAGAACGACAAGCTTGTCGTTGTTGGTGGAGAGAAGGCGCTTTTAGTTAGTCATATGTCATCCTTTTCTTATGTTGAAGTTGAGGAGGAGGTTGGAACTTCGTTCCAAGCCTTGTCTATTGCTGCAGTGAAGAAAACTGGGGCACTCATGTCTTCTTTGAAGGATACTCAGAAAGCTATTGAAAGTGGCAGCATTGATCAGTGGGGTCATGTGATAGAAATTACTGAAAACAAGATTAGGGCCGGATTGGGATTTTAACTATGGTCGTTCAACGTCAAAGATGAAGATGTGCAACCGACTTTCCGCAGTGGAGGGTTCATTCATAGTAATGATCAACACTCAACTACAGTGATCGAGGATGGTGACGATGAAGACGAAGATTGCGCCAACTTTGTGACGCATGGCCAGACTTGCAAAAATTGGGTTGTTGTTGATATTCCTATTTTTTTTCATCGCTCTAAGTAAATTGTTTTTCATTTTTAAAATCCTTCCCCTATGCCTAAGGCAGAAGTGAACATTGTTAGCCAATTCAATTATCATCAATAAAATACAATTTTATTCATCCACATCTATGATGTTTTATTTTTACTTTTTTCTTTTCTGAAAATGGTAATCACAACAAAAACATAAATAAATGAATAATAATCTCCCATATGCATAATATTTGGTCATAATTCACTTCTCTAAAATCAAAATATCAAATCATTATGCAGGTTGGTTCCTAAATCCATTGAATACAATGATCATACTCCCTCTCCAAGCTTTGATTTCCCTATGTTTGAGGCTGAGGAAGAAAATGATGAAGAAGTATCTAATGAGTTATCTCGTTTACTTGAGCATGAGGAAAAAGCCATTCAGCCGTTTGAAGAGCAGATTGAACTAGTCAACTGGGTTCTTAAGATGATGTGAAGGAAGTCAAGATTTGGTCCCAACTGTGTCTAGAGGCTAAGAAGGGGTTGGTTGATCTTCTTCGAGAGTATTTAGATGTGTTTGTTTGATCCTATCAAGACATGCCTGGTTTGGATTCTGAGATTATGGAGCATAGATTGTCGTTGAAGCCAGAATGCCCGCCGGTCAAGCAAAAGATCAGGAGAACTCATCCTGATATGGCAGTGAAGATCAAAGAAAAATTACAGAAGCATATTGATACTGGTTTTCTTGTTACCGTCGAGTATCCGTGGTGGGTGGCCAATATTGTGCCTGTTCCGAAGAAGGATGGAAAAGTCCGTATGTGTGTCGATTATAGAGATTTGAACAAAGCTAGTCCGAAAGATGATTTCCCTCTGCCGCACATTGATATGTTGGTAGACAATACAGCTAAATTCAAAGTCTTTTTGTTTATGGACAAATTTTCTGGTTATAATCAAATCAAAATGGCACACGAAGATATGGAGAAAACCACATTCATTACGCCCTGAGGAACATTCTGTTATAGAGTGATGCCTTTTGGTTTATAGAATGCTGGTGCAACATACAAGAGAGCTATGACTACTCATTTTCATGATATGATGCATAAAGAGATCGAAGTCTACGTTGATGATATGATTGCCAAATCAAGTGATGAAGAAGAATACGTTGAGTATTTAAGGAAGTACAAACTCCGCTTGAATCCTAATAAGTGTACTTTTGGTGTTCATTATAGTAAGTTGTTGGGCTTTATTTTCAGTGAGAAGGGTATTGAAGTTGATCCTGCCAAGGTCAAAGCAGGCCAAGAGATGCCTGCGCCCAAAACTGAGAAGCAAGATAGTGTGTTGGCTGGCCATTTGGATCACCAACCGATTGAAGACTATCAGTCAGTGTAGTATGATTTTCTTGATGAAGAGATTTTGTACTTGAAGATGAAGGATTGTGACGAACCATTGCTTGAAGAAGGGCAATAGCCTAGTTCCCGTTGGGGCGTGGTATTTGATGGAGCTGTTAATCAGTATGATAATGGCATTGGGGCAGTAATTATCACTCCTCAAGGCACTAATTTTCCGTTTACAGCTAGATTGCCTTTCAAATGTACAAACAATATGGCTGAGTATGAAGCTTGCGTTATGGGGCTTGAAGAAGCCATCGATCTTAGAATCAAGTATCTTGACGTCTATGGAGATTCATCTTTGGTTGTGAATCAGATCAAGGGTGAATGGGAGACGAATCAACCCGGTTTGATACCATATAGAGACTATGTGGAGAGGATTTCAACTTTCTTTACAAAGGTTGAGTTTCATCATATCCCTCGAGATGAAAATCGGATGGCCGATGCTTTTGCAACGTTGGCTTCCATGATCATGGTGAAATTTTGGAATGAAGTTCCCAATCTGATTGCAATGCGTCTTGATAGACCGACTCATGTATTTGCTGTTGAAGAAGCTAAAGATGAAAATTTGTGGTATTTTGATATTAAGTGTTTCCTCCAAAGTCATATTAACCCAATTAGGGCATCTTTGAAAGATAAGAAGACTTTCAGAAGGTTAGCTAGCAACTTCTACCTGAATGGTGATGTGCTTTACAAAAGAAACTTCGATATGGTTATGCTCAGATGCGTGGATAGACACGAAACAGACCTGTTGATGATTGAAGTCCATGAAGGTTCCTTTGGTACTCATTCAAATGGACATTATATGGCGAAGAAGATGTTGAGAGCGGGTTACTATTGGCTGACAATGGAATTTGACTGTTACAAGTTTTTGAAGAAATGCCACAAGTGTCAAGTTTATGCAGATAAGATTCATGTTCCCCCGACACTTTTAAATGTTATTTCCTCTCCATGGCCCTTCTCCATGTAGGGGATTGATATGATTGGCATGATTGAGCCTAAAGCTTCAAACGGAAATCGTTTCATTTTGGTGGCTATTGATTACTTCACAAAGTGGGTTGAAGCGACATCATATGCAAATGTAACCAAGCAAGTTGTTGTGAGGTTTTTCAAGAATCAAATTATATGTTGTTATGGTGTGCCAAGTAAGATCATTACTGATAATGGATCTAACTTGAACAATAACATAGTGGAAGCTCTTTGTAAAGACTTCAAGATTTCAGATCATAATTCTTCTCCCTACAGACCTAAGATGAATAGGGTTGTTGAAGCTGCAAACAAGAACATCAAGAAGATCATTCAGAAGATGGTTGTAACGTACAAAGATTGGCATGAGATTCTCCCGTTTTCTTTACATAGGTAGCGTACATCCATCCTCACTTCAACAAGGGCAACCCCTTTCTCACTTGTTTATGGTATGGAAGTTGTGCTCCCTATAGAAGTTGAGATCCCATCATTGCGCATTTTGATGGAAGCCAAGTTGACAGAAGTTGAATGGTGCCAAACCAGATATGACTAGCTGAATTTGATTGAAGAGAAGAGGTTGACTACCATGTGTCATGGTCAGTTATACCAGCAGAGAATGAAGAAGGCATTTGATAAGAAGGTCAGGCCTCGTATGTTCCAAGAAGGTGACCATGTGCTCAAGAAGATTTTATCTTTGCAACCGGATGCTAGGGGCAAATGGACTCCTAATTATGAAGGCCCATATGTTGTGAAGAAAGCCTTTTCAGGCGGTGCTTTGATTATCATAACTATGGATGCTGAAGAGTTCACTCGTCCTGTGAACACCAATGTAGTCAAGAAATACTTCGTCTAAAAATAAAAGAACAACTCACTAAGTTGAAAACCCGAAAGGGCGGCTAAGGCAAAAATGAGCGTCTCGGTGGATTGAAAACCCGCAAGGACGATCCATGAAAATATTAGAGACATAAAACAGAAAATTTATCCCGATAGATTTAGCACCCTACCCTAGGGCAATCTATGCAAAAATTAGGGATTATGGCAAGTAATTGCATTTGGTTGATCCCTACTCGTGAAAGCAATTTTGAGCAAGTCAATCAGTTCTGATTCATCATTCTCAACAGAAGCCAAGAGCACGGTGGATATTGAAGTTGGTAGAAGGATTAGTGATCATTGTATTCAATGTGGCCCTTTTCCATGTAAATTACCATTTTTCAAACATTTGTAAAAGATTTATGGAGTCTTGTCATTTACAGACTACCATTCTAATAAATAAAGTTGAGCCTTTTATCCAATTGTTTCTACTCTTATTTATTTAGCCAAATAGAATTGAATTTTATGATGATAATTTTGAAATTGAATTAATAAGTAAAATCGTTTTTCTTAAATAATAATGAAAGCAATTACTTTTAAATGATCAATTTTAGGAAAGAATATCAACAGTCTGAGAACATGTGAGTCCTAAAATGAGAAGCATTGTTGGTCTTCCCCAAGCGGTTGGTTTGGTAACCTTTTCCTTTCCAACGGCAAGTCAGTATCCCCAACTGAGTTGTACGCTCGCATCCTCAACAGTTCGCATGTACCCAACACAGAGTTTTATCTCCAATAAGTCCCCAACAAAGTTCATTATTGATCCCTGACAGTGTTGACTCTTGAGCTAGTGTTTGATTTGGTCCCCTGCGAGGTTGCCTCCCATTTGACATGGTGTTGACCTAAAATTCCACACAGAGTTGACAATTCAGGTCCTCGATAGATCTTCTCTCTCTATCCCCAGTCAGGTTCGGGAATATCAGAGCCAGCATGTTTCTCCAGTTGGTGCTTCCATCTTGTCGAGATTAGCTGAGTGTTGTTGTGATGATTCAAATCGGTTACATTTGTATCCATTGTGACTATTTGTCAGCATAATCATCTATCATATACATACATATTCATACATCAGATATTTCATTATGCATGTTATTGCATTTGATTCCTTATTTTCTGATCCTCTACTATGGTGATATTGTTTCCCTATGCATATTTGGTGTGTCTGTCCTCTTTCAATGGTAGAATGCCAACCCCTTAAGCAGAAAGAATATAACTTTTCTCATTCCCCATTGAGTTATTTCCTCGTGGGTGATTATTATTTCAGTTTCCTCGCCAATTGATTATTTGGATGAAACCACTCCCCTTGAGTTATATCCTCATTTGGGTTGAGTCCTTGTTTGACCGTTTATTTCTAACTCTTACCTAGATAGATACTTTTGGGTCTCTTGAGAATCTACTACCCAGTAACTGGTAATATTCATCTCAATTTTTGAGTACTTGACTTTTACTCAATACCCGGCGAAAGTAATCTACTTCCTTTGTTTTCCCCGACAAGTTCGTTTTCACGTTTCCCTAGGCAGTCTATCTTGATATGTTCGTCTTAATTGATAACAAATATTTTCCCTTTTTTGGTTTTCTACCCAGTAAGAAGGTACTTATAATCCCTATTTCATTCCCCAGAGAGTTACTCCTTGATATGTTCATCCTAACCGATGAAGGATTTTCTCCCTTTTCGGTCTTCTGCCCAGTAACCGATAGTTGTAAATCCTGCCTTCCTCGCTGAGTCTATCCTTGATATGTTCATCCTAACCGGTGACAGATATTGTCTCTTTGGTATTCTATCCAGTACCTGATAGACATAATTCCTTCTTTTTCCCTGACAGTCTATCCTTGATATGTTCATCCTAACCGATGACGGATATTCTTCCTCTGAGTCTATCCTTGATATGTTCACTTTAACCGGTGACAAATATTCTCTCTTTATTCTTTTTCCTAATAACTGGTATTTGTAAATCCTATTTAATATTTTTCCCAGCAGTTTGTTCTTACCTAGTAACCGGTAATGAATACACCTCCTGTTTCCCTCAGCAAGTCATCCTTGATATGTTCACCCTAACCTGTAACGGATGCCTCTCTGTCAGATTATGTTATTTTCCTACCTAGTAACCGGTAATAGATAATATACTTATGGTACTCTTGTGTTGAAGTTCATTCTTCCCTAGTTGAGTTTGAGTGTGTATTTCCTCAGTGAAATCGCCATCCCCTGTTTGGTTCAGGTATTTCAGATTTGTTCTGATTTACACATTTCCCCCCGCAGATTTTCCCTTATTCCCCAGCCGAGTCCTTCCATTGATTTGTTTTCATGGAATTCTCTTGTGTCTCCAGCAGTTTTTAAGTCGTAGCCTGGCCTACGACAACACTTTTATCCCCTAGAGTCTCTGTCTCCCCAGTGAGTGTTCCTTATGAAATGCATTTTGCTCTTGTGGACTATCAGTCTCTCCGAATTCTTTTTATTTGTGGAAACATTTCCCTCCCCACAAAGATAACTTTTAACATTCAAATCATATGTGTAAGACCCCAATTTTGACCCTAAGATCCCTCATGAAATTTCATCATAAGCATTAACATTGGGATCATACCTTGGCATTTTCCTTACCCCACCTTCCTTGGGTTTGTTATGGGAGAGATCACCAAATACTTTGTGATTGTGTCATAGTTGTATTTTATCATTTCACTAACCAAAATATCAAAAATATGTCTTTGTATTTGCCTACCTCTTTTGTAGGAAGGGCATGATCCCATTGATTCATCAAGTTCACATCTAGGGTTTGAGACCCTCATGAACAAAGAGCACAACCAAGAATTGATCCAAGAATGATCATGAGCATCATATATGAGTCCCAATGTTCTCTACATGTTATATTGATCATGTTTTCTTCAATAGTTTGAGGGTGATTTGCCTTGGAAACCCTAGTTTGACTAGGTATCTTGAGTAACTTCTCCAACAAGCTATCTCACGAAATGATCAATTTCTCAAGGGAAACTTAAAAATTAATCATCTTATGCAGATATGATCTACCATGAACCAATAAAGTCAAGAGAATTGGAAGTTAGCAAGTTGGTTGATGGTGGTTGCCCAGATGAGTTCATTCGATCAAAACTGGGCCTCCCTAGACCCTATCTCCTACAATTTGCACCATATGAAAATGATTCCAAGAGAAAAATTACTATAAATAACATTTCAAACAACTTTCATGATGATACCTAGAGCTAGTTTTGCTTGGAAAATCATTTTCTATGTTGAAAAATTATAGGTCATTTTGTTTAAACCCTAATTTGAAAGTCAACTTCCCAAGGCCATAACTTGCTCAATTTTTATGATATGAAAGCTTTCCAAGTTGCACAATCAAATTCAATGTGCCTACTTCAACTTTTATGTTTGGAGTGGGCGCTAATTCAACTTTTTTGAGCATATGATATGAGCTTACATTGTAGGTCACTTTTGACTTATACCATTGATCAAGTGATTTTTCCAAACTTCAAAAATGCATAACTCTATCATTTCAAATCCAAATGACCTGAAATTGGTGACCATTTCGAAGGTCTTTGAGAGATCTACAACGTTTATGAAAACACTTTTCTCATTTCAATCTCACATAAAATGTTAAGCAAGGTGGAACATTGAGACATATGACTTGACACTTAGAAAAAATTTGATATGTCAAAAATTTCCAAAATTCCACCTCAAATTTCTTCAAGTTTCAAACTCCAAATGGAAAAGTGTTGAACATGAAAGTTATTCCTCTTAATCTCACCTTTCCAAAGAGCTCAAATTCATTCATTGTGGACGAGGAATGCATAGGTTGTGCATGGCATGAACATGGTGTCATCACTTGGCAAGGATCAAATTTCAAATCTTCATGCACACTTGCCTTGCAGTCCAAGTTGAATTCAGATTATCTCACACTCATTTTTGGATTTAGGGAAATGATTTTATGGGCCTACGCGCGCCCATGCACCCATGCATCATCAATACCAAATTTGGAAAGTGGATTTCAAGTGTGCAAAAAGCAATGGTTTCAGCTATAAATAGAGCCTCATATGCACAGCATTTCACAGACATTCGCGCCAGCTTTGATCCCTTAACTCTAACCCTCATATTGCAAAGGATAATCCTGAGAAATTCACTTGAATTTGAGTTTGAATTTCCACTGTTTTGAAATTCAAATCTCCAGGGATCCACAACCTTTTGAGCATTTAATCCTTCTTCTGCAAGCATTTGGAGTGAGATCAAGCACGAGCAAGAGCAATATCAGTTGAATCCAGACCTCCATTGAAGGTATTTTCCAGAAATTTTGATCTCTTCGATTCTCTCTAATTCTTGCTCAATTCTATTGATTCTTTGGTTGTCGAAGAAACTCAGTTCATGTACCTCAAATTTCAACTCCATGTATCTCTCAATATACTTGGAGTTAGAGTGAATTGAGGCTAGATTCGAACTCAATGTCATTTTTACTTTGAAATCATGTCCTTGTTTTTAATTTTGGTGATGGTTATGACTGAACCAGTCCGGCGAGGTTCGCCGGAGAAGACAACCGGTCCTTGGCCGCCGGTGGTGTGCTGGATGGTTCTGAGTCATAGGATCCATCTAATTTGTTTTAATCCTGAGCGTTCCTTTTGAATACCAACTGTGTGGCGCGCTGACTCAAGTGCACGGTGGAACGCATGTTTTGATCCACTTGATCTGCCACCTCAATTAATGAGAGAGATCAAGTGGTCCACGTTTTTTCTGATATTTTAATTGCTTTATTTTCTATAATTCATATTAAATTTAATATTGATCCCAAAAATATGGGACTTTCACCAAAAAAATTCAAATATTTTCCTCTTTCATATTCTGAATTAAAATTATTTTTTGGATCATTCTTAATATTTTTCATGGATTAATTGATTTTGCATTTTTTTTTAATTATTTAAATATATTTTTAAATGTCCAAAAATCATGAAAGTTTTTCTCCCAGGTCCTTTGACCTATGATAAATCTGATGGCCATTTCTTTGGTGTTTTGATGAGATTTAAGGAATTGGATAAACCATATTTATTTTAAATGCACTATTTTAGTATTTTTAATTTGAATAAATGCCAAATAAATTTGTTGACCAATTGTGATGACTTGTTTATGTTTGACTCTTGTTGTTGGGCCTTGGTCAAGGTTCATTTGATTTTGTCAAATTAATATCATTGGATTTAGGGGATTGATGGAATGTACATTCCATCTCCAAAAATGAATGAATGATACTAATTTGGTAAAAGTCCTCCTTTGACCAATTTGTGTTTTGATCCATTTCCCTCCCACTTCATCTTATTCCCTTTCTTCATTCATTCATTCCATTTGGCCTATGCTATCTCAAAAATCCTAAGGCTAGTTGATTGAAAAATTGACATGAGTATGGATGATATTAGGCCACCCCTTTTGCATATTCCTTTTGTATGTGGTATGTTTCATGAGCATAGTCTACTATATTATGTCTCTAACATGCATTAACACCAAAATTTTATTGTCCGGCCTCAAATAGTTGTGACTTCTACATAAGTCCAATTACGATTGCTTAACATAGCGCTATATTTGTGACATAAAAAGGCATAATCATTCTAGTTAGTGAGATTGTAAGTCTCCCCTCTTTCATGGTATTGTGTGGAAACTTGGCCTTTTTCCCTTCCTTTGGAATATGTCTTGGTTCAAGGATCCAAGCTTGTGATAAGTGGGTTGAGTGTTCTCCAAAGAATGACTTCAATTAAAGAGAAAAAGCAAAATCAAAGCAATACTAACTTCTAAGCTATTAACTACTAACTTTTAATTTCAAGCCCTTTACTTTAATGCCATTTAATTTTTGCTTCTATTCATTTGCCATTGTTCATATCATTCTTATTGTTTATGTTAATGCAATTTTCACTTTGTCCACTTGGACCATATTATGTGATATATTTTGTTCGTATATTTTGTTTGTTTGTGTGGTCTTTGACCATTAATGTACATAATAACAACAAAAACCCTAAAAAACTTTTGAGTGGACTGTTGGCTTGATCTTGGACAAATGGACTTAGAATTTAGGCAACATTCCTATGCTAAAGGACTTGGCCAATGCCAACTTGTTGAAGAACCAAGTGCTTACAAATTCAACTTCATCTGATACATCATTCAAGATCCTTTTGAGTTCATCTGCAACATGATCATTGTGGAGTTGTTACTTTGAAGCTGTGACTTGTGGAATTCATCTGTTACATGGGCTATTTTTAAGAAGATCATGGAATGGATAAGCTTGGATGTGGCCATCTTTATTTGATGCCTTTCTATTCAAGATAATATAATTGTGCATTTGTGTGTTGCTTGATTCTAAAAGAGTCCAAGGGAATTCTGGGTTTCTACTGACATTCTTGTCTATTGGATTGCTACCCATTTGGTCAGATCTTTTCAACTCTAAACTTTTAATTTTTTGTACATAGGGTAGTCTCTTCATCTTCTCCCCATTTCTTTAATTCAAAATCTCTCCTTCCATTTTTTCAAAATCTTCTTTGTGTGAACTATCTTTGTTCTAAAACTTTGACCACTTTGCAAAAAGATAGAAACTTTGGCCTTATGCCATTGTGTTTTCAAACTTATTTTCTTAAATCAAACTTGTAAATAAACTTAACTATACTTGACCTAAACTTTCAAAAAATCCAAAAAGAACTAACTCATTCAAACCATTTTAGGCCTTTGTGCCTTTCAAACTTAATTTTGTTAAAAGCAATGTATCCACTTTGAAATTTGTATCACGAACTACGAGGTTTTGATCCCTCATTTTTATGTTGGTACGTAGGCACAAGACCGAAGGTCTTGTCAAACACAAAAATATAATCAATGAATTCTTTTCTCGTCCCCCCATTCTATTTTTTGTAAACATCACTTTATACCAAGTTAATATGCATACAAAAAGGGCTCCCTAAGAGTACCTAGGACACTTTGGGTGCTAACGCTTTCCCTCTGTGTAACCAACCCCCTTACCTGTAATCTCTGACATTTTATTAGTTTTGATTTGAAAACTTCTTACCTTTTGGGTTTTGTTCGCACTTTTTCCCTTTTCCTTTGGAAACAATAAAAGTGCGGTGGCGACTCTTGTTATTTTACCTCTAGCTTGTCAATAGCTTGATGATCATGAATTTACCGCTACAATATGCATCATGAAGTCTCTTAGGGACTAAAATTTGTTTCTATATGTTGTTATTTAAGCCCATTCTACAAAGTTGATGCGAAGATTTTAACCTTCACATCCTCAGTTAGAATGTCCTTAAATAGGGGCAGTTGTAAGACCTTAATTTTGACCCTAAGATCCATCATGCTATCTCATCATCTGCATTGGCATTGGGATCACACCTTGGCATCCTCCTTACCCCGCATTCCTTGGGTTTTCATTGGGAGAGGTAACCAAACATATTTGATTGTATCATACTTTGTTTTTCATTATTTAGTAACCAAAATACCAAAAATATGTCCATGTATAGTTTGTTGCTTTTTTAGGTAGTGTGTGAGTTCACCTAGGCTCCATCAAGCTCATATCCAGGGTTTAAGACCCTCAATGCCTGACCAATCAAGAAATGGTTTACATTGACTCTAGACATCATGTATGGATCCCCTTGATCTTCATTTATCACTTTGATCAAGATTTCATCAAGAGTTTGAAGTTTGTTTGCCTTGGAAACCCTAATTCATCTAGATATCTTGTGTGACTTCTTCAACAAGTTTCTTCAGCAATTGTTCAAATATTTCAAGGGATAATTCATATTACATCATATTACACATATATGATTCTCCATGAGTCCCAAATATCAAGAGAATGTCAAGATGGCAAGTTGGTTCATGGTGGTTGACCAGAGAAAGTCAACTGGTCAAAACTGGGGTTCCCTAGACCCTATCTACTACAATATTTGTCATATGAAAATTATTCCAAGAGCAATGTTACTCAAAATGACATTCCAAAATCATCTCATGGCTTAATATTGAAGGACTTGCGCATGGGTGCAATATGTGGTACCATTTGGAAGGATTTCATGATCAAACTCATTTCAACATTGCATGGCTTAATGCAACACTTTCAGCATGACCTATGCACGATTTTGGACCTTTTCAAATGATTATTTGGGCTTTGCACACGCCCATGCTAGCTCATGAAGGAAGTTGCTAATTTTAAACATTCAAATGAAAGTGTGTGAAAAGCATATGAATTGGCTATAAATAGAGAAGCAATGTGATCAGAACTTCGTCAATTCCTTGCCCAAGCTTTTCCAGAGCAATCCAAACCTTCCATTTCATAGAATTCTTGAAGGTTTCATTTAAAATGGAGCTTGAACTTCATATTCTGTTTGGAAGTTCAAACTCCAAGAATTCATTGCCTTCTTCATCTCAATTGGTTTCTGCAAGCAAGAGGAAGAGAAAACAAGCAAATCCAGATCAAGATCAAGTGAATTTCAAGCAACTCGAAGGTGATTTTTCAGAAACTTCACATCTTCGTTTCTCTCTCAATTCTTCATCATTCTTTGTGATTTTTGGTTGGCTGAAGTCCTACCAATGTAGACAACAAGATTGAGTTGCTTTGAGGTAAAATCGAAATAACTCAGTTCATGATCCTCAAAATTCAAATCCCTGTATCTTTTTATATACTTGGAATTGGAGAAAATTGAGGTCAGATTCGTGATCTTGAGCATTTTCTCTTTGAAATAGTGTCCTTGTTTGTCATTTTCCATTGAAATAAGGTTGGACCAGTCCGGTGGAGGTCACCGAAGAAGATGACCGGAGCCCTAGTTCTGGTGGTGTGTTATCACGCTTCCTGGCCATCTGATCAAGTTGAAATATTATAATCTGGACCGTCCCATTTGATTACTATGCATACATTTGTTTGACCAAGGTCCACCATGGAACACACGCGTGTGGCCATCAAATCTGCCACCTCAATTAATAAGGGAGATCTGATGGCCCTTTTTTTTTTCTATTTTGATTTTAATTTCTGATTTTATGTTTAATCCTTTTATTTTGTTTAATTCATAATAATTTCATTTGTAATCCAAAAAATATGGGATTTTCACCAAAAATCTTTAAATATTTTCCTTTTTCATTTTCTGAATTAAAATTATTTTTTGGATTAATTTTGATATTTTTCATGAATTAATTGTTTTTGTGCATATTTTTAATTGTTTAAAAATACTTCTGACTTTTCAAAAATCATGAATTTGTTTGTATAAGGTCCTTTGACCTTGTTTGACCTAGGATAAATCTCTTGGCCATTTATTTGGTGTTTTGAAGAGGTTTTAGGTTTTGACCAAATTAAATTGAATTTTATGCATTTTTAATTTGATTTTTAATTGATTAATTATGTAAAAATTATGTTGAGCCATTTTTATGGTCTTGTCATGTTTGACTATTTGTTTGAGCCTTGGTCAAGGTTGATTTGACTTTTGTTTGGTTAAAATCATTGGACTTAGGGGATTGATGAAATGTATATTTCATCTCCCAAAATGAATGAATGATTTTAATTTGATAAAATTCATCCCATGACCAATTTGTGCTTCTCTCATCTCTCCTCTGTAAGACCGCAATTTTGACCCTAAGATCCCTCATGCTTTCTCATCATATGTATTAGCATTGGGATCATACATTGGCATCCTCTTTACCCCTCATCCATTAGGGTTATTTTGGGAGAGATCACCAAGCACTATGTGATTGTATCATACTTGTTATTTTAATAACTAAAATACCAAAAATATGTCTTTGCATTTTCCTAATTCTTTTGTAGGTAGGGCACTTGATCACCTTTGATCTATCAGGTTCACATATAGGGTTTAAGACCTTTTTAACTAGAAGCTCAACCAAGGATGATCCATAAATGTCTCTAGGCATCATATATGAGACCCTATGAGCTTCACATGTTATTTTAATCAAGAATTCTTTAAGAGTTTGGAATTGATTCACCTTGGAACCCCTAATTCATCTGGGTATCTTGTGTAACTTCTCCATCAAGCTTCTTCACCAATTGATAAAATATTCCAAGGGACATCTCAAATTTCATCATCTTATGCATATATGACGTCCCATCAGTCCAAAAGGTCAATAGAATTTCAAGTTCGCAAGATGGTTGATGGTGGTTGACCAGAGGAATTCATCTAATCAAAACTGGGGTTCCCTAGACCCCATCTCCTACAATTTTCATCATATGAAAATGATTCCATGAGAAACGTTACTATAAATTCCATTACAAACAACTTTCATGTTGAGATCTAGATCTAGTTTTGCTTGGAAAGTCATTTTTTATGTTGAAGGATTATAGGTCATTTTGTCTAAACCCTAATTTGGAGGTCAACTTCCCAAGGCCATAACTTGCTCAATTTTTATAAGATGAAATATTTTCAAGTTTCACAATCAAATTCAAGGTGTATACTTAAACTTTGATGTTTGTAGGAAGAGATAAATCAATTTTTATGAGCATGTGATATGAGGATACATTATAGGTCATTTTGGACCAATAGCATTGAACAAGTGATTTTCCTTGACTTCAAAAATGCATAACTCATTCATCCCTAATCCAAATAGGTCAAATTTGTGATCATTTTGAAGGTCTTTGAATGTTCTACAACTTTGATGAAGACACGTTTCTCATTTGAAGCTCACATAAAAAGAAAGCCAAGGTGGAATAATTGAACATATGGCTTGACACTTAGAAAAAAAATTGACATGTTGAAATTTCGGAACTTCCACCTCAAAATTAATCATGATACAAGGTTCAAATGTGAAATCGTTCAACATAAGTCTTGTTCCTCTTGATCTAACCTTTACAAAGAGTCCAATTTCATCCATTTTGGACAAGGTTTGAGTGGTGTGCGCATGGTCTGAACATGGCTGTATCATTTGGCAAGGATCAAACTTGAAACAACTGCACACTTTTGGCTTACATTCCAATTCACTTCCAGACTCAATTACATGTAATGGTGGACTTAACTGAGTAGCTTCATGGGCATGTACACGCCCACGCAAGCATGCATCACTTAATTTCCAAATTTGGAAACATTTTGAAGGTGCAAATAACACTTGAATTTGCTATAAATAAGAGCCTCTAACATCAGAAATGGGGACCCTTGCACGCCAGCTTTGCCTCCCACACTTGAAACCCTCACATTTGAAAGGAAAACCTGATAATTTTCATTTGAAAATTGAGTTTGAATCTCACTGTTTGGAGATTCAAAAACTCCAGGATCCAAAGCTTTATTTCAATCCTAAGTTACTTCTGCATGCTTCCTGAGCAAGATCAAACAAGAATTGAAGCAAGATAGATCAAGTTCTACACATCATTGAAGGTATTTTCCAGATTTTTTCTTCTCTTCGATTCTCTCTTAATTCTCAAAAATTCTCTTGGATCCTTAGTATTCTGAAGTCCTACCAATGTAGGCAAGAAGATTGAGTTGCTTTGAGGTCAAATCGAAGAAACTCAGTTCATGTACCTCAAATTTCAACTCCATGTATCTCTCAATATACTTGGAGTTAGGATGGATTGAGGTCAGATTCGTGATCAGTGCCATTTTTACTTTAAAATCATGTCCTTCTTTTTCATTTTTGTGATGGTGATGAGTGGACCAGTCTGACCAAGGTCGCCTAAGAAGACGGCCGGCGCTTTGCTCCGGCAAGGAGGTAGCAGGGTACAGAGCCACATGATCAATTCGATTTGTTTTAATCATGAGCGTTTCTTTTGATTACCAACTGTGTGGCGCGGTGACTCGTGTACACGATGGAATGCGTGTTTTCATCCACTTGATTTGCCACCTCAATTATTGAGAGAGATAAAGTGGTCCACGTTTTTTCAGATTAATTTATTTTCATTTTATTTGTTTCATTTTCATTAATTCATATTAAATTTAATATTGATCCAAAAAATATGAGAGTTTCACCAAAAAAAAATAAATAAAATACTCTTTCATTTTCTGAATTAAAATTATTTTTTGGATCATTATTAATATTTTTCATGATTTAATTGATTTTGTGAATATTTTTGATTGTTTAAAAATAATTCTTAATTGTGATTTAATTGATTTAATTTAAATATATGTCCTTTGACCTTGAGGTCAACCATAATTTTATTTAATACATATTTTTATTATTTTTAATTTTTAAATGCCAAATTAATTGGGTAGATCCATTTTAATTAACTTTGTGAGTTTGACTTGTGTTGTTGGGCCTTGGTCAAGGTTGATTTGACTTTGCTAGGTTAAGATCATTGTATTTAGGGGATTGATGGAATGTACATTCCATCTCCCAAAGTTATTGAATGATCTTAATTTGGTAAAAGTCCTTCTTTGACCAATTTGTGTTGAATCCATTACCCCTCCCTCTTCATCTCATTCCCCTTATTTATCCATTCATGTCATATACTTATGATATCTCTATATCCTAAGGCTAGTTGATTGAAAAATCAACATAAGTATGGATGAGATTAGATCCCCCAATTTTGCATATTCTTTTTGTGTGTGGCATGTTTCATGAGCATAGTTTATCATACTTTGTCTCTAACATGTATTAACACCAAAATTCTATTGCCCGACCTCAAATAGTTGTGACTTCTACATAAGTCCAATTACGATTGCTTAAATAGCGCTAAATTTGTGACACAAAAGGCATAGCATTCTAGTTAGTGAGATTATAAGTCTCCCCTCTTTCATGGTATTGTATGGAAACTTGGCCTTTTTTCCTTCCTTTGGAAGATGTCTTGGTTCAAGGATCCATGCTTCTGATAAGTAGGTTGAGTGTTCTCCAAAGAATGACTTAAACAAAAACAAAGCAAAAGCAATACTAACTTCTAATCAACTAACAACTAACATTTAATTTCAAGTCATTTACTTTTAATGCCCTTTAATTTTTTAAGCTTT
The DNA here is from genome assembly GCF_024323335.1 of Lathyrus oleraceus. NCBI lineage: Eukaryota > Viridiplantae > Streptophyta > Magnoliopsida > Fabales > Fabaceae > Lathyrus > Lathyrus oleraceus. The sequence goes on along the minus strand of NC_066582.1, from coordinate 380,812,620 downwards.
ATCCATTTGCCATTATTCATACCATTCAAATTGTTTACTTTAATGTTATTTTCCCTTTGTCCACTTGGACCATATTTTGGGATATATTGTGTTTGTATATATTTGTGTGTTTGTATGGTCTTTTGACCTTAATGTACATAATAAGAACAAAAACCCTAAAAAAAACATTTTGTGTGGACTTTTGGTTTGATCTGAGACTATTGGACATAGAATTTAGGCAACACTACCTATGCAAAGGACTTGGCCAATGCCATCTTTCATGAAACCAAGTGCTTGTGAAATGAACATTCATCTGATACAATGTTGAAGATCCATTTGAGTTCATCTGCAACATGATCATTGCGAAGCTATTATTTTGAACCTGCAACCAATTTCATCTTTGAAGCCATTTGATACATGGGAAATCTTGAAGAAGATCATGGGATTATTAAGCTTGGATGTGGCTATCTTTATTTGATGCTTTGATCTTCAACTTGCTATTTGTATATTGATTGTTGCTTGACTCTAAAGTCCAAGGGAAATTTTGGTTTCTATATGACATTCTTGTCTATTGGATTGCAGCCCATTGGTCAGATCTTTTCAACTCTCAACTTTCAAATTTATGCTTGGGATTAGTCTCTTCATCTCCTCCCGACTGATTTAATTTCAAATTCTCTCCCTCCTTTTAAAATCTTCTTTGCTTGTGCTTGTTTTCTAAACATAGACCATATTGAAAATTAGAAACTTTGGCCTTATGCCATTGCATTTTCAAACTTCTTTTCTTAAATAAACTTAACCATACTTGACTTCAAAATTTTCAAAAGACAAAAATAACTAACACTCATTCAAACCATTTTAGGCCTCTTGTGCCTTTATTAGATTTAAAATTTTGTTAAAAGCAATGCACTCACTTTGAAATTGATACCACGAACTACGAGGTTTTGATCCCTCATTTTTATGTTGGTACGTAGGCACAAGTCCGAAGGTCTTGTCAAACATAAAAGTATAACAAATGAATTATTTTCTCATCCCTCCACTCTATTCATTGCAAATATCATTTTGTACAAAAATATATATGCACACAAAAAAGGGCTCCCTAGGAGTACCTAGGACACTTTGGGTGTAAACACCTTCCCTCTGTGTAACCAACCCCCGTACCTGCAAACAACATTTTATTAGTTTTTATTTGAAAATTTCTTACCTTTTGGGTTTTGTTCGTACTTTTCCCCTTTTCCCTTGGAAACAATAAAAGCGCGGTGGTGACTCTGGTTTAATTGACGTCTAGCTTATCCATAGCTTGATGGTCATGAATTTACCGCCACAGAAATTAAGTGGCGACTCTGCTGGGAGTAGTCTCCAGTGGGTTTAACCTACTTTTGTGTGTGTATATAATTGTATATTTGATGTACGTAGATTTGCTTGTATGATATAATCTGCTTGTTGTGCTTGGTGATCTCTAAGTGGTGAGATAAGTTCTAACCCGATTTTGAGTGAAATTAAGATAGGAGGATGGTATAGTCATGTTCGACTTGTGTGGAGTAGTCCTTAACCAGTTGGGTTGAGACCCATCTACTCAGTGGAGACCTTTTGGAGTTGGGAATGTCACACAAGTTATTTGTGGTTAGGCATTACTATCTCTGATTTGGGGTCCGAGAAGCTGAGGATCGTAGAACATTTAACCCCTCTTGGCCTATTTAGGACATAGTGCGGAGATTGTTCAAGTGTAGACTTGATAACAGTTGTTACGTGATACTACACTCAGACGAGTTTCTCTTGAGAATATTATGGGTTGATGAGTCAGTCATCCTAAGCTGTAATAGCTGATAGATGTAATTAAGACTCTGGGAACTTTTTAGAACATGATCTACAGGTTTTTATCCTCAGTTCACTCCTTTGGGATGGTTCTTACCTAGTCTCCATGCTCGTGACTCACAACAAACCCTTGATTCTTTGTTGATCCAATCAAGTCTTGTCAATGTGAATGGAACTTGGGTGTTGATAAGGTGTAAACCATAATCCACCAAAATGGATGATTGATCTGGACAATGACTTGATTCATCCCTTGACCTTTGTTTATTTGCCTTGTGTGTGATCCCTTATTTTTTATTGTTGCATTCATGCATTCATGAGCATCATAACATTCATCAAACGAAAATTTCAAGGAACTGAGGTCTTATTTGCAAATATTTTCAGACCATGGATTGTGGATGAAGGAACACTAAGAAGTACAGTTTCAGATGTCCAGACTTGAAAGAGTTTAGGAAGCTAGCATATTTTGTATTATATCCCTTGGACTTCAAGCAATGTCATGGGAAGCTTCTGTCTATTTTATCTACTGATGTGGTTGAAGGACTTCTGAGTGTATTGGTTCAGTTTTATGACCCACTCTATTGTTGCTTCACTTTTCCTGGTTATCAGCTTGTGCCTACATTGGAGGAGTATGCCCATCTCTTGGGAATACCTGTTTCTATCAAAGTGCCTTTCTCTTGGGAATACCTGTTTCTAACAAAGTACCTGAGATAGAGGCTCATTGGGTGAAGAAAGGAGGTTTGTTTGGGTTGACTTCTGAGTTCCTCATCAAGGAAGCTACTGCCTTTGCTCAAGCCGGTAGTGTGGATGCTTTCAAGGCTATCTTTGTGTTGTTCATCTATGGTTTAGCCTTGTTCCCTAACATTGACGGTTTTGTTGATGTTAACGCCATTAGAATCTTCTTGATTAGGAATCATGTGCCTACTTTGTTAGTAGATATGTATTTCTCTTTGCATCTAAGGAATTCTAAAGGTGGTAGAACGATTGTGTGTTGTGTTCCTCTTCTGTACAAGTGGTTTATTTCGCACTTGCCTCAGACACCTACTTTTGTGGAGAACAAACAATGTCTACCGTGGTCTCAGAGACTTATGTCTCTCACTAATGATGATATAGTTTGGTATGATCCTTTATTAATCATTTTGGAGGTTATTGATTGTTGTGGTGAATTCTCTAATGTGCCTCTCATTGGTACACAAACAGGAATCAACTACAATCCTTCTTTGGCTCGTTGTCAACTTGGGTTCCCCTTGAGAGACAAACCTAGTAACACTTTGTTAGAAGGTCTTTTCTATCAAGAGGGTAAAGATCCCCAACATTTGAAGCAGAAAATTGTGCATGCTTGGCATAATGTGCATAGGAAGGGAAGATCTGAGTTTGGTCTGTGCAATTGTGTAGCTTTGGAAGCTTATACTTGAAATTATGGTATCAGATATAAGATGTCGAAGGTAATGTCACGACACTAATATCTGTTAACACATAATAGGATAAAGATACAGAATGGTAAAGCAAATGACACAAGCAATTGTTAACCCAGTTCGGTGCAACTCACCTACGTCTGGGGGCTACCAAGCCAGGAAGGAAATTCACTAAAATAGAATTAGTTCAAAGACTCTCCATACACTTCAACAAGTTACAGTCTTTCTCACCTAATCTCTACCCATGCAATTTCTACCTAAGCACTCTTAGATATGAGAACCCACTCACTTCCCTACAATCACACCTGTGATCTTAAACAACAATCCCTTGAGAAAAGAAAACACTTTTCAATTACACACTCTTGATTTTACTTCACAGTTTCAATCAAGAAGACACACTCTCGATCTTGCGTCATAGCTTTGATCAAGAAGACACACACTCTTGCTTAACAGCTTTAGAGTGACAAATTACAACCACAAATCAGTCCAATTCAATCATCAATGGATGACTTGATTGACTTACAAATCTCATGACTAAACAGACACAAACCGTAGCTCTCTCTCTATATTTTGCTCAGTATTGGTTGTGTGTTCAAACAAGTTTTCTAAGTCCCTTTTTATAGAAGAATCCAGCTGGGCTTGGACATCTTCAAAACCCTAAATCTATTTTCCAATCAAATCTTTTCATAACAGCTGGTTAGATCTCCTTGGAAAATAAGTAAATCTGGTTGTAATCCATGATTGAATGCGCCAGCTAATCAGATCTTTAATCATACAAAGATTGCCATTAATTGTGCAATCACAACACACTAGATATTCATACTGAATGTTCTGTGTATAGGATGTCATGACATCGGGTCTGACATCCTGGAACAGTCCTGCATAATCCAATAATTCCTTTTATAACTTCTAGCAGATACAACCATATCAGATGTCATGACCTTGTGTATGTCATCTAAAACAATCCTGCATGAACATGTCTTTCATTTAAGCTCCAGCAGGTACATCCAATATCAGAAGCCATGGTATTGTATGTGGCATTCTGAAACAATCCTACCTGAACATGTTCTTGAACTCCAACAGGTACATATGATATCTCATGTTAAGACATCACACATAACATCTTGTGAACACTCTTTGTTTTACCAAAATTGCTGCCAACACTTGGAATCAACAAACTCCCCCTTTGGCAAATTTTGGCTAAAACATATATCTGTCCTTTTTGTTCACAAGGTAAACTATCAGCAGTTAAACATAACAGTAGTTTAAATAGCAGCAGAAGTAAATACAATTACTAGATATAGCTACTAGTAATACACACATGCACAAGGGTACTTCTCCTCCCCCTAAATTTGTGCAACAAAAACAGAATTACTAGTTATGGATGCAACTAGTAAGACACACAAATGCACAAGGGTACTCCTTCTCCCCCTATATCCGTGCACACAACAAACAGTCTCCATGAACATAACAGCTACTGTAACTCCAGCACCTGTACCAGCCAGAATGTCATTCTGACATCTGCTTCAACATCAACACTTGTGCACCATATCAGACATCCTCTTTGACATCTGTAAACAACATTCTGTTTTAACACCTGTGCACTTCCTTCAATAATAGCTGTCCTCCAGCTATAAACATCTCACAACTTCCACAACAACTTCCATATCAACACTTCTCCCCCTTTTTAGTCAAAATTGACCAAAGGTGACCTTTTTCAAAAACAATAAAACTTCAGTCTTCCAAACATCAGCATTAGAATAGCTTCCAGCCACACAGTCTAGTCTTCGCCACATCACACTTTACCCAGTCAGAAATATCCTTTGAGATAACCACAAACTCCTTTACTTGTTATAGGTTCTCCTGAACACAGATCACCAACTTCCCCCTTAAACATTCAAACTGATTGGCATCCAAAGCTTTAGGGAAAATTTCTTCTAATTGCTCTTCAGTAGTAACAGGCTCCAGAGTTATGATCTTCTCTTCTACAAGTTCTCTCATGAAGTGATGATGAATGTCAATGTGCTTTGTCCTGCTATGTTGAAAAGGATTTTTGGAAATATTTATGGCACTCAAGTTATCACAGTATAATGTCATGACTTCTTGTGTGACATTGTATTCAAACAACATCTGCTTCATCCAGACCAGTTGAGAACAGCTACTCCCAGCTGCTATGTATTCAGCTTCAGTAGTGGATAGAGATACACAGTTTTGTTTCTTGCTGAACCATGAAATCAGAATGTTCCCCAAAAAGAAGCATCCTCCAGATGTGCTTTTCCTATCATCAGCACTTCCAGCCCAGTCAGCATCACAGTAACCAGTCAACATGGATCCAGATCCATGAGTATACAACATCCCATAGTCACTGGTGCCATTGACATATTTCAGTATTCTCTTCACTTGGTTTATGTGATCGACTTTTGGTTCAGCTTGATACCTAGCATAAACACCTACAGCAAATGCAATGTCAGGTCTGCTTGCTGTGAGATATAGCAGACTACCTATCATGCTTCTGTATAGACTCTTACCAACACTGACACCATTTTCGTCTTTGGAGATTTTCACATGAGTAGGAGCAGGTTTCCTTTTATGGCTTGCATTTTCCATGCCAAACTTCTTCACAATGTTCTTGGCATACTTGCTTTGAGATAGAAAGATAGAGTCTTCCATCTGTTTGACTTGTAGCCTAAGAAAGTAGGTCAGTTCTCCAACAAGGCTCATCTCAAACTCAGATTGCATTTGTCTAACAAAATGTTCAACCATCTGTTCTGACATCCCACCAAATACAATGTCATCTACATATATTTGTGCCACCATGAGCTTTCTTCCTTCATTCTTCACAAACAGAGTTTTGTCAATACCTCCTTTCCTATATCCATTGTCAGTGAGGAACACTGTGAGTCTCTCATACCAAGCCCTGGGAGCTTGCTTCAGCCCATAGAGGGCTTTCTTCAATCTGTACACATGTTATGGAAGATTTGGATCTGTGAATCCTTTAGGCTGTTCAACATATACTTCTTCATTTAAGTAGCCATTCAGGAAGGCACTTTTTACATCCATTTGAAACAGTTTGAATTTCAGAATACATGCCACTCCAAGCAATAGTCTAATGGACTCAAGGCGAGCTACAGGAGCAAATGTTTCATCAAAGTCTACTCCTTCAACTTGAGTATATCCTTGAGGTACTAATCTAGCTTTGTTTTTAGTAACAACCCCTTGTTCATCAGATTTATTCTTATATACCCACTTTGTTCCTATGACATTTACTCCTTCAGGTCTAGGAACCAATTTCCATACTTCATTCCTCTTGAACTGGCCTAACTCCTCTTGCATGGCATTGATCCAAAACTCATCAGTCAAGGCTTCCTTGGTATTTCTGGGTTCAATCTTTGACACAAAGCAGCCATGTGAGATCACTTCCCTTGATCTAGTAGTGACTCCTTTATCTGGATCTCCTATGATAAAATCTTTGGGATGATCCTTCTGAATTCTGATAGAGGGTCCCTTGTTGATTTTGTCATCTTCAGGTTCAGCTTGAGGAGGTTCTTCTTCCTTATTTTTGTCTGAGAAGTCAGCTGGAGAATCATTCAGAGATGTCTCGACATCGTCTGTGACATTTGCCTGTTGGTCATCAACCACAACATTAATGGATTCCATCAATACATTAGTTCTGGAATTAAAGTCCCTGTAAGCTTTGCTGTTTGTTGAATAACCCAGAAATATTCCTTCATCACTTTTGGGATCCATCTTCCTTCTTTGCTCACGATCAGCCAGGATATAGCATTTGCTAGCCAATACATGGAAGTATTTGACTGTAGGTTTTCTTCCTCTCGAGACTTCATAAAGGGTTGTGGGGGTCCCTTTCTTTAATGCCACTCTGTTGTGAACATAGCAGGCTGTGTTCATGGCTTCAGCCCAAAAATGATAGGGTAATTTCTTAGCATGAATCATAGCTCTGGCTGATTCTTGAAGAGTCCTATTTTTTCTTTCCACCACACCATTTTGCTGGGGAGTGATGGGAGATGAGAACTCATGATGAATTCCTTCTGAAGAGCAGAATTCAGCAAATGTGCTGTTCTCAAACTCCTTCCCATGATCACTTCTAATTTTGACAACAGGACTTTCTTTTTCCCTTTGAAGGTTCAGACAAAGCTTCTTAAAGACTTCAAATACATCAGATTTTTCTCTTATAAAATTGATCCAGGTGTATCTGGAGAAATCATCCACCATCACATATGCATATTTCTTCCCACCAAGGCTTTCTACTTGCATGGGTCCCATCAAGTCCATATGAAGGAGTTCCAAGACTTTGGTAGTTGGGTCATGTCTGAGCCTCTGGTGTGACATCCTTGTTTGCTTTCCAATCTGACATTCTCCACAGATTTTTCCCTCATCAATCTTTAAGTTGGGAATTCCTCTAACAACTTCACTTGATATGATCCTCTTCATACCTTTAAGGTGTAGGTGACCCAATCTTTGATGCCATATCTTCACTTCTTCTTCTTTGGCTAAGGTACACATTGAAGAGTATCAAGTTTCTTGTGAGCTCCACATGTAGCAGTTGTCTTTGGACCTAACTCCCTTCATGATTACTTCATTTCCTTTGTTAGTAATCAGACATTCAGTTCTGGTGAAGTTTACATTCAGACCTTGATCACATAGTTGACTGATGCTTATAAGATTACCAGTTAATCCCTTAACAAGTAGGACATCATCAAGGTCAAGAACTCCAGGGCAATCCAGCCTACCCATTCCCTTGATTTCACCCTTTGCACCATCACCATAGGTAACATAACTCATGGCATGAGGATGAAGTTCAGTTAGCAGATTTTTGTTCCCAGTCATATGTCTGGAGCAACCACTGTCAAAATACCAATCTTCTTTGGCTGAAACTCTGAGGGAAGTGTGAGCTATTAGACTTGTGACCTTTGTCTTAGGAACCCATTTCTTTTTGTTGACAGTCTTGTGATGCTTGGACCTGGATTAGTATTGAGACTGAACAGGTCTAGGATAGCCCAATAGCTTATAACAGAAGGGATTCAGGTGGCCAAATTTTCCACAGAATTGGCATTTCCATTTTTTATGCTTCCCTTTCTGCTGTTGTGACATCTCAGGTTTGCTTTTAACATGGCTGCACTTAGGTTTGGATTTTGGTTTGTAACTAGTGTAACTGCACTCAGCCATGAATCCAATGCCAGATTTGTTTCCTGTTATTTGGCCAGTCTGGAGAATCTTGTCTAAGATGGCAGATCCATTGTTAAGCATTCTTACATACTTAGTCGTCTCATCTAGTTTGGAATTCAAGAATACAGCTTCAGTCTTCAATTTTAAGATGGTTCCCACAAACTCTTCCTTTTCATTTTCCAGCTGAGCTATCACTTTCTTCTGGCTTTCAACTTGTCTGCACATTCCTGCACTTCTGTGGCACAACTCTTTGTAGGTAGTGGCCAGCTCTTCAAAGGTTCTTTCATCATCAATTGACTCTTCTTCAGACCCCCATCTTCCTGTCAATGCAGTCACATGGTTTGTAGCTTCTTCTGTTTCACTTCCATCAGACCAAGAGGCCACAAGACTCCTCTTTTGTTTCTTGAGATAGGTCCCACATTCAGTTTTAATATGACCATACCCATTACACTCATAGCACTGAACCTCTTTGGGCTTTTCTTCAGACTTTGTTTTCGTACCAAAGTTGTTGGATTTACTGATGTCAGATGTGATGTTCTTGACATTGCCCTTTGCTCTCACATCTACCTTTTTCATCGGTCTGTTGAACTGTCTTCCCAGCATTGCTATCTCATTTGCCAGATCTTCATCAATATCCTGACCACCTTCCTCATCTTCCTCTTCAGTGTTTGACATAAATGCTATGCTTTTGGCTTTCTTTTCAGCTCCATCACATATTCCCATCTCAAATAGGTGCCTTCATGAGTGGTTTTGAGAATGTCCCAAGCATCTTTAGCTACTTCACAGGTGTTTACTAATCTGAAGATGTTCTTGTCCACTCCATTGAAGATGGCATTCAATGCTTTAGAATTTCCAAGGGCTAGATCATCCTCCTCCTTGGACCATTGTTCTTCAGGCTTCTTCTCAGTAGTGGCTTCTCCTTCTTTAGTAATGATAGGATGCACCCAACCTGTTAACACAGCTTTCCAAGCCGTGTTATCAAGAGATTTTAGAAAAGCTACCATTCGAGGTTTCCAATAGTCATATTTAGAACCATCCAAAATTGGTGGCCTATGAACAGATCCTCCATCTCTCTCCATTTTACCAGAAAGTATTGTCCCTAGATCTCATCCAGAACCAGAGCAGGATGCCTGCTCTGATACCAATTGAAATTCTGGTATCATATATAAGATGTCGAAGGTAATGTCACGACACTAATATCTGTTAACACACAATAGGATAAAGATACAGAATGGTAAAGCAAATGACACAAGCAATTGTTAACCCAGTTCGGTGCAACTCACCTACGTCCGGGGGCTACCAAGCCAGGAAGGAAATTCACTAAAATAGAATTAGTTCAAAGACTCTCCGTACACTTCAACAAGTTACAGTCTTTCTCACCTAATCTCTACCCGTGAAATTTATACCTAAGCACTCTTAGATTTGAGAACCCACTCACTTCCCTACAATCACACCTGTGATCTTAAACAACAATCCCTTGAGAAAAGAAAACACTTTTCAATTACACACTCTTTATTTTACTTCACAGTTTCAATCAAGAAGACACACTCTTGATCTTGCTTCACAGCTTTGATCAAGAAGACACACACTCTTGCTTAACAGCTTTAGAGTGACAAATGGCAACCACAAATCAGTCCATATCAATCATCAATGGATGACTTGAATGACTTACAAGTCTCACGACTAAACAGACACAAACCTTAGCTCTCTCTCTATATTTCGCTTAGTATTCGTTGTGTGTTCAAACAGGTTTTCTAAGTCCCTTTTTATAGAAGCATCCAGCTGGGCTTGGACATCTTGAAAACCCTAAATCTATTTTCCAATCAAATCTTTTCATAACAGCTGGTTAGATCTCCTTAGAAAATAAGTAAATCTGGTTGTAATCCATGATTGAATGCGCCAGCTAATCAGATCTTCAATCATACAAAGATTGCCATTAATTGTGCAATCACAACACACCAAACATTCATATTGAATGTTCTGTGTACAGGATGTCATGACATCGGGTCTGACATCCTGGAAAAATCCTGCATAATCCAATAATTCCTTTTATAACTTCTAGCAGGTACAACCATATCAGATGTCATGACCTTGTGTATGTCATCTGAAACAATCCTGCATGAACATGTCTTTCATTTAAGCTCCAGCAGGTACATCCAATATCAGAAGCCATGGCATTGTATGTGGCATTCTGAAACAATCCTGCCTAAACATGTTCTTGAACTCCAGCAGGTACATAGGATATCTCATGTTAAGACATCATACATAACATCTTGTGAACACTCTTTGTTTTACCAAAATTGCTGCCAACACTTGGAATCAACAATACTCTTTGGGTGAAGAATAGAGCTTTGGAGTTGAAGATGCCTTATGCTTGTGAAAAACCTATGTTTGTGGTTGTGGTTGAGCCATTGAATCTCCCTAACCAAGATGTAGAGGAGTTGGAAGACGCGCTCGCCAATATGAAGCAAGAGAAGCATATGTGGGAAGAGTGTTTCCATGCTTTGAGCAGAAAGCATGAGGAGTTGCAACAAATCAATAATAATATGATATTACATACAACATTCCATTCAATTATTTCATTAACTAACCATTCATAGCAATGCTTAGCAGTTGAACCATGCTTCACAAATATAAGGGATATAACAGAGCTCGATGCTAAGGTTATGATGGACATCCAAAACTAACTAACAGCTCACCGTTTAACTTTCAATCTTAACAATTAATATTTCAAAAATAATTGCAGAAATTGATTACATTTCACCCTAACTGAATTAAACATTAATAACCTAATAACTAACTGCTTTTTCAACATTCATAAATCATTTTCAAACATTAAAACCAAAGAATATAAAAAGAAATACTCATCATATTCAACCTTTTTCTATGCATAACCATTTTTTTGGGTGCCATCTAGATACAAGTTTGATAAGGTCTAATTTAGGATTTATAAAATCAAATTGGGTTGAGACTACTTTGGGGGTTTCATTGTTAAAACCAAATGGGGTTTTCCCTAAAATATCAAGTGTTATATGGGGTTTTTGGAACAAGATTTTGCAACTAGGATTCAGCCAAATGAAAACTTTGAAGAAAGGAGTTTTTTTCAAAGAAGCAGCGGAACCGAAAGATCAAATTTGAAATCTTGGGACACTTTAATTTTCTTAAGATCAAGGGAAGAGAAAAAGATAGAATGAACATCAAATTTGGGATTTGGGGGTTTGAAATTCTATTTCTCTCTTGTATTCAACATTTTTAAAAGATTATTGAATATCTCAATTTCGTTTGGAATTGGGGGCAGACGTACACATAGTGAGGACAATTAGGGAATTGCCTAAAAAAATCCTTGTATGTTCTCTCTCTCTCTCTCTCTCTCTCTATATATATATATATATATATATATATATATATATTTCATTATTTGTTCACATACTTTCTTTAAAATTTATTGAAATTCTGGTATCACATATGAGATGTCGAAGGTAATGTCACAACACTAATATCTGAACAACAAGTGAAATATAAACAGGATAAATACAGAGAAACAATTGAATCAGCGACACAAGCAATTGTTAACCCAGTTCGATGCGAACACACCTACGTCTGGGGGATACCAAGCCAGGAAGGAAATCGACTAAACATAATTAGTTCAAAGACTCTCAGTAAACAACTTCAAGTTATATTTTTTTCACCTAATCTCTACCCGTGTGACTTCTATCTAAGAACTCTTAGATATGAGACCTTACTCACTCCCCCTCAATCACAGTAGTGATATTAGAACAAATTCTACAAAGAAAGAAGACACACTTCAAGGACACATACTTGATCTTGCTTAAAAGCTTCAATCAAGTAAACAAATACACCCGTACTTCAAAGCTTAGAGTGGACAAAATTACAACTGAAAACTCAGTCCAATTCACACATCAACAAGATGAATGAATGGATCACAAAGCACAAACGTACATTAGGCTAAACCCCTAATACTCACTCACTTCAATGTTTGTATTTTTTTTAAATTACACAGGGTTACATGGTCTTTAAATATAAGCTTTCTGAATTAGCCTGGGCAACATGTAACCCTAATCCTATCTAACGTGTATTCCCTAGGAATTAGTAACAAATCATTCCTCTTTGGGAAACATAATATTTTGGCATTAATTACTCCTTTAGTAACGCATGCAATCTCCACATGAGCACACAAAGACTTGCATGAAAAGTGCAATAACAAAACACATAACATTCAGACTGAATATTCTGTATGCACATGTCTTAACATCGGGTCTAACATCTTGAATACATCCTGCACAACGATATTAGACATCCTGCGGGAAGATGATATCACACGTCAAGAGAACAGGCGTGACATGTTGTGATAACACTAAGTTTTACCAAAATTTATGCCAATACATAGAACCAACAAACTCCCCCTTTGGCAAATTTTGGCTAAAACAAACAACAGATCTCACGTTCACAGTAATCAATCAAAGTATCAGTTCAGCAGCAGAAGTAAACATACACACATTACTAGCAAAAATAACAACTAGTAAACACACAAGCGCTTGTACTCAGATCACACTATCTCCCCCTTCAGCTAGTCCACACCAAGCAACAACCTGCTTCAAACATACAAAACACATAATCCTCCCCCTGTGCCAAACGAATACACACCAGAAAGTTCTCCCTCTTTGTATCAGACAAACATCATCTATAGCTATAGCTACTTCTCCCCCTTTTTAGTCAAAAAAGACCAAAGAGGCAAAATGAATGTCTATTTAGTCCAAAGTTAAAGGGTTACAAAACCAAGTACATAACCAACTGTAAGCAAGCTGAGATACAAACCAACAAAGCAGCAAAACAGCAACACAGAATTGCCAAAAACAAGAAAATCCACCATAGCAAAAAAACCATCACATCAATAGGGATCAAAGTCAAAGGAGCTACTCAGTAGAGCTAGAACTTGCAGTTTCATCAGCACCAGAATCAGAATTGCCACATGTATCATCATGGTTAGCAGACCTCTCACTAGAGGTGTGGGCTCCAGCTTTTTCTTCATGACTGACATTAGCATGATCAATATTTTCACCTTCAGCCTGTTCCAAGCTTGCAATCAAGGCTTCCAACGATTGTTTTCTAGCTGTGGCTATCCTTATCCCTTCACATAGCTCTTTGCATGTCTCCTTAAGCTCGACAATAGTTCAACTTTTGAGGTTGGCCTTTTCATGGCTGATGTCATGACAATATCCTCGACATGACTACCTTCAAATAGTTTATAGTGCACAAATAGAGCAGGTTTTCTTCTACTAGGTAAGTCATTAGAGCACAGAATACCAGGGTGTTCAGTCAAGATAATTCCAGAGATCATAGAGAGAAAGGCAATAGGCATCTTAACTGTATTAGTAGATGCATGCTTTATGATTTATTCAAACATAAATCTACCATAGTCAAATTTTACTTTTGTTCCAACAACAAAAATAAACCTTCCAAGGGTATTAGCAATGGTGGAGATATGGTTGGTAGGGACCCAATTAGCAGCTCGTATTTTGTGCAAGATAGCATACTTGATAGTCAACTTCCCAACAGAAAGATGCTTTTTAACAGGCCAAACATTCACCTGCCTAGCTGTGATCTCCCTACAGACCTGATTGTCTGGAACTTCTAGTTCTCCAGCACCCTCATTATCTCTTCCTAGAAAATTATTAATAATAGTAGGAGAAAATGATATACACTTACCCCTCACATACACCTTGCAGAATTCCTTGCTATTCTTATCAAAAATATCCTCAGGAATGTTAATAATAAATTCCTTCACTAAACCTTCATAGCATTGAGAGAACCCAACAACAATCTTCAACAACCCAACAACTTTTATCAGGTCCATGGCCTCCTTGACATCAACAACATCTTTTCCCAACTCCCTTTCCACAACCACCCTTCTTTGAATCACAAATTTCCACTTCGCAACTCCATCCTTCAGAACTGGAGGAATCGTCATCCTTCTCACTATGTTGTTCAACCTCAGGAGAGGGGTACATTTGAGACAGGGGAGTAGAAACTCCCTTTACAGAGTGTCCTTCATTAAGGGTTCTAGTGACTAGGTTTCTTATAACACGATCAGTGTGGTATATATCTTCCTTAGAATTAGTGGCAGGAGTTGAACCAGAGGGAATACTAGAGGAGTTACCTTGATTGGAGCATGCAGAAGCTGAGGCATCAATGGGTTGGTTCAAATCAATGGCCTCGCAAGGGAATAACAGAGAGAGGAACAATATCCAGAATCTCATCATCGGGAATGCCCATGGGAGGAGCAATAACATTTTGAGTTGACTTAGTATTTTTAGAAGCAGATGTGTCTTGATGTTGTGACATTTTGGAGTTTGTCTGGATAAAGTATAGTTTCCCTAGCAGAGGTTTATGAAGAAGGAGCAGGAAGATGGAAGAGTTGGAGTAGGTAGTGAGGTTATGGGGGTAGCGTGTGAAGACGGAATAGATGGTATTTCCAAAACAAGGTGATGCTTTAACATAATGGGGGTGCTTTATTTTAGCCACATAGACACTAATTTGCTTACTTTTTCCACTCCAAATTAATTGCTACAAGTCTTCATAAATGCAAATCCCTAATTTTCCTCTCAGGACTTCAAACTGATTTGCATCCAAAGCCTTTGTAAAAATATCAACTAACTGCATCTCAGTAGCAACATGCTCTAAGACTACAATCTTATCCTCCACAAGTTCTCTAATAAAATGGTGGCGTATATCAATATGTTTGGTCCTAATGTGATGAATAGGATTCTTTGAGATGTTTATGGCACTCAGGTTGTCACAGTATAATGTCATGACATCCTGTGAGACATTGTATTCAGTCAACATTTGTTTCATCCACACCAGTTGAGAACAACTACTTCCAGCCGCTATGTATTCAGCTTCAGCAGTAGACAGAGAAACACAATTTTGCTTCTTACTGAACCATGATATTAAATTGTTCCCCAAGAAGAAGCATCCTCCTGATGTGCTTTTCCTATCATTAGCACTTCCAGCCCAATCAGCATCACAATATCCAGACAACACAGATTCAGATCCATGAGTGTATAGCATCCCATAGTCACAAGTGCCATTGACATATTTCAGGATCCTTTTCACTTGGTTTATATGTCTCACCTTTGGTTCAGTTTGATATCTAACACAAACACCTACAACAAAAGCAATGTCAGGTCTACTTGTTGTAAGATATAGCAGACTCCCTATCATGCTTCTGTAGAGACTTTGGTCCACATTGACACCATTTTCATCTTTAGACATTTTCAGATGAGTAGGAACATGTGTCCTCTTGTGGCTTGCATTCTCCATGCCAAACTTCTTAACAATATTCTTGGCATATTTACTTTGAGATAGAAAGATAGAATATTCCATTTGCTTGACTTGCCGCCAAGAAAATAGGTTAGTTCCCCAACAAGGCTCATTTCAAATTCAGACTGCATTTGCTCAACAAAATGTTGAACCATTTTACTTGACATCCCACCAAACACAATATCATCCACATAGATCTGAGCACCCATGAGTTTTCCTCCTTCATCTTTGACAAATAAAGTCTTATCAATGCCTCCCTTTCTGTATCCATTGTCAATGAGAAACACTGTGAGTCTCTCATACCAAGCTCTAGGAGCTTGTTTCAACCCATAAAGAGCTTCCTCAACTTATACACATGCTTTGGAAGATTTGGGTCTGTGAATCCCTTTGGTTGTTCAACATATACTTCCTCATTCAAGTAGCCATTTAAGAAGGCACTTTTCACATCCATTTGGAAAAGTTTAAACTTCAGAATACATGCCACTCCTAGCAATAGTCTAATGGACTCCAAGCGAGCTACATGAGTAAATGTTTCATCAAAGTCAACTCCTTCAACTTGAGTGTATCCTTGTGCTACCAATCTTTCTTTATTTCTAGTAACCACACCTTTTTCATCAGATTTATTCTTGTAAACCCACTTTGTTCCAATAACCTTTATTCCTTCAGGTCTTGGAACCAATTCCCATACTTCATTTCTCTTGAATTGGCCTAACTCTTCCTGCATGGCATTGATCCAGAATTCATCAGTTAAGGCTTCTTTAACATTCTTAGGCTCAATCTTGGACACAAAATAGGCATGTGAGATCATTTCCCTTGATCTAGTGGTGACCCCTTTATTTGGGTCTCCTATAATGAGATCTTTAGGATGATCCTTCTAAATTCTGATAGAGGGTCCCTTATTTACTTGATCATCTTCAGGTTCATCTTGAGTGGACTCACTGTCACTACTTTTGTCCAGGAGTTCAGCTGGGGCATCATTCAGAAATGTTTCAGCATCGTCTATGACATTAGTCTCTTGATCATCAACAACAACATTGATAGATTCCATCATAACTTTTGTTCTGGAATTAAAGACTCTAAAGGCTCTGTTATTTGTTGAGTAGCCAAAAATATTCCTTCATCACTCTTGGGGTCCACTTTTCTTCTTTGTTCACGATCAGCCAGGATATAGCATTGACTCCCAAACACATAGAAGTATTTGACAGTAGGTCTTCTTCCCTTCCAGACTTCATATAAAGTAGTTGAGGTCCCTTTTCTCAAGGTTACTATTTTGTGAACATAAGAGGCCGTGTTCATAGCTTCGGCCCAGAAGTGGTAAGGAAACTTCTTAGCATGAATCATAGCTCTAGCAGATTCTTGGAGAGTTCTATTTTTCCTTTCCACCACAACATTTTGCTGAGGGGTAATGGGAGAAGAGAACTCATGACCAATCCCTTCAGATGAACAGAATTCAGCAAATTTATTGTTCTCAAACTCTTTCCCATGATCACTTCTGATTCTGATAACATGGCTCTCTCTTTCTCTTTGAAGTCTTTAGCAAAGGTATTTGAACACATCAAACACATCAGATTTTTCCCTTATAAAATTCACCCAGGTATATCTGGAGAAATCGTCCACCATAACATAAGCATACCTTTTGAAATTCTAGTACCAGACTATCGATGTCACACTGGATGTTATGACATCCAATTCTGCTCAGACTGGTAATGTATGCAGAAAGTAAATGTAAAAGGCAGTAAATAACACAGAGAATTGTTTACCCAGTTCGGTGACAAACACACCTATGTCTGGGGGCTACCAAGCCAGGGAGGAAATCCACTATAAGAGGTATTAATTCAGGACTTAAACCACCAGTTTAATCCTATCACTTAAGACCTACCCAATGCAATTTCAATCTAAACTAAGACCTGAGTACCTACTCACTCCCCCTCAATCACAGCAGTGATTACAACCTTTAATAATTATAAAGTCAGTGGTGAAGATATGCTTCAAACAACTCTTGATTGTGCTTAAAAGCTTTAATCAAGAAACACAACACTCACGCTTAAAAGCTTAGAGTGACACAACAATTACAACTCAATAAACACCCTAGTCCAATGCAATCATCTAGGTGATAATTTCTTGGCTCACAAGTAAAACCTAATTCAAGACACAATAAAAGTACAACAAGGATATATAATGATATATTTAATTCTTCACGCTTCGAACCTTCTTCACTTGCTGAAAGTAGGATTGCCATCCTTTTATAATGCAATACTTAGGCCTTGTACTTGAATTTCCTAGAATTAAGGTTAAGCATGTTAACCTAATTTCCACACATTAGGGTGCTAACAAATAGGCTAAATGTTAGGTCTCTTAATTTTAGCTCAGCTGTTAGTTTCCTGAAAAACAGCCTGAGATAAATACTAAAATATAACAGAAAACCTAACTAGCCTCTACTTTAGCATCTGCTGTCAGGGATGAATGTCATAACATTCAGTTTGACATTCACAAAAGTAGGTTATATACTAGGTCTCTTAATTTTAGCACAGCTATTAGTTTCCTGAAAATCAACCTGAGATAAATACTGAAACATAACAGAAAAACTAACTAGCCTATACTTTAGCATCTGCTGTCAGAAATGAATGTCATAACATTGAGTTTGACATCCAGTGAAACCTGTATTAGCTAATCCTGCAGCATACTACTTAAGCATGTCATGACATCCGTCAAGACATCTAAGTACAGTAAGTGTTTTAACACAAAATGCAGCCAATCAAAAACATCTACACTCTCCCCCTTTGGCAAATTTTTGGCTAAAACAACTTGGTGTAGCACCTCAAATTTGCACCTCCCATTTTGTACATTCATTTTCATGTTAGGTCATTAACATTACATGGTCCACTACATAGCATTGCATTGTCCCTTTGACCTAGTGCAAGTTCATCAGTCAAGACTGGTCAGGAGATCCAGTCAAGCAAGCAAGCAAGTGCATTTCCTATTGAGGCAAAACCCTAGGGTTGGTTCATTGATTTCATATGACCTAGGGATCATTTTGAAGTGGTTTGGCCAAAGATTGGATGTTCAAAGCTCATCAGTCATTGCACAATGCATCTGAAACCCTAGAAAGTCAACTATGGTCAATTGTGCATGAAATCATGGATTTGAAGGTGGGAGATGGTTTGAGAGGCCTCATTCATGTCCATACAAGTCTAATTTGACATTTCAAAGATCAACATTGAAGAATTTGAGGTCAGATGAAAAGTTTCCAAAAATAGTAAGTGACCTGTAATTTCAAACTGCCAAAAATGGAAATGTCTTCTCCTCAAGATTACATGTCCAAGAAGGCCTCAAATGAAATTTTTCCCAACATGAAAGTTGAAGATCTTGCTCTCACCTTTCCAAAAAGTCCAAGAACACGAATTTCTCATGTGTGGTTGAAACATTATGATCAAATCATTGTCAATGGATTTTGAAGTTCAAGAAGGCATAACTTTTGAACCAAATGGCCAAATCATGTGGTTCTTTTTGGAACATCTTTCTTTTGATATCTTCTATCCAATTCATGCATTACCATTCATCAAATCTCATCACAAAAATATTGCATTTTCCATGAGAATTGAATTTGAATTTGGAGGGAAAAAGTGCAATTTGAAAAGTAAGCATTTTCCACACTTCCAATCAATTGCATTTGGTCTTAAACAGCATTTGGAGTGTGTTTGGTTCATAAAACGTGTACTGAAGCAACATTTAGCATGCATGAGGGTGCATGGGGCAAATTGGCCATTACACTTACATTTCACTAATTACCATTGCTTTTGGCTAAGTGTGATTAACCACTTCATTAATCCATCATATATAAGCATAAGCCTAACAGAAAATGGATTAAGGGTTCAGAATTTTTCAGATCTAGATTTTTGCACAATTTTCTCCATTTGAATTCTCTCAATTTTCCTTCGAGTTTCTTCACAAACCTTACCTGGTCTTTGATTGTTCCATCATCCACAAGCGTTTTGGAGCTGGATTGAAGCAGGATCAAGAGATATTCGAGCAGAACCATGAACTGTTGAAGCTAGCATCATCCATGGCAGCTGTAGATTTGAGCAAGATCCGGTGCAATTGAGCTACAATCCATCATCCATACATCTATTCAAAAGTTGCAGAGCATCTGTTTTGACTTCACCAAGCTTGAAAACACTGAATCCACTTCGGCACTGCAATTCAGGTTGGAATTCGAATCTTGCAATTCATGAAATCGTGATATGCTTTTGATAGATCTTTGAATGTAGAATAGGCTGAGCTTTGTACTTTTGATTTTCATTGAGAATTAAGAAAGATATGATGATTATAAGATTGATGACTGAAACTTATCTTGCTCGATCTGGACATGTTGTTGAGATTTAGGTTGAATTGATGTTAGATTATTGATGTGCATGCTGAGACGAATCTATTGGTGTATTGTTTGTTGATTTCTGAAACATTTGTTCATCGCCTGGAATTTTGATGAAGAACACTATGAACACGCTAGGGTTTTGAGTCCAGAAGCATGTTAGATCTTCATTTGCGCGCTCTGCATGTAATTTTGTGTTTACCGCCATGTATTGGTCCAGATGCCTGTTTCTGATTGGCCAGCGTTTCATTTAAATGAAACGCAGCGTTTTACTTGGCGCCTTGATTCAAATTCGAACACGGTTCGATTCCAGGCCAAAGCTTCTTTCTATTGTGGTTTTTGCATTATTTCCATTTATGTCTTACATGTTCATATGCCTTCACATGCATTTTTTATTTTTTCTCCACATTAAAAAATTCATAATTCCAAAAATATTTGTCCAAATGAGATGAGATTTTTTCCATTGTTTTCATCATGATCTCTAGAATTTAATGATATTTTTTCCAGAAATTGTGCACGTGTGGTTTTTAATGTCGCCTAGGGTTTGTTCATACATGTGTTTTGTTGCACCCTGCTTGCCATTTTGAGTGTAAAATGATGATGCTTAATCCAATGGAGCTGAAAATTTTCATGCTTAATCTAGACACCTTTAGGGATTTTTTGGTATAGAGTTTGTGATTTTATCATTTCTGGTTGTGGAGATATGCTATGATGAATGAAGGTGTGACAATGTCTGTCACACCTTGGGTTGCTTGACTTTCTGATTTTATTTGCCATGCCAATTCTATGCCAATTAACCTGAATTTTTGCATGATGATACTTCTGGATGCTAGGTTTGAGTATGCATTTTTGTAGAATTTTTGAGTGCATTTCCAATTTGTTTGAGAATTTCTCTTCTGTTTGACCATTTGTGGACTTTTTGAGAGTCATGAACTTCTTTGATTTGTGAAATTCTTGAATTTTTTTTATGGATGGACCTGAAATTTTACACATGTATTCTAGACACCTTGAAGTTTGTCTTGGCTTTGGTTTGATGTCCATATCATGTTTGAATTCTGTTTTATGCTTGCTTGAAGTTGATGTATGGTTTTGTGCCTTGTTTGAGCTTGTTTGAGCATGCTTTGACTTAGGGAATTTATTTGACATGCTTCCACTTATCCAAATGACTTGAATTTTGGTATGATGATCAATTGATGGATGATGTTTAGACATGATTTTTCTTGGGATTTAATGAATAGTTTTTGAGTTGATGTGGATTGAATCATTCTGTTTGCTTCTATGAGCTTCAAATTGCATGCTTTGCACTAAATGCTTTATGAAATGAAATTGGTGCATGATATGAATGTGAGATCTTTTGGATTTTGTTCCTAATTGATTAATCTTGATTCTTGATAATTTTCATGTTCTGTTTTGGTTTATTGCTCCCATTTTGACCCTAGGCCTTGTCCTAGTGGTTAGTGCTTAATGTTTGAGCTTTGTTTCAGGTCAAAGAGCACAATTGCTTATACTTGATGATGTGCACTCAATTGGAGTTGGTCCATTGCTTGTTTATGAATAACCTTGAGTTTGTTTTGTAGGCTTTGAGACTTGTACTTAGGCCTTGTGGCTTGCACCTTTGTGCATTGCTTTGCTTGATTGTTGTTTGACTGTGTACAGTTAACTGTTGACCATTGTCTGTTGATTTTTGTTTGGGTTGTGTACTGATTGTGTTGGACTGTTTTCAGGTACCTTAGTTGCTATAGTTCCTTTGTGAACTTGCTTTTGCTTTGCTTGATAGCTTGAGCATTGAGATATAATGACTCTAACTCCATGTAGTCTGGAAGACCTGGCCTGTTACTTGGCCAGGCACCTGTCTGAAGTCCTCCTTAAGAGGCAATGCCTGTGATTGTTTATCTTTGTCCCCAAGCAGGAAAAGACCTTTGATAAGGCAATTGGCAGCTACAAGAGATGTGCAATCCATCTCCTGCTATTCAGTTGAGTCATCCCTCTGCTCACACCACTGTGTTGATGCATTGTGGATATTAACCCAAGATCCTTGTACACTTGTACAGTTGCGTCAGTCATAAGTGTAGAAGGGTTCCAACTTTCTGAACCCACCCTTCATTTGTCTATAGCTCTCCCAGGCCAGGGATAAGAGCTGTGAAGTCTCATCTTCACTTCCCATTCATCTGCTTCACCCTAACTCTCAATGTTAGGGTTAAGAGCTAACATCACCCTGATACAGTAGCTTGTTTGTCGAGGTTGACATGACCCCTTGACTAAAGCCTAGCCTTGTTTGAGCCCCTCTGTTTGTATATAGTGTGTGTGCTTGCTTTGTGCTTCTGTATGACTGTTTGTGCTGTTTAGGATAGCTTGCTCCCTGTGCAAGTTAGATAGCAACCTTAACTTAGGGATGATTTGCATGATAACATCTAGGCTCGATTCGTAGTCTCCCTAGTTGTGTCTCCCTTTGTTATCTGATTAGGCTAGTCCTGTGTCCCGGCGTAGGGGTACTACGTCGCCCTGATCCTCATACCAGATGAGGTACGTAGGCAGGAGATGAGCTGATCTCTCCGGGCGCCCTTTTTGTTTTGTCTTTGTGTGAGTAGGAGATGGATGTAAGACCAGCGATTGGCATTCCGTATCCTCTTGTTGTGTGCTTGGAGTCCGATGTAAGTCCAGCGATTGGCATTTGGTTTCCAGTGTGCGTGCGTTTGTGTGGAGTTTGACGTAAGTCCATCGATTGGCAGTCAATTTCCTGTGTTGTTTTGTCTTGCGTGCGTTAGCCGAGCTACGAGTGCTCTGATTCTTCTTTAGTCCGAGAAGATACTTATGCATAGGATGCAACATCCTAGCGAGCACGTTTTCCCCTAGTCCGAACTACGTCGACTCTGATGTCTATGCCTGATAGACTACGTAGGCCCAAGATGCGATATCCTGCCGAGTCAGTTTCGTTTGTTTTCTTGCGTCTCTTTCAGCCAGTGTTTGTTTGTTTGTGAGCAGTGTTTTAGCAACCATTTACCTTCCTTTTGTGTGTGGATCCCGTCGAGTACGACGAATGCGTAGGGGTGCTAATACCTTCCCTTTGCATAACCGACTCCCGATCCCATTCTCTTTGGTCGCGAGACCATGTCTTTTCCAGGTTTACTTCGAGCGTTTCCTTTCCCTCTTTTGGGATAAATAACGCACGGTGGCGGCTTTGTTGTTTTCGTTTCCCGCCGGTTTTTCGCGTAATGCGACACTTGGCATCACAACAGAGTTCACAGCAGCAGAAAGCACACATCCAAGCAGAGAATCAAATTAGCTAATACACTTTGCAAACATAGAAGTTAAACTTCAAATAGCAGCAACATAACAACATAGAAGTTAAACTTCAAACAACAGCAACATAACAACACCATAACCTCTTGTTTAGAGGACCTTCAACTTCAAAGTCTGTTGTCCTGGGGTACAATTGTTACTCCCCTTTTTTGTCAAAAATGTTGCCAAAGCAACACTTAATATTACAGACCCAAAATAAAATAAAATTACAAGCCAATTTCAGAAACACAGGAAATATTCTAGTCATCTGACTCAGAGTCAACATCATCATCTGTGCCATCATCAGGACTGGCATCTGCTTCTCCCTCTTCACCTTGTCTTTCAGCTTCTTCTGCACCAGCAGCAGCTTCACCAAGCACATCACCTTCAGTCATCTCCAAAGTACTAATCAATTTTTCCAAGTTCAGCTTCCTTGCCTATAACTCCCTGCAAGTTTCTTTGAGCATTGCAATGATAGCAGCTTTACTTGGTTGATTGCTTACACGTGATGTCTCACCTATTGTCATGATAATGTCAGGGACATGGGTACCTAGGAACAACTGATGATTGAAGGACATAGGGCTGTCTCTTTTCTTCACAGAATCATTCTCTGTTAAGATGTTAGGAAACTGATTCAAAACAATACCACAGATGAGAAAAGGAAAGGCTATCGGACCCTTCACACTGAACCTTCCTGCATGCTTCAAGGTTTGATCAAAAATATAGGAGCCATAGTCAAAATTGGCTTTGGTTCCAACAGCATATATAAACATTCCAAGCATTACAGCAACTGTAGATTTATGATTGGTGGGCACCCAATTAGTAGCTCCAATCTTGTGCAGCATTGCATACTTGACACTCAGTTTACTGGCCACCAATTTTCCCTTGAGAGGCCACTTCCTTACTTGATTAGCAGTGATGACTTGACAGATTTTGTTATCAGTCACCTCAAGCTCAGGTTGAGCTACATCAGGCCTTCCCAAATACTTGTTGATCACTGAGGGAGAGAAATTTACACACTTGCCTCTCACATACACTTTCCTGAATTCCTTAGACTTGCCATCAACATATTCTTCAGACAAATTAACAATAAATTCCTTTACCAACATCTCATAGCACTTTGAGAACTGAGTCACAGTCTTCATTAAACCAGCCTCTTAAATAAGGTCCATAATATCCTTACAGTCTAGGACATTTTGAGCTAATTTCCTTTCCAAAGCCAGCCTCTTCTAATAAACATATTTCCACCTATTTACACTTGAATCAAAATGAAAAGATATGTTGTCAATTGGTACCTCAGAGACACTAGCTGCAATCTTGCTAGTGGTTGGCTTCTTCTTTGACAGAGTGTCAAAGACATTACACGGAACATCTGAGTCAGACTCAATAACAACATGCTTGGTCTTCTTTTTCTTGGGCACCCCTTTGCTCCAAGATTTGGTTGGACCATGAACTTTCCTCTTGAGGAAACTCTCGACTGCCACCGTTGTCTTGGAAGAGGTTGGAACATCAATCTTCTTTCTGGGGAACCTTTGAGCCATAGTTTTCTTTTCTCTCCTAGACCTAACCCTTTTGGCTATGCTAGGGAGGACAGAGGACAGCAGCTCATTATCAGAAAATTCCTCCAGGTCTACTGTTTCAGCCTCACAGTTAGGGTTGTCACTGACATCATGAGTGACATGAACTTCCTCACCAGCCACATTATCTAAGGGTTTGTCAACATTAGACTCCTTATGAGCATCAGTTTACTCAACATCATCAGAGATATTCTTTCCTAAAGACTCAGTATTTTCTTGATAAGTAACACTATCAGGTTCAATAATGTTTAAGGGAATGGAAACCCTAAGGACCTTATGATTACCAGACAGTATTCCAATCACCATAGTGGCAATGGCATTGTGAACATACCTGGAACCTTCTTTGGTTCGTTCCTCAAGAGCGATGGCTGAGGAGAGGCCTGATACAGTTTCTTTAGGTCTTCTTGCATGTGGGGTATTCGCAGAGTCAGCAACAGGATCTTCTCTATTAGGGTTGCTTGGTTCAGCGCTAGAAGAACCAGACATGTTCTTGGAAGAAGATGAGTTGGATTGTTGAGACATGATGAGTATCTTAGAGGCGAAATGAAAAGTTTCTCTGAGAGGATGCTTGCGAGAATGAAAGTTGAAACGATGAAAGAGGTTACGCTTGTTGCAAGAGTAATAGCTATTATTTGTTGACCAATCAGAGCATACTCTCAATTGTTTAATAATTTGAAATATTAAACAGTAAATTCCTAACATCATTAGTTGCTATAATTCCTCAGAAAGACATATTCTGAACTTTCCCCTTAAACATTCAAATTGAGTAGCATCCAAAGCCTTTGAAAATATGTCAGCAAGTTGTAGTTCAGTTGCCACATGTTCCAAGGTAATCACTTTGTCTTCTACCAGATCTCTTATGAAGTGATGTCTAATGTCAATAAGTTTGGTCCTGCTGTGTTGGATAGGATTCTTTGAAATGTTGATGGCACTGAGACTGTCACAGAATAATGTCCTGACATTCTGAGTGACATTGTACTCAGTCAGCATCTGTTTCATCCATACCAGTTGGGAACAACTGCTACCAGCCGCTATGTACTCAACTTATGTAGTGGATAATGATACACAGTTCTGTTTTTTCCTTTCAACTACTCCATTTTGCTGAGGAGTAATAGGTGAGGACAACTCATGACTTATTCCTTCAGATGAGTAGAAATCATCAAACTTGGAATTTTTAAACTCCTTTCCATGGTCACTTCTTATTTTGACAGCACTACTATCCTTTTCTCTTTGGAGTCTTATGCATAGATCTTTAAAGACATCAAATGCATATGATTTTTCTCTGATGAAGCTTATCCATGTGTATCTGGAATGCTCATCAACAACCACATAAGCATATCTCTTCCCACCAAGACTTTCAACCTACATATGTCCCATTAAGTCCATGTGCAAAAGTTCCAGAGTTTTGGATGTTGTAGGATGTCCAAGCTTAGGATGTGGCATCGTGGTTTGCTTGCCAACCTGACATTTTCCACAGACTTTTCCTTCATCATTAAGCAGCTTTGGGATTCCTCTCACTGCTTCCTTGGATATGATCTTCTTCATTCCTCTTAAATGAAAATGTCCAAGTCTTTTATGCCACAACTTCACTTCCTGTTCTTCCTTGGCTAAGAAGCATATTGAGGAGTAGTTTGAGACTTTAGGTTCCCATAGATAGCAGTTATCTTTGGATCTTGATCCTCTCATAACTTCCTGATTTTCTCCATTTTTCACAACACCTTCTTCCTTAGTGAACTGTACATTGAAGCCCTGATCACATAGTTGGCTTATGCTGATGAGATTAGCAGTTAGTCATTTTACTAACAACACATTATTCAGTTCTGGAACTCCAGGACTGTCCGGGTTACCAACATCTTTGATTTTTCCTTTAGTTCCATCATCAAAGGTCATATAATTGGTAGTATGAGGTTGTATATCTACCAATAAGTTATTCATCCCACTCATATGTCTTGAGCAACCACTATCAAAATACCAGTCTTCTCTGGTAGATGCCCTTAGAGATGTGTGAGCTAATTTAGCAACCCATTGTTGTTTCATGATGGGGGCATTATGCTTAGATGCCTTCTGCTTAGGTCTGACTTGAGTGGCCTGGTTAGGATAACCATGCAACCTGTAACAAAAGGGTTTTATGTGACCAAATCTACCACAGTAGTGGCATCTCCATCTTTGAAATTTCTTCTTTTGATGGTTAATCCTCCTGTTTCCATGATGTTGTGACATTGGTTGTGACTTCTGCTTGATTTTCTGAACTTCAGGCTTTGAGCTTTTGAATTCAGATGAGGATTCCTTAGCAAGGCCTATACCAAACATGGTTCCTGATTTCTGTCCCACCTTTAGAATTTCTTCCAAAGTGTCAATTCCTTTATTCAGCATTTTGATGGATTTTGTCATTTGATCTAGCTTAGAGGTCAGCAAGGTTATCTCACCATTTAGATCATCTATGACTGTCAGATGCTTCTTCTTCTCAGCTTCCAGTTCCTTGATAAGTTTCTTCTGCTTTTCTCCTTGTAGACACACTTCTGCACTTTTGACACATAACTTTTTATATGAAGCAGCAAGTTCATCAAATGTAAGTTCATCTCCACTTGAGTCGTCATCAGAGACACAGACACTAGTTAGTGCAGTGACATGTTTTGCAGATTCTCCTTCTGATTCACTCTCAGAGTCTCCCTCAGACCAGGTGACAGATAGTCCCTTCTTTTGCATCTTGAGAAAGGTAGGACATTCAGCTCTAATGTGTCCAAAACCTTCACATCCATGACACTGGATTCCCTTGCCTTGGTTGGACTTTTCTTCAGATTTTGATCTTCTACTGATTTCAGATGAAGTGTTCTTGACATTTGGTCTACCTTTTTGATCAACCTTCTTTATGAACTTGTTGAATTGTCTTCCAAGCGTGACTATAGCTTCTGATATGCTTTCATCACCTCCAATATTTCCTTCTTCTGAATCCTCTTCAGTATTTGATACAAAAGCTATGCTTTTGGTTTTCTTTTCAACATTCTCACACAAGCCCATTTCAAAAGTTTGGAGAGACCCAATAAGCTCATCAACCTT
Source organism: Lathyrus oleraceus (assembly GCF_024323335.1). NCBI lineage: Eukaryota > Viridiplantae > Streptophyta > Magnoliopsida > Fabales > Fabaceae > Lathyrus > Lathyrus oleraceus. Next base: position 380,784,610 of record NC_066582.1, on the reverse strand, counting down.
CATATGGCAGATATCTTGAGCCTCTACTATAGCAGTAACCTTCATGACAAATCTCTTGGACAATGATCTGAGAATCTTTCTTACAAGTTTTTCTTCAGACATTTTCTCTCCTAAGCCTCTAGAAGTGTTGGCAATTTCAAGAATATTCATGTGGAAGTCATGAATAGTCTCATCCTCTTTCATCCTCAGATTTTCAAACTTAGTAGTCAGCATCTGGAGTTTAGACATTTTTACCTTGGAGGTACCTTCATGAGTTGTTTTGAGAGTATCCCAAACTTCTTTAGCCAGATCACAGTGATGCACCAGTCTGAAAATGTTTTTATTTATCCCATTGAACAGGGCATTCAAAGCCTTAGAGTTTCCAAGGGCTAATGCTTCTTGCTCTTTGTCCCACTCTTCTTCAGGAATTTGCATAATGACTCCATCTTTACCTGTCTTCGTTGGCTGTTCCCATCCTTTGTTGACAGCTCTCCAGACCTTGCTATCCAGAGACCTCAAGAAGGCTATCATACGAGGTTTCCAGTCATCATAGTTAGAACCATCCAGCATGGGTGGTCTATTTGAGAATCCTACATCCTTGTCCAAGGTACTAGAAAGTAACGTCCCTAGATCTCACCCAGAAATTAACAGGCAAGGTTCCTGCTCTGATGCCAATTGAAATTCTAGTACCAGACTATCGATGTCACATTGGATGTTATGACATGCAATTCTGCTCAGACTGGTAATGTATGCAGAAAGTAAATGTAAAAGGCAGTAAATAACACAGAGAATTGTTTACCTAGTTCGGTGACAAACACACCTACGCCTGGGGGCTACCAAGCCAGGGAGGAAATCCACTATAAGAGGTATTAATTCAGGACTTAAACCACCAGTTTAATCCTATCACTTAAGACCTACCCAATGCAATTTCAATCTAAACTAAGACCTGAGTACCTACTCACTCCCCCTCAATCACAACAGTGATTACAACCTTTAATAATTATAAAGTCAGTGGTGAAGATATACTTCAAATAACTCTTGATTGTGCTTAAAAGCTTTAATCAAGAAACACAACACTCACGCTTAAAAGCTTAGAGTGACACAACAATTACAACTCAATAAACACCCTAGTCCAATGCAATCATCTAGGAGATAATTGCTTGGCTCACAAGTAAAACCTAATTCAAGACACAATAAAAGTACAACAAGGATATATAATGATATATTTAATTCTTCATGCTTCGAACCCTTTTCAGTTGTTGAAAGTAGGATTGCCATCCTTTTATAATGCAGTACTTGGCCTTGTACTTGAATTTCCTAGAATTAAGGTTAAGCAAGTTAACCTAATTTCCACACATTAGGGTGCTAACAAATAGGCTAAATGTTAGGTCTCTTAATTTTAGCTCAGCTGTTAGTTTCCTGAAAAACAGCCTGAGATAAATACTGAAACATAACAGAAAAACTAACTAGCCTATACATTAGCATCTGCTGTCAGGGATGAATGTCATAACATTCAGTTTGACATCAAGAAAATAGGTTATATGCTAGGTGTCTTAATTTTAGCACAGCTGTTAGTTTCCTGAAAATCAGCCTGAGATAAATACTGAAACATAACAGAAAAACTAACTAGCCTATACTTCAGCATCTGCTGTCAGAAATGAATGTCATAACATTCAGTTTGACATCCAATGAAACCTGTATTAGCTAACCTGCAGCATACTATTTAAGCATGTCATGACATCCGTCAAGACATCTAAGTACAGTAAGTGTTTTAACACAAAATGCAGCCAATCAAAAACATCTACACCTTTAGATCTGACTCCTCTCATGATCACCTCATTTTTTGCATTAGTAATCAAGCATTCAGTTTTTGTGAAGTTCACATTTAGACCTTGATCACATAGTTGACTGTTGTTGATCAGGTCTATAGTCAATCCTTTAACAAGCAAGACATTATCAAGGTTAGGAACTCCATAGCAGTTCAGCTTTCCAATCCCCTTGATTTCACCCTTTGCTCCATCACCAAAAGTTACATAGCTGGTGACATGGGATTGAAGGTCAACCAACAGATTTTTGCTTCCAATCATGTGTCTGGAGCATCCACTATCAAAGTACCAATCTTCTTTGGCTGAGATTCTGAAGGAGGTGTGAGCTATCAAGTTAGTAGCACCAGCCCTAGGAACCCACTATTTTCTATTAGCAGGGATGTGTTGTTTGGGTCTAGGTTGATGAGTAGGACTAGGATAACCATACAGCCTAAAGCGGAATGGTTTTATGTGACCAAATTTCCCACAGTAATGACATCTCCATCTTTGGTGTTTTCCTTTATGTTGTCTTTCCTTGTGATGTTGAGACACCTGATGTGACATCTTTGGTTTGCTACCAGTGGGACTACAGTCAGAAGAGGATTCATTGAACCCAAGGCCAACCATGTCTCCTGCCATCTTTCTAGCCTGGAGGATTTTGTCTAAGGTGTGAGATCCACTATTTAGCATTCTGACATACATTGTCATCTCATCTAGTTTGGAATTCAGGAACACAACTTCAATCTTCAACTTAGAAATGGTTTCTAAGTGTTATGTCCTCTCAGTCTCTAGCTGGGTTATTAGTTTCTTCTGATTCTCCACTTGTTGACACACTTCTTCACTTCTGAAAACACAACCTCCTGTAAGAAGTAGCTAATTCTTCAAAGGTTAATTCATCATCACTGGAGTCTTCATCAGGATCCCATCTCCCAGTCAAGGCAGTCACAAGATTGGCAGATTCTCCTTTCGTTTGACTTTAAAAAGTATCATCAGACCAAGTAGCAGCAAGAATCTTCTTCTGTTTCTTGAAATAGGTCCCACATTCAGCTCTAATGTGACCATACCGTTCACATTCATGACACTGAATTCCTTTGCCCTGTTTGGATTTTTCTTCAGATTTTGTTCTTCTTCCAGCATCATTGCACCTACTGATGTCAAATGAGTTGTTCTTGACATTAGACTTTGACCTCACATCCATCCTCTTCAGGATTTTGTTGAATTTTCTTCCAAGTAACGCTAAATCATTTGCCATATCTTTATCAGTATCCTGACTACTTTCTTCCTTTTTATCTTCAGTGTTTGACACAAAGGCTATGCTTTTCACTTTCTTTTCAGATCCATCACTCATTCCCAACTCGAATGTTTGGAGGGATCCAATTAGCTCATCCACTCTTATCTTGCAGATATCTTGAGATTCTTCTATGGTAGTCACTTTCATGGAAAATCTCTTGGGAAGTGATCTGAGAATTTTCCTCACAAGCTTTTCATCTGACATCTTCTTACCCAGGGCTCCTGAGGCATTAACAATTTCAAGGATATTCATATGGAAGTCATGAATACTCTCATCTTCTTTCATCCTCAAATTCTCAAACTTAGTAGTAAGCAGCTACAATCTAGACATCTTCACTCTAGAGGTACCTTCATGAGTGGTTTTGAGAATATTCCAAGCATCTTTAGCCACCTCACAATTGTTCACCAGTCTGAAGACGTTCTTATCAACCCCATTAAATATAGCATTCAATGCTTTAAAGTTTCCAAGAGCTAGTTCATCCTCCTCCTTGGTCCATCCCGTTAGAACAACCTTCCAAGCCTTATTATCCAACGATTTCAGGAAGGCGACCATCCGAGGTTTCCAGTAGTCATAGTTAGATCCATCTAGAATTAGTAGTCTGTGCACAGATCCTCCGTCTCTATCCATAGTACCCGAAAGTAATATCCCAAGATCTCACTCAGAGCCAGAGTAGGATGCCTGCTCTGATACCAATTGAAATTCTAGTATCAGATATGAGATGTCAAAGGTAATGTCACGACACTAATATCTGAACAACAAGTGAAATATAAACAGGATAAATATAGAGAAACAATTGAAACAGCGACACAAGCAATTGTTAACCTAGTTCGGTGCAAACACACCTGTGTCTGGGGGCTACCAAGCCAGGAAGGAAATCCACTAAACAGAATTAGTTCAAAGACTTGCAATAAACAACTTCAAATTACAGTCTTTTCACCTAATCTCTACCCGTGTGACTTCTATCTAAGAACTCTTAGATATGAGACCCTACTCACTCCCCCTCAATCACAATAGTGATATTAGAACAAATACTACAAAGAAAGAAGACACACTTCAAGGACACATACTTGATCTTTATTAAAAGCTTCAATCAAGTAAACAAATACACTCGTACTTCAAAGCTTAGAGTGGACAAAATTACAACTGAAAACTCGGTCCAATTCACACATCAACAAGATGAATGAATGGATCACAAATCACAAACGTACATTAGGCTAAAACCCTAATACTCACTCACTTCAAAGTTTGTATTTGTTTTTAAAATTACACAGGGTTACATGGTCTTTAAATAGAAGATTTCTGAAAAGGCACGGGCAGCATGTAACCCTAATCCTATCTAACGCGTATTCCCTAGGAATTAGTAACAAATCATTCCCCTTTGGGAAACATAATATTTTGGCTTTAATTACTCCTTTAATAACGCATGAAATCTCCACATAAGCACACAAAGACTTGCATGAAAAGCGCAATAACAAAACACATAACATTCAGACTGAATGTTCTGTATGCACATGTCTTAACATCGGGTCTGACATCTTGAATACATCCTGCACAACCGTATTAAACATCCTGCAGGAAGCTGATATCACATGTTAAGAGAACAGGCGTGACATCTTGTGATAACACTAAGTTTTATCAAAATTGATGCCAATACATAGAACCAACATTTATGAACCCATTTAGTGTGTAAATTTTCACATATTGATGATTCCTTTGGTGTTAAAATATCGCAAACTGTTTTTGTTAAGATAATTGCAATGTATAAACTTGCAATTGGATTTTCACACCAACAACATAAAGGATAAATCAACTTGGTGTTTATTTCACACCAATTATTTGACAAATTATCATTGTCAATTTTGGTTTCTTAATTTCATAGAAAATTGATTATCGAAGGGTAAAATTGTTCAAACGTTTGTTTTATCATCATTGTAGTACGTTAATTTCATTTTGTTACGGTTTAATATGCATATCTCCCCCCCCCCTTCTTGATCGTTGCCCTCGTCTAACAAGTGGTATCACGAGAACTAGTTTATCTTGTGCTTCGAAATCACTTATCTGATTATGGCTCCTGAACCCAAAGGGGCATAGTGCATATTTTCTATGGAGAAAATTATGGTTATTGGAAGGATTGTATGCGTGTCCATATCAATTCTATTTATAGAAATGCATGGAACTCTATCCAAAATGGTCCTTTTGAAATTATCATGACCAATGTGGACGGTGTTGTTGTACCTAAATAGGAAGCACATGGAATGCAGATGATGAGAAAAATGGTTATGTAATTGGAAAGCAAGGAATATTCTCATATCCTCATTAGGAGTTGATGAATAATACGGTGTTTCCCATTATACAATAGCTAAAGCTATATGGGGCTCATCGAAAGTTACCCATGAGGGCACAAATGAGGTAAAACAAGATAGAATAAATACTTTGAACCAAGAGTTTGAACTTTTTCATATGAAGCATGGTGAAAGCATTTCCAATCAGATAAAAGGTCCATTCATCTTGTATACCGTTTGAATGCACTTGGTAAGCCTGTTTCCAATGAAATTGCTACTAACAAAGTTTTAAGATGTTTTTATAAGGAATGGAAATCGAAGGTCACCGCAATTAAGGAAGCTAACAATCTCCTGACATTAGATATTACTAATTTATTTGGAAAGCTTTAAAAACATGAGCAAGAGATCATTTTCTTTGAGAAGCATGAGAAGAAGCATAAGAAGGAGAAGAAAAAGGAAAATGAGGTAGATAAGAAATTAATTGCTCTAATGGTTTCTAGTTTTAAGTCCTCTACTATATATCAAGATGATAGTTGAACTAGTGATGGTGAGTGTCCGGATGATGAAGAATCTCATCAACTGTAGAAGGCAATCAAATACCTCAAAGCAACATGAAAACAAGAAGGAAAAATCTAAAGATTCATGTTATAATTGTGGAAGTGTCGGTCACTACAAGCTGGATTGTTCGTTTCTTAAAAAAGGATAAAGGAAAGGGCCAACAAAAGAAGTCTAGCAATCCTAGAAGAGCCTACATCGTATGGTAAAGTTATAGTGGATCCTCAAATGAGGGTAGCTCGAGTGAAAGTGTTGAAATTGATTTTTTTTGCCTCATTACCAATCACAAGAAGAAGAATATATGTCATTCTAAATATGAACCTAATGATAAAATGTATTATTCTGGTATACAAATTGGTTTTGAAAATATGCATGGTGAAGCTAAAGAAGCTTTTAAAAGGTTGGCTTCAAATAATAGAATATTTTCATACTTAGAAGCCAAGATTTTAGAAACGAAAAGAAAAATGAAAGCTCTTAAGGAAACCATGTCAAAGGCTCCAAAAGTTAAACTTGAGGATGAGAAGTCTTCTTGGTTTGGTTATGAAACTTGTCACATTTGGAAAAAATAAGTTATTCCTCTAAAAGCTAAATTGAATAATGCTTTAGAACAAAATGTTACCTTCACTATTGATTCAACAAAATTTAAAAGATCTTTAAACATGCCGTATAAAAAGTATAAATTTGTTGTAAGGGAGTCAAATAAAAAAGTTATTCTCATCATCACTTGACTTGTCACTATTGTTGCAGGAAAGGTCATACCATTTTAAAATGCAACTTTATGAGATTATTGGTTCCTAAAGATGTATTTCTATGGTTTCCTAAGTTCAACAATGTTTCCACTCACTATCAATGACCCAATGAAAATTGGGTACCTATCCCTGTTGTTTGAACTTGTAGGTTTAATGTCTTGGCTCCTTGGAGAGAATGTGGTTTCTTGACAGTGGATGCTCAAGGCATTTGAAGGGTGACATTTCCCTATTAATTGACTTAACAGCAAAGAAGAAGGGCTATGTGACCTACTGAGACAATAACAAGGGTGTTATACTTGGTAAAGGTAGTGTAGGTAATCCCTCTTCTAGTATTATCTATGATGTTATACTTATTGAAGGCCTTAAATATCATCTACTTAGCGTTAGTCAACTATGTGACAAAGGCTATAAAATAAATTTCACAAATAGTTGTTGCATGATTAAACATATTAAAAAAAAAAGATTTCTCGCTTAAGGGCTTGAGTCTAAATAATATTTATATGCTTAATTTGAATGATATGTCATTTATAAGTGTAAGAACAAAAATAGTTCTACAACAGATTCCAGGATTTTGATGATAACAAAGGATGAAACCAAAAATGGCACTTTAATGAAAAGTTCAGACTCTGACGTAAAATTTCCTTATCCAGAAAGAGTAACGGCAACTACAACTTCAAATAGAAAGAAATTATTTTTGGAAAGAAGTTATTCAGGGAGACAAACTTGTTATGGCAAGAAACAACAGAAGTTATGGCATTAAACTCTCATCAAGACAAAATATCTGCCATCACTACAACGGTCGTTTCTCCTCTATATAAAGAACGGCGAACCTCATTGAGAGATACACCTGAACGCACAAAAATACTCTACTCTCTCTCTTAATCTTTCATGAGTTTTTGCTCATTACGTGAAACTTCTTATTTGGTCAAATTGCTGTAATATTTGCTTTATCCTAGAAGCATTCTAGATTACAAATTCTGTTGTTACCTAAATTGATTTTTATTCCTCAAGTGACTCTGCGCAGTCTGTATACTTGGGAGGGCTAAGAGATCTTTCTCTTAGACGTTGGTGGTAATAATCTTTCAAGATTAGTGGAGTAAGTCCTTTTTTAAGGCGAAATCACCTTGGCCGGGTGGACTGGAGTAGCTTTGTGTTATAAGTGAACCAGTATAAAATCATGTGTGTTCTTACTCTGTAAAAGCGCTTATTTTCCAAAACAATTCAAACCCCCCTTTCTTGTTTTTCTCACCTTCAATTGGTATCAGAGCTTCGACTCTGTCATTGATTTTCTAATCAAACACTTAACAGTGTAGAGAGATCTAGAACGAGAAAAACTATGGCCCATACAAATGAAAGAGACAGTTACAATGTTAAGCCTCTTGTCTTTGATGGAGAAAAACTCGATTACTGGAAAGATAGAATTGAAGGTTTCTTTCTAGGCTATGATGCTGATCTCTGGGACATTGTCACAGATGGATACAAACCTCCTGTAACAGATGCAGGAGTTGAAGATGATCAGATGATCAGAAGCGCGTATTCAAAAATCATCACAAGGCCAAAACGATACTTCTCAATGCCATATCTTACAACGAGTGTGAAAAGATCACCAACAGGGAAACAGCTAAAGACATACTTGACTCTCTGAGGATGACTCATGAAGGAAACTCTCAGGTCAAAGAAAGAAAGGCTCTGGCTCTAATTTAGAAATATGAAGCCTTCAAAATGGAGGAAGACGAAGCTATTGAGGTAATGTTCTCTAGATTCCAAACTCTTATTGCAGGTCTCAAAGTGCTAGACAAAGGATATACAACTGCAGACCATGTTAAAAAGATAGTCAGAAGCTTGCCAACGAAGTGGAGACCCATGGTCACTGCCTTAAAGCTTTCAAAGGATCTGAATAACATCAGTCTTGAAGAACATGTCAGCTCACTCAGAAGCCATGAAATAGAGCTGGAGGAAGATGAACCTCAGAAAAAGAACAAGTCTGTAGCATTAAAGTCCAGATCTGAAAAGCGCAAGTCTGACAGGAACAAAGCCTTCCAGGCCGAAACAGAAGATGTTGATGACTCTGAACAGGAAGATTCTGATGATGAAGAGGAATTGTCCCTCCTAACCATAAGAGTTAAACAACTCTGGAAAAAGAGGAACAATAACTTCAGGAGACCAAGACCTAGAGGGGATCGATCATAATCAACTTCAAAAGGTAAAACTAACAAAGATGTTACCTGTTATGAATGTAAAGAAACAGGTCACTACAGGAATGAGTGTCCCAAATTAAAGAAAGACAGCTCCAGAAAAGAAAGCATCAAGAAAAACTTCCTCAGAACCAAGAAGGGATTGATGGCCACCTTGGATGATAGTGAATCTGACTCATCAGAATCTGACTCATCAGAATCTGACTCTGATGAACAGGCCAACATGGCATTCATGGCTACCACATCCAGGAATACTTCAGATGAAGAATCTGAATCAGAAGAGATATCTTATGCAGCAAAGTTCAAACACCAGTCATGGTACCTGGACTCTGGATGCTCGCGACACATGACGGGAAGAAAGTCTATGTTCCAAAGCCTGGAACTTAAAGACGCTGGATTCGTAGGTTTCGAAGGAGATCAAAAACGAAGGATCAGAGGCTCCGGAACTATTGGTAATGGTACTCTTCCCTCTATATCTGATGTTCTTTACGTAGAAGGATTAATGCATAACCTGTTATCCATAAGTCAATTAAGTGATAACGGTTGTGATGTAATCTTCAATCAAAAAACATGTAAAGCCATAAATCAAAACAATGGTTCTGTCCTATTCACAGGCAAGAGGAAAAACAATATTTATAAAATTAATTTGTCTGATTTAAAATAACAAAACGTGAAGTGTCTGATGTCCGTTCACGAAGAGCAATGGGTATGGCATAGACGCTTGGGCCACATTAGCATGAGGAAATTATCTCAGCTAAATAAACTCGAGTTAGTCAGAGGCCTACCTAAACTGAAGTTCTCTTCAGATGCTCTATGTGAAGCATGTCAGAAAGGAAAGTTTTCAAAAACTTCTTTTAAAAAGAAAACTATTGTTACTACCTCTAAGCCTCTGGAACTTCTTCACATTGATTTATTTGGTCCTGTGAAAACAACATCAGTCAATGGAAAGAAGTACGGACTAGTCATTGTTGATGATTTCAGTCGCTGGACATGGGTTAAATTCCTAAAACACAAGAGTGAGTCTCACTCTGTATTCACCAGTTTCTGCTCCAAAGTGCAAAAAGAATTTGACTCTAAAATTGTCAGAGTCAGAAGTGATCATGGTGGTGAATTTGAAAACAAATTTTTTGAAGAATTATTTGACTCTAATGGAATATCCCATGATTTCTCCTGCCCTAGAACTCCTCAACAAAATGGAGTTGTAGAGAGGAAGAATAGACACTCCAAGAGATGGCCAGAACCATGATCAATGAAACGAATGTGGCTAAGCATTTTTGGGCCGAAGCTGTAAATACAGCGTGTTACATTCAGAATAGAATCTCCATTAGACCTATTTTGGAAAAGACTCCCTATGAACTGTGTAATGGAAGAAAACCAAACATCTCATATTTTCATCCTTTTGGATGTTCCTGCTTTATTTTAAACACTAAAGAACATCTGAACAAATTTGATTCCAAAGCACAAAAAGGTATTATGTTAGGATACTCAGAACGCTCTAAGGGCTACAGAGTATACAATACAGAAAACAAAATTATGGAGGAATCAATTCATGTCAGATTTGACGATAAGCTTGACCCTGAAAAGTCAAAGCTAGTTGAGAATTTTGCAGATTTGGAAATCACTCTTGCAGGATCTGACAAAGCTCCAGAAGCAACTGCCATTCAAAATCATGAAGAAATTAATCTCCCAATAATCCCAAAGAAAGCTAAAAGTCGTCTCAACATATCTGAAGAGTTGATTCTGGGTAACAAGGATGAACCTGTCAGAACCAGATCTACCTTCAAGACCTCTGAAGAGACTCCTCTGGGACTAGTGTCGCTAATCGAGCCTACATCCTGTGATGAGGCACTTCAAGATAATGACTGGGTTCTAGCCATGCAAGAAGAACTAGATCAATTCACAAAGAACTACGTATGGGATCTTGTTCCTAAGCCCAGAGGCACTCACGTTATCGGAACCAGATGGGTTTTCAGAAACAAGCTGAATGAGAAAGGAGAAGTCGTCTGAAACAAAGCTCGACTGGTGGCTCAAGGTTACAGTCAACAAGAAGGTATTGACTATAATGAAACCTTTGCTCCAGTCGCCAGGCAAAATTTGAAATGAGCTTAATGCAAGAACTAAAGTTCTTTCTAGGAATTCAAATTAATCAAACTTCAGAAGTCACGTACGTTCATCAAAGCAAATACATAAAAGATGTTCTGAAGAAATTTGACATGGCTGAATGCAACTCTGCAAAGACTCCCATGCATCCAACATGCATCCTTGAAAAGGAAGAAGTCAGTAAAAAAGTTTGTCAGAAGCTCTATCGTGGTATGATAGGCTCCCTTCTCTATCTGACTGCTACTCGACCTGATATACTCTTCAGTCTTTGTCTCTGTGCTAGATTCCAATCAGATCCTAGAGAAACCCACTTAACTGCAGTTAAGAGAATTCTCAAATATCTGAAAGGAACTCCTAACCTGGGCCTGATGTATGAGAAAACATCAGAGTATAGACTTTCTAGTTACTGTGACGCAGATTACGCAGGAGATAGATTGGAACGAAAAAGCACATCTGGAAATTGTCAGCTCTTGGGAAACAATCTGATATCCTGGGCAAGCAAAAGGCAATCAACTATCGCCCTATCCACGGCAGAAGCAAAATACATCTCAGCATCACTATGCACTACTCAGATGCTCTGGATGAAGAATCAGATAGAAGATCTGCAAATCTTCGAGAGTAACATTCCTATCTTTTGTGATAATACTGCTACCATTTGTTTAAGTAAGAATCCCATTTTGCACTCCAGAGCTAAGCACATTGAAATAAAACATCATTTTATCAGAGACTATGTTAATAAAGGGATAGTCACATTGAAGTTCATTGATACAAATCATCAATTGGCAGATATATTCACTAAACCCTTAGCTGAAGATAGATTCCTCTTTATCTTAGAAAATTTGAACATTCAAAACTGTCCTAAATAAAATGTGCCTCTGAAGTGGTTAAATGAGACTCTGACATAAACAAATGGATTCTGCCTCTAACTCTGATACTTCTACCCAGTTAGAAGTTATCTGAGCTAGAAATCTCCAGGAACCAATCGTTTGGTATTCCTGAAGATCAGATAAATCAAAACACGTGGAGTGACTTACTTCTAACCTTAGAACTTCTAGACAGTTGTCCAGCAGTAATCAAGGAACAGACTCTTGAGATCTCCTCGAGCAGTGTGCGAATTGTTGGGATTAGACATCATTAATGAGCCATAATCATTTCTCCCTCTAAACATGCTAACTTGGTTTATCTGCTAAAACTCTTATTTCTGTGTCGTTTTGCATGCACCCTTTTTGGGTATTTAAACACTCTTTTCACACACTTCACTCTCACTCACTCGTTTAACCCCAGCTCTCTCAGGCATTTCTGCAAACAGTTCATCTTCACCTCAGTTCTTCATCAACTCCATGGATACTCAACAACAATCTGTGTTCAACTACTCTCAGCAAATGGATTCCAGCAACCCAGCTCAAAGCACCAACAACCCTACTCCAACGGTTACAGGCGTAGTTACAACACCAGTTTACAAGGAGCCTCACATTCTTGACCGTGAACCCCATATTAACCTTGCAACACCTTTTGAAAAACTGAACGTGCTGTGTGAATCCCTGGTGGATTTTGATAACATGAGAAGAAATGGCGTAGACCTCACTGAAGAACTTCATCAACAAGGTTGGGGAAACTACTTTCAATGCCTCTACGGGCCAGTTTACCCAAATCTCATCAAAGAATTCTGGAGATTTGCTGATGCTGAAGACCACTTCATCGTTTCATATGTCTTGGGAGTAAAGATTGTGATAACTGAAAAGTCCATCGCTGCTTTGCTGAACATGGAAAAAGATGGAGGAAGAAGAATTTACAATATCAATCCCAGGGCGAAATACATTTCTCAAGAAATCAACCCAACGATATTCAAACTAAACGCAGAAGGCAACCCCTCAAAGAACAAGGAACTGCATCAGAACCTCCGGGTCTGGCTCAAAATCATTCTGGGAACAATCCATCATCGCCCAACGTCAAATTCATCAAATTACATCAATACAGATCAGAAATGTATTCTGTATTGCATTCATAAAGGTCTGAAGCTTTGCCTCCCTGCACTTCTATTCAGATACCTCAGAGATTCTGTACGAGAAACCAGAAATCACATGAAGCCAAGAACTTACATTCCTCTGGGAAGACTTATCTCAGATGTACTGATAGAAAATGGTCTCGTGGACCATCTGGTAAAACACAGGCTCATGGAAGACATGGCAATAGAAACTGGAAAGCCTCTGAACTGTACGAATCTAAAGAGCATGGGGATTCTGGAGAAGGTCAACGTTAGACCTACTCTGGACACCTCTTGGGAAGCCTTAAAAGATCAGAGGGAAATTCCAAATGGTCTCTGTACGTTCTACAAGGAAGAACCCAAAGAGGTAATTCTTCATTATCTCCAACGTCTGAAGGATGAAGGAGTGGACATCTCAGATTTCAGGTTGAGCGAACTGCCAGATACAGCTCTAAACTTCGTGAAGTATAAAAGAGGTCCATCTGAGAAGACATCGAAGGCGAAGAAAGCGAAGCTAGGAGAATCCTCTGAATCAAGACCTCTAGCACCTCTGCATGAGTCTTATGGTAAGTCTGCCTCTCCTGCTCCCTCTGTACAGCAACTTGCTTCTTCTATGTCTCCGCCAACACCTCTATACACCACATCTAAAACCCCTCCTTCAACGACCAGAACATCTCAACCACTCCCAAAATTTAACCTCGCGAATACCTCCTTACCCATATCTGAAGCTAAACAAATGAATGAAACCACCTCCTCATCTTCAGCCCCAGAATCACCTCCTTACTATATCATCTCATCTGACACAGAATTCTCTGACCCCGCTTCTCCAACTCTAGCCCAACTTCAGACTCAAAACCTTACCTCACAACAACCACAACAACCTCCACCTGAACCTGAGGTAAATTCACCACCACCCACAGAACAACCAACCATCACTCCATCTGACGTTCAACCCTCTGACCCCAACACCTCTGACATTACCCCTCCAAACACTTCCGTTGAACCTCAAACTCTCAACCTAAGCCCTCCAAACTCTCCACCTCCTCCATCTAAACCAGAAAACTCCCTGCCAACCTTAGAGGAAGCAATTATGCTGTTTGCAGGAGCATCAGTTGAAAAGGTCAAGTCTCTGACCATCAACTCTGGCATCAGTGATGATCCTGACTCTGTTAGGACACACTGGAACAGAGTCATTGGTTGGATGACATCTGAGGCCTTTAAGCTGAAGAACCTCTCTAAGCAAGTCAGAAACGACTTTATCAGAAACGCTGAGGTAAGACTACAGGAGCGCTTAGCCAGAGAAGCTGAGGAACAGGCCAGAAGGAAAGAAGAAGAAAGAGCAAGACAAGAAGAACTTCAAAGGGTAAAGGAAGTTGAAGCCAAAGCACTAGCTGATGCTGCTGCTGCTGAAGCTGAAGCTAAAGCCGCCGCTGAAGCTGAAGCTCTCCGTGCCAAAGAACAGCATGCTCTAACTCAGGGGGAGTCCTCTACTTTTGCCCCTCTAGTTCTCAAGACCCTTGAGGAGCTTCAGAAAGAGCAGAAGGAAGTCCGAGCCAGATTGGATCAACAGGACACAGTCAACGCCAACATCCAGAATCTGCTGACTCAACTGCTTCAGAGATTGCCTCCTCCTCCCAACCCTTAGGCACTTAGGATGTCTTTTTTGCTTGTTGCTTTTCTTGTTTTGTGTCTGATGTTTTTGCTCTTATCTGGATACATCTCTATATATTTTCTTCCTGCTTATTATTTCTTAAGTCTTTTTGATTTTGACAAAAAGGGGGAGAAATCAAACAGCTCTGATTAAAAATTGTCTAATTCCTTAAGTACTCTGCAAACATACTATTCAATAAAAATCTATCTAACACTCTTGACTTAGAAAATTGCAGAAAGGTATCTAGAAACTTCATTGCTTGGAAGCTCTGGTAAGAACTTCTGAACTCCTCAGCCTATCTCAGGGGGAGCTCACTTCTATCTGATATGATAAACTCTTATATCTGAATGTTTCATCTGTCATTTAAGTTTGTTTTGTCATCATCAAAAAGGGGGAGATTGTAAGAACAAAAATAGTTCTACAACAGATTCCAGGATTTTGATGATAACAAAGGATGAAACCAAAAATGGCACTCTAACGAAAAGTTTTCTAAGTGTGCAGGACTCTGAACAAGAACAAAGGAATCTGATCGCTTTATCAGATACAAAATAAAATCAGATACAAAGTACCAAAAGATCAGAAGCATCTGAAGTGAAAACGCGCCCTAGAAGCTCTGACTCTGAGCAAAACAAACATATCAGAATATCAGAAGCATCTGAAGAACAAGCGCGCTCTAGAAGTTCTTACTCTGAGCAACAGCATATCAGAATACCAGAAGCTCTCACCTTCCTCTGAAGTCAACACTGATGATCTAAAATACCAGGACTATCAGAAGCTCTAATGTCATTTCTCGGATCTCAGATTAATAGAGTAATTCAGACTCTGACGAAGAATTTCCTTATCCAGAAAGAGTAACGGCAACTACAACTTCAAATAGAAAGAAATTATTTTTGGAAAGAAGTTATTCAGGGAGACAAACTTGCTATGGCAAGAAACAACAGAAGTTATGGCATTAAACTCTCATCAAGACAAAATATTTGCCATCACTACAACGGTCGTTTCTCCTCTATATAAAGGACGGCGAACCTCATTGAGAGATACACCTGAACGCACAGAAACACTCTACTCTCTCTCTTAATCTTTCACGAGTTTTTGCTCATTACGTGAAACTTCTTATTTGGTCAAATTGCTGTAATATTTGCTTTATCCTAGAAGTATTCTAGATTACAAATTCTGTTGTTACCTAAATTGATTTTTATTCCTCAAGTGACTCTGCGCAGTCTGTATACTTGGGAGGGCTAAGAGATCTTTCTCTTAGACGTTGGTTGTAATAATCTTTCAAGATTAGTGGATTAAGTCCTTTTTGAAGGCGAAATCACCTTGGCCGGGTGGACTGGAGTAGCTTTGTGTTATAAGTGAACCAGTATAAAATCCTATGTGTTCTTATTCTGTAAAAGCGCTTATTTTCCAAAACAATTCAAACCCCCCTTTCTTGTTTTTCTCACCTTCAATAAGTACTAAATGTTTAGTAACCATGAGGGAATACTCTAAGTTATGTTATAAACGCTTTGTCTATGTCAACTTTGATTTACTAACCAAAGTGGTATTAAAGCATCTAGTTTTTGGTCTAGCTAATATTAAAATTTCAAAAGACCACCTATGCGATGCATGCCAAATGGGAAAGTAGATATAAGCCTTTTAAATCTAAAAATATTGTTTCAAATTCTATACCTCTTGAGCTTCTCCATATGGATCTTTTTGGTCCTTCAAGATCAAAAAGCTTAGGTGGTAATTACTATGGTTTTGTTGTTGTAAAAGATTATACTAGATTTTGTTGGACCATCTTCTTGCGTAGTAAAGATGAGACTTTTTCAGCTTTCACACGTTTTACAAAGTTGTCCCAAACTAAAATGAGTTTAAACATAGTTACAATATGAAGCGATCGTGGATGTGAATTTC
Source organism: Lathyrus oleraceus (assembly GCF_024323335.1). Taxonomy (NCBI): domain Eukaryota; kingdom Viridiplantae; phylum Streptophyta; class Magnoliopsida; order Fabales; family Fabaceae; genus Lathyrus; species Lathyrus oleraceus. The sequence continues at coordinate 380,768,120 of NC_066582.1, read as the reverse complement.
AAAAACACGTCTTTGAGGATTATTGTGATAAATATGGAATTCAACATAATTTTTTTGCTTCAAGGAGTCCATAATAAAATGGTGTTGTGGAGTGCAAAAGCCGAATTTTAGAGGAGTTCGCAAGAACTATAATCAATTAGAGTAGTCTACCTAAATAATTTTGGGCCAATGCGATAAGCACAGCGTGTTACATTTTAAATAGGATACTTATACGTCCTATTTTAACCAAATTTATCACATCTTCATGTCTTCGAATGCAAGTGTTGTGTATTAAATAATGGTAAGGACAACCTTGGAAAATTTGATTCCAAAGATGACGAAGGAATTTTTCTTGGATACTCTCTATCAATAAAATCCTATAGAGTCTATAATAAGAGATTACTTACTGTTGAAGAGTCAGTGCATGTCGCTTTTGATGAATCTTATCCGATGAAGTAATTGATCATCCTTATGTGATGAAACTTGAAGAGGAGAAAGACGACGAACTAGGAAAAGAGAAGGAAGAGAGTCCAACTGAAGTGGATAACCTTCCTTTTGCTTGGAAGACTACCAAAGACCGCCCATTTGACAAGATTCTTGGAGACATCATCAAAGGCGTAACTACACGCTCTAAGATAAGTAATTTATGTTATCACTTTGCATTTGTGCCTTAAATTGAACCTAAAAATGTGAAAGAGGCTTTAACTAATGAGCATTGGCTTATGTCCATGCAAGATGAGTTGAATCAATTTAAAATAAATTATATGTTGAAAACATTATCCAACCTCCATGAGATCATCAAGTTATATGCACAAAATGGGTTTTTAGAAATAAATTGGACGAAAACAAAATGATAATAAGGAAGAAGGCATGGCAAGTGGCTTAAGGATATAACAAAGAGGAGGGCGTATATTATAAGGAAACTTATGCTCCAGCTGCCCGCCTCGAGGATATACGCTTTTTACTAGGTTTCGCATGCTCTAAAGATATCAAATTATTTCAAATGGACGTGAAAAATGCTTTCCATAATGAGTATATAAGTTTAGAAGGGTATTTCTCACAACCTCTCGGTTTTGAAAATCATGAGTATCCTAACCACATTTTAAAATTAAAATGAGCTTTATATGGTCTCAAACAAGCCCCTAGGACTTGGTATGAGCAAATAAGTAATTTTTACTTGATCAAGGATACTATAGAGGGATGTTTGATCAAACACTTTTTATTAAACATTAAGTAAAACATATTCTTCTCGTTCAAATTTACGTCGATTATATTATATTTGGTTATATTAACATGAAATTGTCAAAGGGTTCAAAAGTTAATATAGGGAGAATTTGAGATGAGTCTAACGGGAGAGTTGACTTACTTTCTCAGACTTCAAAGCAAGAAGCTCAAAGAAGGGACGTTTGTGTGTCAATCAAAATACTTCCAAGAGTTGCTTAAACGCTTTGGAATGGCAGATGCAAAGTCAACCGAAACTCCAATTCCCATTAATGGGAACTTAGGCAAATATGAAAGTGGTGAGGATGTTGAGTCAAAAGGTATAGAGGTATGATCGGATCTATTTTATATCTTACCACATCTAGGCTTGATATTAAGTTTAGTGTGTGGATGTGCGCTCAGTATCAAACAACTCCTAAGGAATCACGTTTAAAAGATGTAAAGTGAATTCTCAGATACCTTCATGGTACATCTAAGTATGGGATTTTGTTTTCCAAAGGTAGCGATTGTAGTTTGGTTGCAAATCGGACAGAAAAAGTGCTAGTGGAACTTGCCACATATTTTCAAACTCCTTAGTGAGTTGGCATAGGAAGAAGAAAGTCGGTATTGCTTTGTCAACTGCAGAGGAGGAATACTTCACAGCTGGTAGTTATTGTACATAAATCTTATGTCTCAAACAACAACTACTTGACTTTGACATCAAACTTCAACATATTATGATAATATGGTATAATACTAGTGTGAATAACCTAACCAAAAACCCGATGTTACACTCTTGTACTATACACATTGAAATACGTCACCATTTCCTACACGACCATATTGAAAAACACGATGTTGTTTTTGAACATGTTGATAGAAAAAATCAACTTGCAGACATTTTCACAAAATCTCTTGCAACGGAGCTATTTTTCAATATTCAACGGGAATTGAGAATTCTCGATATCTCAAATATTGCCTAAATATTTTGTTGTATGTACTATTTACATTTGTTTCAACTTTCATTTGAAAGTTCCATTTCATGTGAGTGCATCCTTCGTCTCTCATCCTATGAGGTAGTATCGTTTCACTTGTCTCTTTGTTCATAAATTTTTTCTTCATATATTGCTTATATGCCTCTCTTAGGTGATTTCATGTTTTGGTTCCAAAATGTGTGATATATTTGATGAATAATACATTTTATGTATGCTCACTTCCAAAAATTTCATTGTTAAACCATGTGTTTTTCAATCTATATGTTTAAAGTGGATTCAGGTTATATGTCATTATCATATATGCTTCATACTCTTGTATCTTCCCATTAGATATATTTTTTAAGCTTTTGGTGTTTAGGTATGTTATTTATCATCTCTTGCATTAAAAATGACGTTTTTGCATGAATTTTCCAAGACCACAGTGTATGCCTCAACTCATTACCTTAGAGGTCGAACTAAAGCCTTAAAATTTCTAAACTTTTTCAATCTGTACAATATGTTTCGACACATAGGTTCTACAGGCTGACACGTAGCCTCAATATTTCAAATTATTTTAATTTTGTTCAGCATGTGTCAATGCCTAACTCGTATAGGTCGACACATACATAAATATTTTTTTAAAAATTATATAAGGCTTTTGAGGTCGACTCCCTAGTTATATAGGTCGACACATACAACCTTTTTTTACTTTTCTTCTTTCCACGATTTTGTCCTTTTAAATTATCATTTATATCCCTTTGAAAACATTTTCCTCTCCTAGAAAACCTAGAAAATATTTTCCCTTTCTTTGATAAACTTTTTCCCTTCTTCCACTCCATTATACCTTATTTACATCGTTCATCTTCACACCTTATCATCGTTCTTTACAAATTTTCACTTGTTCTCTTCTCATCTATCCTTCTTCCTGGGTTTAAAAACAACATATTATAGTTTGTGTTAGTGGGTACCTCCAATATCACTCAAATTCATATCCTTCTCCTTCACACATTTCATCATACACCTACTGTAAATACATTTTATGTACGAGTTTCACATAGCTCCTAAGATAAACAAGGGAAAAAATGTTGCAGGTGCATCCTCTTTTGCACTGTAAGTGCCCTTTCACTCATACACCCTACGTGTGTTGAAGAATTTGAGATGAATTATAGAAGTAGGATTGTCACGAAACAACATGTGCATGATCCTAACTTGTTTCTCGATTAAACATTCTGGAAATTATAAGTCTTATAGAGCATCAACAAATTAACTCCTTTTTGAAACTCTCCACCGACTACAATTAAGATTTGGTTAAGGTATTATACTTTGGGTTGGAATATAGGGATGGATGTACATTTAAATTCAAGATGGAAAAGAGTACATACCATTTTATGGAGCACTAACGGAAGGAATTATTTGATATTACCATGTTTTCTTATCAAGCGAAATTGACTAATCATGCCCTTCATAGGGATTTCGATTGGAAGATTCATTTGAATTCAATTCTAAAGGCACCAAGGACGGATGACAACTTGGACAAGGTGTCAACGGGATACGTGAAAAGGGATCCTCATTTTCTCAATTGGATTATTACTCATGTATTATGTCTGAAGAAAGGTGGTCATTCGCGGATATACCATGTTGAGGTACATCTTATCTATATTCTCCAAAATAAATTTAAGATAAATTGGTCAAACTATACTGTGTGAAGAATGATTGTTGTTAAGGGTTGTAACAGAGGGTCCTCTTTGTGTTATGTTTCGATGATTGCAAAAACCCTAAAGCATTTTCATATTGATGTGTCAAATCTCCGATATATCTCACCCGATCCAGCTCAAGAATTCAACAAAAGCACCTTGACAAATATGGGGTATCACTGGGATAATATCAACAAGGTTTACTTCTATCGAATAAAGGGGTCTGGTAAGGTCATTTACAATTATGATGATCTAAATTAAATTGCTCCAATTAATATTGAATATGCTGAGATGCTGAGATGGCGGATACTATCCATAAGGAAGATGAGGCGTGGCTACATGATGCAACATATCAACAAAACGAAGACCCACAAGGGTGGGGTCAATGGAAACAAAATTCTTGGACTCAACATGACACAACATATAGGAACAACTCCGGTTTTGGCTCGAGTGGTAACGAATCTACAATTATCATCATGCTAGATAACATGCGTGGGGAGCAATAAGAGCTCCAACATGCGGAGTCAATTAGGCGTGACATATTTGATGCGGATCAAGAGGAACTCTTTATAATGGTTCAAGAACACATGAATTCCTAGTGTAGCGGTAAATTTTTTGAGATTAAGCTATTGATTAACTTATCTCAAAAAGCAAGGGTCACCACCACGATTTTATTATTTCCAAAAGAAAGGGAAAAATAACGAACAAAAATGTTTTTGAAAGTGGTTCAAGTTTGAAAACAAGAATGTGGTTCAAGTTTGAAAACAATAATGTTTTTGAAAGAGAGGAGAAGATTTTGAAAATTAAAGAAGGGGATGGGATGAAGAGACTATCTTAGGGAGGAAATATCTAACCAAGAGATGACAAGCTTTATGACATAAGTCAAGAAAGAATTCTCTCTTTTGGATTAAGCCTCAAGCAAGCCAAATAAGCAAAGAATAATTTATGTATCAAATGAAACCAAAGTAACGATGTTAAAATAGAAAAGCTACCAGATGAATCCCAAGGTCTCAAGTCACAAACTCCTAAAGTGTAGCAGTAAATTTTTTGACATTAAGCTATTGATTAAATTAACTCATAATGCAAGAATCGTCATTACGCTTTTATTATTTCCAAAGGAAAGGGAAAAAGAACGAACAAAATCCAAAGAAGTTTTAAAAAAAACTAATAAAAGGAGATACAGTTCTGAGGGTTAGTTATGGAAATGTAATGTATTAGCACCCTAAACATCTATATTATTCTATAGGAACCTTTTTGAAAATCTGTTCATTTTGCCTTTAAAATGTTGTTATTTGCAAAAGAATGGGGAGATGAGAAAATAAATATTTTTATAATTTTTGTGTTTGCCAAGACTTCCTGAGTCTCATGCCTATGTACCAACAAAGTGCAATGGAGGATCAAAATCTCGTAATTCATGGTAAAAATAACCAAAAAAAATATTTTGATTCACTTTTAATGAAAAGACATTTTGTCATTTTAAGGGGAACACCCAACTAGTCACCCACAAGTATGAGAACTTTGCATCACCATAGAGAAGGACTTCAACTTGGATAAAGATAAACTTGTAAGCCACTAGCTCTCTTAGGTGGAAAATAATTATCATCAATAATATGGGGATAGGAGAACTGCATCTCAACTATGGAAATGACTCATGTCTAAACTTTGAGAAATGTTTTTAAAAGAAAAAATGCACAAAGGGCACAAAATAGTTTGAATGAATTATGTATTTTTTTAGTCTTTTGAAATTTGTTTTAATATGCTTAAGATGTATTAGCATTTATTAAGAAAATATTTTGAAAATATTTTGACAAAAACCAAGTTTATTGAGAAAGTGGTTCAAGCTTGAAAATAAGAAGTTTTTTGAAAAGAAGAGAGAATAATTTGAAAATTAAAGAAGGGGAGGAGATGGAGAGACTATCCTAGAACAACAAGTAAAAGCTATGGATGAAAGATCTACCCAAAAGATATTAAGCTTTATGACACGCGTCAAGTAAGAATTCCCTCATTTGGATTAAGCATCAAGTAAGCCAAATAAGTAAAGAATAATCCATGTGTCAGATGAAACCAAAATAACCAAGCCAAGTCTTCAAAAGAAGCCCAAAGTCAAAGGTACCAGATGAATCCCAATGTCTCAAATCACAAACTCCCAAAGAAAAAGTCAATGTCCTAGTTCTAAGTCCATAACTCTACAACAATGTTAAGGATAGTAACCACAAGTCCATGAATAAAAAGAACCAACTTTTTTGGTTTTTTTTCTTTATTAATATCTTTAAAAGAAAAAGAAGTCCAAATGGACAAAGGAAAAGGAACATAAATATAAACAAAAGTCCAAAGGCCAAAGAGAAAATATGATATAAGAGGCTAAAATAAAAGCATAAAGTAAAGAGAAAAAATAAAGAGCATAAGATAAATGACATTAAAATAAATTTAATGCAATTCAATGTTAGTAAGTTGTGTTATTAATCAAGAATAGAAATAAAATTTGTCATTTTTTGGAGAACACTCAACTATTTATCCACAAGTATGAAAATATAGATCTTTACATTACCATGAGAAGGGCTTCAACTTGGATAAAATAAACAAGAATGTCATTAGCACTCTTAGGTAAAAAGGAAACAATATTTTTCGCACAATACCATGGGGAGTATGAGACTTACAATCTCACTTATAAAAACGACTTGCTTTTAGATTCGGGACACATTTAGCGTTATGTTAAGCAATCGTAATTAGACTTATGTAGAAGTCACAACTATCTGAGGCCGATCAATAATAATGTTTGTGTTAATACATGCTAGAGAAATTGTATGTAAATCATTCTTCTAAAGCTATGCCATGCAAAAAAAGAAAAGAGGATTGCTCAAGCACAAAGCCTAGGAGAGTGGTCAATTACATCAATCCATACTCCATGATACTTAAACAACAACGAAAGGGAACTGCGCCTCCTCATCCTAGGGATTTGACTCCTCATGCCTTAAGCTACCTCGTGGTGAATGATTTAAAATAAAATAAAGAAGGGAGGAATGACCTACCTGCCAGAAAAGACGCCGCCGATGATGAAGATCTCAGGTATTCTTGGTTCTTGAAAACTTCCTTCCTTCCTCTCCTCTTGAGAATTCTTGTTGTTGCCTTGTGTGTGATGTAATGGATGCGGAATCCTTGTTATATGTGTTTGATATAGAGAATGGAGATTTGCAAGGTGGAGCTTGAAGTGAAGAAGTTGCAGAAATGGAGCAGTTGAAATCTGTGCAGAATCAGGAACTTGCAAATTGAGGAAATTGTAGAAGTTGTTGAATATCTCAGTGAAGCTTAAAGTTGTTAAATCTTCGTGAAGCTTGGAGTGAATGTGTTATATAAGGGATGAGATCTAACCAACTCGGGCAGGTTATGGGCAAATAGGTCATTTATTCACCAGTTTGTTAGAAACTCCATCTCAAATGTATATGAAATTCAATTCAGATTGCTTTGAAAATGAAAAACAGTTGGACGTTAGTGAACTGTTAAGAATTCTATTAGTTTTTATTTATGTTATTTTCTGTTAAACTGGACTTGTTAGTCTTGGTTAAGTTGTTAGGATCAGTTACAATCAGTGGCGGAACTGAGGGGGGACGTGGGAAGGCCACGACCACCCCTCAACTTTTTTTTTTTTAATTCATATATATTAAATTACTAAAACATCCTTATTTTAAATTTAAATTAATTTTTCTTTTTTCTTTTTCATTCAAACTTAGGTTAAAATACAGATAAGGTAAAAAGCTCCTACCCTTCCTTTCTTTCTCATATGGGTTTGCTACCGGCACCGGAATCGGAACAAATTAAAGTGATCTGTATCTAACAGGTAAAAAACTTTATTCATTCTTCTTTTATAAAAAGTAACAAATTAAAGTGATTGCTTGATTTGTGTTTTTGAGATTTTTAGGATTCTTCTTTCTTGATGTGTTAAAATAATCTATATGAGGTTTATTAAGCCAATTCATAACACTGTCATTTACAAATATAGTTATACACTGTAATAAGGTTTATTTAATCATTGTTGCTGCTAATTTCTAATAGTGAAGTTACCTGTATTTGAAAACGGATTAAAGTTGATTAATTAAGTTTATTAATTTTTTTCTCTTTTAATTTTTATGTTCTCTAAATTGATTTTTGGATCTGATATGATATTGTAGATGTTTAATTGGCTGCATTGTATGGTAAAACACTAGCTGGATTCTATTGTCTTGACTGATGTCATGACATGCTGTGGAGATGTTTGTTTGACTGCATTGTATGTTAGAATATCTAGCTGTACTCTTATGTCTTGGCTGATGTCATGACATTCTGAGTAGTGTACTGCAGGATTAGCTAATACAGGATTCATTGAATGTCAAACTAGATGTTATGACATTCATCCCTGTCAGCAGATACTGAGGAATAGAACAGGTGGTGTTCTACTATAACTCAGTATTTATTATCAATCTGCTTATCAAGAGGATAACATACCTGATGTAAGTCTCTATGTGTGAATGTCAAATTGGATGTTTTGACATTTATTAATGTACGCTAATACTGAAGCATGGACAGATTCATTCTGTACAGTACAACAAATTTGTACAGTCTGGTTTCAAGAAAAACAGACTTAGCATATGGTTAATGTCTTGGAAGTCAAATTGAATGTTGTAACATTCATTCCTGACATGATATGCTATACTGTAGGTTGTTTAGTTTTTCTGTTTCAACATTTTTCTCAGGCTATTCTTCAGGAATTCAACAGCTGAGCTAAAATCCAGGAAACCAACAAACAAGCTACAATTAATGAACCTAACAAATAGCCTATTTGTTAGTAACCTAGATGTGGAATTTAGGGGAACTCGCATGACCTTAAATTCAGGAGAATACAAGTACAAGGCCTAAGTGCTGCAATGTAAAAGGATGGCAATCCTTCATTCAGAACTGGGGATTTTAGGCGTGAAGATTTAGTGTGTCCATCAAACTTCACTGCTGTATTTTTATGTGTCTTGTATTAGACGTATCTTGTAAGCCAAGCTATTATCACATAGATGATTGCATTGGTATAGGGTGTTCATTGAGTTGTAAGTGTTGTGTCACTCTGAGCTTTTAAGCGTGAGTGCTGTGTATCTTGATTAAAGTTGTTAAGCACAATCAAGAGTTGTTTGAAGTGTGACTTCACAAGTGTCTTTAATAGGAATTAAAGGTTGTAATCACTGAGGTGATTGAGGGGGAGTGAGTAGGAACTCTGATCTTAGTGTAAGATTGAAATTGCATTGGGTAGGTATTAAGTGATAGGGTTAAACAGTTGGTTTAAGGTCTGAATTAATACTACTAATAGTGGATTTCCTCCCTGGCTTGGTAACCCCCAGATGTAGGTCATGTTGGACTGAACTGGGTAAAAATTACTTGTGTTATTTACTGCACTTACTTTTAAGTTCTGCATAATTCTTGTCTGCGCAGAAGTGGATGTCATAACAACCCGTGTGACATCGAAAGTCTGATAACTAGAATTTCAGATATTATAGGAAGAGTAAAGATGAATAATAGGAAAATTGATTCTTTTTTCAAAAGGAAAGCATGTGAAATTGAAAGAGAAGAGAGAGATGAAGAAATTATAATCCCGACATCTGAATCTGAAACAGTTCTTGAGAATACAACAATTGAAGAGCATCATGGTTTTGAAAATTCTTTGGAACGCGGTCCTGGAAAGCGTCCTCCGATTTTGCAATATCCACCAAATTAAGTGGATGCAATACGAAGAGCTTATCTAAAATGGGGTCCATATCAAATTCATTTAGAAAACTATCCTTTGTCTGGTACTGAGGATCATCCGAGAAGGTTTCAACATACTTGATTTAGCATATTTCCATCATGGTTAGAATATTCACCATCTGAAGATGCCGCATATTACTTACCATGTTACCTTTTTAGCAAAAAACTAAGTGGACATCCCGGATCACTTGTCTTTATTTCTATGGGTTTTAGAAATTGGAAGAAAGTTAGGAATGGCAAACATTGTTCCTTTCTTAAACACATAGGGAAGGATCCTTGCTCACCACACAACAATGCAATAAAAGCTTGTCAAGACTTGTTGAATCAAGATGGTCATATTAGAAATGTTATTCAAGTGCAAAGTTCAAGTCAAAGAATTAATAATTGGTTACGATTCAAGACTTCAATTGACACTGTTCGTTGGTTAACACTACAAGCTTGTGCTTTTAGGGGTCACGACGAAAGTAGCAAATCAAGAAATCAAGGTAATTTCTTAAGTTATTGAAACTTTTAGCATCCTACAATGATGAAGTTGCAAAAGTTGTGTTGGAAAATGCTCCACAAAATTGCAAGTATACTTCACATCAAATTCAAAAATAGCTCTTGCAAATTATTTCTAGTAGGGTGAAAAAGAGTATTCGTGAGGAAATTGGTGATTCCAAATTTTGTATCGTTGTTGATGAAGCTCGTGATGAGTCAAAAAAGGAACAAATGGCTCTTGTATTAAGATTTGTTGATAAAGTTGGTTTAATACAAGAGAGATTTTTTGATGTGACACATATTAAAGACACCACATCTTTAACTCTTAAGGAAGCAATATGTGATATACTTTCTCGACATAACCTTGATGTTTCTAACATTCGTAGCCAAGGGTATGATGGTGCTAGCAATATGAGAGGAGAATGGAATGGTTTACAAGCCCTCTTTATGAAGGATTGTCCTTATGCATACTATGTTCATTGTTTTGCTCATCGATTGCAACTTGCATTAGTTACATCATCAAGAGAAGTCAGATCTGTTCATAAATTTTTTGAGAAGCTGATCTTTGTTGTGAATGTTGTTTGTTCTTCTACAAAGCGTCATGATGAGTTACAAGCTGCCCAATTAGAAGAAATTGCTTATTTGTTAGAGATTGATGAGATCGTAACTGGTAAAGGTGCAAATCAAGTTGGTACATTGAAACGAGCTGGAGATACTCGTTGGGGATCATATTATGATTCAATTTCTAGCTTGATAAACATGTATGAAGCAACTTGTTTAGTTTTTAAAAAAAAAATTGCAAAAGATAGAGGGAGTTATGCTACACGTGGGGATGCAGATAGTTGTTACAATTACTTGAAGGCATTTGATTTTATATTTATTTTGCACTTGATGAAAGAAATCATGGGAATAACAGATATGTTTTGTCAAGCCTTAAAAAAATCAAGATGTAGTTAATGCTATAAACTTGGTTCGTTCAATAAAACATCTTATTCAAGGTTTGAGAGAAAATGGTTGGGATATATTGTTTACTAAAGTGGTATCTTTTTGTGAAAAGCATGGTATTGAGATTCATGATCTTAATGATATTCATTCAACAACAAGATTTGGACGCTCCCGTCTTGAAGAGAATCAAGTCACAATTCAACATTACTTTAAAGGTAAAATCTTTTTCACTGCCATTGACAAACAGTTACAAGAGTTGAATAGCAGATTCAGTGAGCAGGCAATGGATTTGTTAACTCTTTCTTATTGTTTATCTCCTAAGGATGGATATAAAGCTTTTAGCGTTGATACTATTTGTTCTTTAGTTGAAAAATATTATCCTATGGATTTTAGTGATCAAGAGAAGAATAATTTGCAATTTCAACTCCAACATTTTCTATTTGTTGCTCGTCAAGAATCAATCTTAAATAATTTATCAACTATTCAAGAACTATGTTCATGTTTGGTTGCATCTGGACAGGCTGAAACTTACTTCTTGATTGATAGACTACTTCGTCTTATCTTGACTCTTCCCGTTTCTACGGCCACAACTGAGAGGTCTTTTTCAGCAATGAAAATTATTAAGACTAAGTTGAGAAACAAGATGGATGATGGGTTTCTTGGAGATAGCATGACAGTATATATTGAAAGGGAAATTAGTGTAAGCATTAGTTCAGAGTCAATTATTGACGATTTCAAGTCACTCGGAACGCGTAAAGCATTACTTTAAGATGGTTTTAAGTAATGTAATTTAAATTTTTAGTAATTAACTTTGTATTTATTTTAACTTTAATATTATATTTAAAATACTATTTACATTTTATTTATAATCTTTATTTTACGTTAGCGGTCATCCCAAATTTTTTTATCTGGCTCCGCCACTGGTTAAGGTCAGTTCAGTGTGTCCTCTTAGAAATTGGAATTATGTTAGATTTTTATTTTTTTTAATTAATTGAACTCTATCAAAAACAAAACGTAATCAATTAGTCAGTTACGAAATTGGTTTGTTAGCAGGTTCCAGTAATTAGTGACTCAACAATTGACAGTGAAAGGTTGATTAATTTTTCTTACTGGTTGATAAGAATTCTGGTGGTTTATTTTATTTTTATGGTTTTGAATTGCAGGTTCCTCATGAAGCTTTAGATTGGGCACTTTTGGAACAGTATACTTGCAAATAATCATATACTTTGGAGCTTGATATCATCAGCAAATACACCTTAACCTTTTGGAAACCACTGAATTCGATTGAAGTAACATGTCTGAAGCGATGTAGGATAGTTGGATCGCGGGAAAACCATCCAAAGGTATCTAAAGTCTAAACCCAAATAATACCAGAGTGATGCTGGAATTCTTACACATCCTGTAATATCAGTACCGATGGGAAAGCCAACAACTCCCACAACAACTACTACTTCCGATCCACTAGAAGACCCACCGGGAACATACAATGGCATCTTAGGATTAACTGGAGTTCCATAATATATGTTCTCCCCTCAAAACCTAAAAGAGAAATCATCCATGTCAGTCTTGTCAACATAAGTAGCCCCATTGAAGAGCAGCGCAGTCACGACGGTTGCAGTTTTCTCTGCTCCCTCACATGTTCTCTTTCATGAAGAATCTTTAAATCCCGTCACATAGCCCTTCACGATCAATATGTCACTCATGGAAAAGATGTAAATGAAAAATGCCTCTTAGAAAAGTGTTAGCATTGTTATCGGTTATTCAATCTGTTTTGAATTGTCTTGCTCACCTTTGTTGCCTTGGCGGTATCCTGCTTGCTTCTTTTGGTTTGCTGTAGTTCTGTTAATTATGTGAGGTTAGCTTGTTAAGCCATGATGTTGTATTCGTATGTGTTAACTCTTGTGGATTGTTGGGTTGTGACTTGTAGGTTGTGGTTATAGGTTTTTGCACATTGTTGGACATGATTTGGTATGCTACTTCTGAATGGTATTTATGTCGGGCAACATGCATTCTGGCTTGCGAAATGGTGTCGGACAACATGTATTTTGCTGCTAACATAAGAATGAAGGCCTCAATTGGACTATTTTCCATAAATAGAGAAGGATCACGTCTAACGTCAAGAATTTCTGAAAGATAGTAACAAGTATGCATGGATCTAAGATATTTATATCAAACACGGCTTCTAAATCCCTTTGGAAAAATGGTCTGACCGCTGCACCATGACTTTCCAAAAAGGACAATTCCAAGTTCCAAAGGCTCAACCTTGTTGTTGATATGACGTACAACCTTTGCAATACGAGAACCTTTTTGAAGGTAACTGTTTGGACCACACTAGGGGTGTTCAAAACCAAACGAGCCCAATAGAAAACCGCAAACCAAACCAAACCAAAACCGCAAAAAACCGCATTTGGTTCGGATTTGTTTGGGTCATTTTTTAATAAAACCGCACAGTTTGGTTTGGTTTGCGGTTTGTATTTTGCAAATCGAACTAAACCAAACCAAACCGCATTATGTTACAACCCAAACTTCACTTATCCCACATTCAACCCAAACCTCAAACCTATTATGCCTTAACCTTACAATTACAAACGATTTTCTCTTAATCACACTTAGGGTTTCAATTTCAACCTTCTTAAATCTCTCATAATAGTATCACACATTCTTCTCATCTTCTTTTCCATGTAGGTCTCGCATATTCTACTCTAATAAGTCCTCTATTATGTTCTTTCTTTTTTATCTTTTATGTTACTATTTTCTCTTCCAATTACGTTTTTATTGCATTTTTCTTCTCAATCTCGCATCTCTTATGTTCTTTTTTTCATCTTCTCTAATCTCTCATCTCATATATTTTTTTATGTTTTATTATAATGTCTTTGATATTATTTTATGATACTATTTATATATGTCTTTTATTCCACTTTTGTCTAATCTGATTTTTTGTATATTGAATGAAACGTTTTTGTCTAAATATGATGAACTTTGATGTTATTTAGTAATGTATGAATGACTAAACACAAAGTTATGTCATTATTTATAGGAGTATATATGGCTCAATAAAAATATTATAAAAAACCGAACCAACCCAAACCGCATTGATTTGGTTTGATTTGGTTTGGTTTTATTTCTAAAAGCCAACCGAACCGCATGCTTATTTCTCTTGCGGTTCGGGTGATTTTTATCGGAAAAACCGCCCAAACCGCACCGCGAACACCCCTAGACCACACGATATGTTTCCATTAATAGCTTTTGCATTATCTGCCACATTAGAAGTTAGTCTTTATTGGCTATGCTTCAATTTGGTTATTCAGTTCATTTTACAATTCTGTTTTAGTTAGGAGAAATTGTGAAATGTTAGGCTTGCATTGATGTGCATGAGAATGATATAGATGCTAGGTTTGTTTTTGAAGTTGTCATGAAATTCTTGATATCACAACATGTTTGCTACATGTTTACTTGATATTGGATCTGTTTGGATATATTGGCAATGCATGTGGTCATGGTAATGCTTGTAATGTGGTGAAATGTTAGACTTGGAATGTTGTAATGTATGGTTGGTGTTTTGAATAATTGTGTGTTTTTTTAATTCATTGCAGGGCTACAAACTTATGGTATTGGACAATGTTTCAAGGCAATTCCAAGGCATGGCAAAGTGTTCCAAACAAGGCAAAGTTCAAGGCATGGCCCATATGCAAAAAAAAAAGAGATTTCTTGTTTATGAAGCAAGTGCCCATGGAACTTTATGCAAGAGTGAAGATGTAATGAATACCAGGATTTAGGTCGGGAAAAGTAGGCTAGTTGACTTTTGACAACTTGTTGACCAAAAAGTCAACATTTGACCAAAAGTCAACGGTTGGTCAAACTTTCATTTTTTGTAAGTTTTTTGTATGAATGATATAAATGCAAATTGAATGAATGAATGGACACTTATTTGAAATGGGAATGATCTTCATTGAATGAAAACATGTTTGGTTTTAAAATGAACTTTGCCTTTCTTGTATTTGTTTGAAATCAATCTTGCCATGAAACCTTGAATGGACTTATGGGTTGATAATGAGACTTAAGACACTTAAACCCAAGGATAATGAACATATGATGATCCAATGGACCAATACAAATGGATTAGGGATCAAGAGCAACAAGAACCCATGCACTATGAACATGGACCAATGGATGCACCAAGAAATTTAAATCGATGGACCACGGATAAAGCATGAAAAACCTTACTCAATAGACCATGAAACTTGAATCCATAGAACTTGAATGTGAATGAAATGCGAGCCATGAATTAGGGTTCTAGATAGGTCAACAATCCAAGTGCCAAGCAATAACCAAGAGTCTTAAACCAAGACATAATTCACATAAGCAATGCATCAATGTCATGAACCACAGCTAGGGTTTTCCACCCTCCTCAAAGTAAGTCAAATAGTTACAAACTTTCCAGATCAAATAGCTAAGGTTTTGATGAATTCCCAATCCAAAAGGTCAACCAAGTAAAGCTCCTGAGTATCAACTACCCTTGATTGGGGTTTTGGTGAGGCCTACTTCCCCAACAAACCTCTTGAATCAAACCAGATGCTTCAACAATAAGTCTTCCAATGTATGAGCCCTCACAAGGGTTTTGATGGCCAAGACAAGGCCTAGAGAAGATCCATGGGATCCATCATCATATCATCAAGAATTGGGGTTTTGAAGACCCCAAATGATTGCTTAGATGGCACCTTGTTGAATTCATACCTCCGCCATCAACTGATTAGGGTTTTGTAGCGGTAAATTCATGATCATCAAGCTAGACATCAAATAACAAGAGTCGCCACCGCGCTTTTCAAGGGAAAAGGGAAAAGTACGAACAAAACCCAAAAATAAGAAGTTTTCAAATCAAAACTAATAAAATGCCAGAGATTACAGGTAAGGGGATTGGTTACACAGAGGAAAGGTGTTAGCACCCAAAGTGTCCTAGGTACTCCTAGGGAGCCCTTTTTGTGTGCATATGTATTTTTGTACAAAATGATGTTTTACAAATAAATAGAATGGGGGGATGAGAAAACAATTCATTAATTATATTTTTGTGTTTGACAAGACCTTCAGACTTGTGCCTACGTATCAACATAAAAATGAGGGATCAAAACCTCGTAGTTCATGCTATAAATTTCAAAGCGGATGCATTGTTTTTAACAAAAATTAGGTTTGAAAGGCACAAAGGCCTAGAAATGGTTTGAATGACTTAGTTCTTTTTGGCATTTGAAAATTTTAAGTCAAGTATAATTAAGTACATTTACATGTTTGATTAAAAAAAGAAGTTTGGAAATGCAATGGCTTAAAGCCAAAGCTTCTAGTTTGCAATATGGTTTTAGTTTGGAAAACAAGCACAAACAAAGAAGTTTTTTTTAAAAAGGAGGGAGAGATTTTAAAATTTAAGAAATGGGGAAGAGATGAAGACACTAATCCTAAGCATAAATTTAAAAGTCGAGAGTTGAAAAGATTTGACCAATGCGTTGCAATCCAATAGACAAGAATGTCATATTGAAACCCAAATTCCCTTGGACATTAGAATCAAGCAACAAACAATGCACAAAATATCAACTTGAAGAGAAATGTATCAAATGAAGAGAGCCACATCCAAGCTTAGAAACTCCATGATCTTTCTTCAAATTTGTCCATGTAGAAGATGAGTTTCAAGATGCCATAAGTCACAGGCTCAAAATAACAGCTTCACAATGATCATGTTGCAGGTGAACTCAAAATGGATCTTCAATAATGTATCATATGAAGTTTCAAATCATAAGCACTTGGTTACATGAAAGTTGGAATTGGCCAAGTCCTTTGCATAGGGAGTGTTGCCTAAATTCTAAGTCCAAAAGTCTCAGATCAAACCAACATTCCACACAAGATCTATTTTAGGAATTTTTGTTCTTATTATGTACATTAATGGTAAAAGACCACACAAGCAATCATAATATACACAAGAAAAATATCACAAAGTATGGTCCAAGTGGACAAAGTGAAAATGACATTAACATAAACAATTAGGATGGTATGAATAATGGAAAATGAATAAGGCTTAAAAAATAAAGTACATTGAAGTAAATGACTTGAAATTAAATGTTAGTTGTTTATGAGTTAGAAGTTAGTATTGCTTTTGCTTTTTGTTTAAGTCATTCTTTGGAGAACGCTCAACCCACTTATCACAAGCATGGATCCTTGAACCAAGACATCCTCCAAAGGAAGGAAAAACGGAAAAGTTTCCATACAATACCATGAAAGAGGGGAGACTTACAATCTCACTAACTAGAATTTTATGCCTTCTGTGTCAAAATTTGGCTATATGTTAAGCAATCGTAATTGGACTTATGTAGAAGCCACAACTATTTGAGGTCGGGCAATAGATTTTTGGTGTTAATGCATGTTAGAGACATAGTATAATGGACTATGCTCATGAAACATACCACACACAAAAAGAATATGCAAAAATAGTGGCCTAATCTCATCCATACTCATGTTGATTTTGCAATTAACTAGCCTTAGGATATAGAGATATCATAGGACCATTACATGAATGCATAAATAAGGGGAATGAGATGAAGTGGGAGGGGGAAGTGGATCAAACTCAAATTGGATAAAGGATGAATTTTACCAAATTAAGATCATTCATTCATTTTGGGAGATGGAATGTACATTCCATCAATCCCCTAAATCCAATGATCTTAACCTAAAAAAGTCAAATCAACATTGACCAAGGCCCAACAACACAAGTCAAACTTACAAAAATCAATCAAAATGGCTCAACACAATTATTTGGCATTTATTCAATTTAAAAATACTAAAAATAATTCATTAATTTAAATATGGTTGGTCAAATTCCTAAAACCTCATCAAAACACCAAAGAAATGGCCATGTGATTTATCATAGATCAAACAAAGGACCTTGGAGAAAAAAATTTAGAATTTTTGGAAACTTAAAAGTATTTTTAAACAATTAAAAATAATCACAAAATCAAGTAAATCATGAAAAATATTAATAACGATCCAAAAAATAATTTTAATTCAGAATATGAAAGAGGATTTTATTTATAAAAAATTGGTGAAACTCTCATATTTTTTCGATCAATATTAAAATTAATATGAATTAATGAAAATCAAAGGAATAAAATGAAAATCAGAAATTACAAAAAAAACGCGGAGCACTTGATCTCCCTCATTAATTAAGGTGGCAGATCAAGTGGACACAAACGCGCGTTCCATGATGGAAATCAGTCAGTGCGTCACACAAATGGTTATCAGAACCAACGCTTATGATTAAAACAATTTGAAATGGATCAATGGTTCTGAACCATGCCACCTAACTGCTGGAGCTAAAGGTCGGTCACCTTCTCAGGCGAATCTCGCCGGACTGGTTCAATCATCACCATGACTAAAAAAAGGACATGAGCTAAAAGGAAAAATGGGGTAGAGCACGAAGCTAACCTCAACTTTAACTAACTCCAAATATATAGAAAGATATGAGGAGTTGAATTTTGAGGTGTGTCAACTGAGTTACTTCGATTTGACCTCAAAGCAACTCAATCTTCTTGCCTATATTGGTAGAACTTTAGACAACCAAAGATCTAAGAGAATTGATGAGAATTGAGTGAGAATCAAAGAGAAGAAAAAATCTGGAAAATACCTTCAATGTTGGGCAGAACTTGGTCTCTCTTGCTTCAATTCACGTTTGATCTTGCTCCAATAACTTGCATAAGTGGTTTAGGATTGGTACAGAGCTTTGGATCCTTGAGTTTTTGAATCTCCAAACAGTGAGATTCAAACTCAATTTTTAAGTAAAAATTATCAGGTTTTCCTTTGAATTATGAGGGTTTGAAGAGTGGAGAAAAAGTTGGCGCGCAAGGATCCTCTCAAATGAGCTCAGAGAGTGTCTATTTATAGAAAATTGAAGTGTTATTTGCACACTTGAAATTTCTTCCAAAATTCGTAATGTCATGTTCATGCTTGCATGGGCGTGTACAGGCTCATGAAGCAATGCACTAAGGTCCAAATTCAACTGTGATGAAGTCTGAATGAAGCTTGAATGGCAAGGCAAAGTGAAATGGTCATTTGAAGTTTTGATTTTGCCAATTGATGCAGGCATGTTAACACCATGCGCATCCCTAGAAAACCTCATCCAAAATGAATCAATTAGGACTCTTTAGAAAGCTTAGATCAAGAGGAGAAACTCTAATGTTGAACATTTTTCAATTTGGAACTTGGATCATGATGAATTTTGAGGTGGAAGTTTGGAAATTTCAACATGTTGAACATTTTTCTAAGTGTCAAGTCATATACTTCAAAATTCCACCTTGCTTAATTTTTTATGTGAGATCCAAATGAGAAACATGTCTTCATCAAAGTTGTAGCTCTTTTAAATACCTTCAAAATTGTCACAAATTTCACATCATTTGGATTTATAATGAGAGAGTTATGCATTTTTGAAGTTGAGGAAAATCACTTATTCAATGGTATTGGTCCAAAATGACCTATAATGTTTCCTCATATCACATGCTCATAAAAGTTGATTTAGCTTTCACTCCAAACATCAAAGTTGAAGTAGACATCTTGAATTTGATTTTGTGACTTGGAAATATTTCATCTCATAAAAATTGAATAAGTTATGGCCTTGGGAAGTTGACTTTCAAGTTAGGGTTTAGACAAAATGACCTATAATGTTTCAACATAGACAATGACTTTCCAAGCAAAATTAGCTCTAGACCTCAACATGAAAGTTGTTTGGAATGTCATTTAGAGTAAGGTTTCTCTTGAACCATTTTCATATGATGAAAATTGTAAGAGATAGGGTCAGGGGGGATCCAGTTTTGATCAGATGAATTCATCTGGCCAACCACCATCAACCAACTTGCTAACTTGCAATTCTCTTGACTTTTTAGGTTCATGGTAGATCATATATGTATAAGATGATTAAATTTGATTTTTCCCTTGGGAAATTTGATCAATTAAGGAGGAAGCTTGTGGAAGAAGTTACTCAAGATACCCAGACAAACTAGGGTTTCCAAGGAAAACCAACTCCAGACTCTTGAAGAAATCTTGATCAAAATAACATGCAAAGATCATTGGGACTCATATATGATGCTTAGAGACACTGTGGATCAATCCTTGGTTGTTCTCTTAGAATGAGGGTCTTAAACCCTATATATGAACTTGATAGATCAATGAGGATCATGCCCTACCTACAAAAGAGTTAGACAAATGAAAAGACATATTTTTGGTTTTTTGGTTAGAAAAATTATAATATACAAGTATGATACAATAACATGGTGCTTAGTGATCTCTCCCAAAACAAACCCAATGAAAGAGGGGTAAGGAGGATGTCAATGTGTGATCCCAATGCTAGTGCATATGATGAAATTGCATGAGGGATCTTAAGGTCAAAACTGGGGTCTTACAGCTGCCCCTATAACAACCCAATTTTAGTATTTATTTCTTATATTATTATTATTATATTTTATTTTATTTATTTAGAGTGTTAATTAATTAATTGGTTGTTAGGTAGTATAATAATTGATTATATTAATTAATTTGGTGTGTTAATTAATTATTTAGTTGATATGAGATATAATGAATAATTTAATTAATTAACTTGGTGTGCATATTAAGTTGGTTTAATTTATTTGAATTAAATAGAGATATTATAATACTAGGTCTTATTGGGCCTAATAATTAAATTAGAGGTATCATTCTTTAAGCCCAAATATAATACTACTATATAAGAGGTGAGGAGAGTGAGAAGTAGGATTCATTAGATCATTTGACGGCAACAGAGAAAGAAAAGAGGAAAAGTAAGGAAAGAGGGGAAGAACAACAGAGAAGCGGTTTCCAGAAAATTGAAGAGGTAAGGGGGAGAATCCTTATTATTATGGGTTAGTATGATTGGGTCAATGGGTTGAAATCCCTAAATTTCATGGTTTTGGAATTGTTAGGTTTTGATGAGTATTCTTGATTGTGGTGATTTAATTGTGTTAAAACTGAAAATTAACTTTATATACTTAGAGTATTGTATGAGTTATAATTTTCTGAGCGTCTGGCTTTTTACGGAATCGAAATCGGAGGTCCGAAAGTCCTCCAACGATGAAAAATGCAGAAAATTCTGCATTCTGTTTTTGTGTTAACCGGATACCCTAAGAGCGTTAACCGGTTACTTGCTTAAAAATATGCGCAAGAAATTGCTTCTGTTTTGTGTTAACCGGTTACTCGTAGAGCGTTAACCGATTACTTGCTAAAAATCTGCGAAGGAAATTGCATTTTGTTTTGTGTTAACCGGTTACCCTCCAAGCGTTAACCGGTTACCACTGTTGAAAAATGAAGAATTGAGATTTTAAAAGTTGCATTCAATTTGAAATGAAATCTAAGTGTGCGTATTTGATAATTAGCCTATATTTGTGAATGATATATTGTTATGAATGTGTATATGTACCATTGGTGGATAATTCATAGAGTTAAATTATGGTGATATGTTAAATGTTAAGATGGTAGAGATGATCTTAATTGCATATGTGTTGGTATTTGTACATTCATTCATGGCATGGTCGGCTTCATGGTGGAAGCGGGGAAACTGTGGGTTCACATGGTAATAGACGTTGATCCTTGAATGGAAATAGGCGTAGCAAACGTTGATCCTTAATTGGAAATAGACGTAGTGGCTTTGATCTTGTCCGGATCAGAAGCGTGGCTTGGATTCTAGATATTGAATCGGAAAGAGGTGAAACGTTGGATATACATTGCGGTACCACATGCATAGAGTCACATGTCTTGCATTGAGTCATATTAGAGTTATGTGATAATTGAATGTGTGCATTTATGTGATTGTGAGGTGTGTAGGAGATATGGTAATTGAATTTGGTGATGTTTGGATACATAATTTGAGTAAATATGTGATTATGTGATAATTGTAGTTATGTGTATAATTGGGAATATAGTATTGGATTCTAATATTATACTCCCTGAGTTTTGGATGTGTACTTGAAACATGTGAAATAAATGTTGGTTAATATTATTGACATGGTTATACAAGGTGCGATGAATTCCGTTCATTGTTGATTTAATCATTGTGCTTTATTATACTTCTTCATAATGATTTGAATTCTGACCCTTCTGTTTGAATGTTGCTATACATGGCATCGTGCAGATATTCCAGAGTAGTATTGCTGAAGTAAGTGGACGGTAGCTCACTCGAGAGTTAGCCAGAGAGTTTCCGTGTTTTGGTTTAGAGACTAGGTAATGAATCAATGCTCTGGTCATGTAACACTGGGTAGAATAGTAGTATTGAACTCATATCTTATTTGGATATGTGTTATGTTATTACTTGTGAACATGTTTAATTGCAATTGCTGTTTGAGAGGCCATAGTGCCAAATATTCTGGATATGGTTTTATTTTATCTTGAGGAGATTATTGAGAGATGATCATGGTATGGGACAAGGGTCATTTTATGAAATACATGAGTATTCGTTATTTTCCGCTGCGAACACATATTCTTGTATATTCATGATATTTGAAATGTGTTATTTTAAATGACCAAGTCTATTGTATATTGATGATGAATGATGTTGGTTTTTGAAAGCTTTTAGTTTTTGAAAACGTCGATGTGACGCCCTTTTGTTTATATGCGTGCTTATTTACTCTGATTATATGTTAAGTATTTTGGGGTAGTTAAAGGGGTGTTACATTAGTGCTATCAGAGCATGGTCGACCAGTTGGTCAATAGTCGTTAATGTTTTCCAATCCTGTTGTATTTGATTTGTGTATCTGACACGATGGATACTGTTTGTCTGGTTGTTCGGGCTGTAGAGGACGATGGTTGCAGGCAGGAATGATGATTCCATTGCTGAGGCGCTGAGGATGTTGGCTGACTCCATTGGTCAGATCCCTCAAGCGAACGCTGGTAACCGAAATGGAGATGATGATGAGTTCCGTGCTTTGGGGAGATTGCAGCGGAAGAATCCTCCTGTCTTTGAGGGTGAGAATGAACCTGATAAAGCTCAAGCTTGGCTAAAGGCAATTAAGAAGATCTTCAGAGTCATGAACGTTACTGATGCTCAGAAAGTGCAGTTTGATACTCATATGCTTGAGAAGGAAGCTGAAGATTGGTGGAGTAACACTCTTCAGAGGTTTGAAGGAGACAGCATTGAGGTTACTTGGGCTCTTTTCCGTGATGTCTTCTTGGAGAACTATTTTCCGTAAGATTGTCGTGGGAAGAAAGAGGTGGAGTTTCTTGAATTGAAGCAAGGAAATGGTACTGTTGCTGAATATGCTGCTAAATTTCAGGAGCTTATCAAGTATTGTCCTCATTACAATACTGCTAATGCTGAGAGATCTAAAGGCTTGAAGTTTGTGAATGGCTTGAGACATGATATCAAGAAGGCCATTGGTTACCAACAGATTACTCATTTTGCGGAGTTGGTTAACAAGAGTCGGATTTATGATGAGGATAGTAGGGAGAGTGCTTCTTTCTACAAGAGTTTGAAGGGGGAAAACCAGGATCGTGGGAAACCGTATGATGACAAGAGGAGACAATCTGGTTTTGGCAAGAAGCCAAGTGGGGGAGGATCTTCTACTCCACTTAAGTGTTTCAAATGTGGCATTGAAGGTCATTGTGTTGTTGATTGTAGTAAGGATTCTGTGACGTGTTTCAAGTGTGGCAAGAGTGGTCACAGAGCAAACCAGTGCGGAGTTGGTTCGAGTGTGACTTGTTACAATTGTGGTGAGAAATGTCACATTAGTACCAAATGTGATAAGCCAAAGAAGGAGCAAGCGAAGGGAAAGGTGTTTGCATTGTCTGGTGCGGAGGCCACTACCGATTATAGGCTAATCCAAGGTACGTGCTTTATTAATGGTACACCTTTGACTGCCATTATTGATACCGGTGCAACACATTCTTTCATTTCTTTGGATTGTGCTAAGAGATTGAATCTTATATTATCTGATATGTGTAGAAGTATGGTTATTGAAACACCTGGTATGGGTTCTGTTTCTACTTCCTATGTGTGTCTGAATTGTTCGTTGAGTATCTTTGGTAGGGATTTTGGAATTGACTTAGTTTGTCTTCCATTAGAGCAACTTGATGTGATTTTGGGTATGAATTGGTTAGAATTTATTCGGGTGTATATCAACTGTTTCGAGAAGACGGTTATTTTTCCTAAGGTTGGTGCTAAGGAAGATTGGTTTGTGTCTGCTAAGCAAGTTGATGAATCGGTGCAAGGTGGTGCCGAGTTGTTTATGTTGTTGGCAACTTTGGATATTCGTGAGAAGAGGATGATTGAAGAATTGCCAATAGTTTGTGAGTTTGCGGAGGTATTTCCGGAAGATATAAGTGATTTACCGTCGGAACGTGAGGTTGAGTTTTCGATTGATTTAGTTCCTGGAACTAGTCCGGTATCGATGGCTCCCTATCGAATGTCTGCTTCTGATTTGAAAGAGTTGAAGAGTCAACTTGAAGACTTGCTCGAGAAGAAGTTTATTCGTCCTAGTGTGTCGCCGTGGGGTGCACCTGTTCTGTTGGTCAAGAAGAAAGAAGGTTCTATGAGGTTATGTGTTGATTATAGACAACTGAACAAAGTGACGATTAAGAACAAGTATCCAATTCCGAGGATTGACGATCTGATGGATCAGCTAGTTGGAGCTTGTGTGTTTAGCAAAATTGATTTGAGGTCTGGGTATCATCAAATTCGTGTAAAGGCTGAGGATATTCAAAAGACTGCTTTTCGGACAAGGTATGGTCACTACGAGTACTCTGTGATGCCTTTTGGTGTGACTAATGCACCTGGTGTATTTATAGAGTATATGAATAGAATTTTTCATGATTATCTGGATAAGTTTGTTGTTGTGTTCATCGATGATATATTGATTTATTCTAAGAGCGAAGAGGATCATGCCGAGCATTTGAAAGTTGTGTTATCGGTGTTGAAAGGGAGGATGTTGTTTGCTAAACTCTCTAAATGTGAGTTTTGGTTGAGTGAAGTAAGTTTACTTGGACATGTGATTTCGAGTGGTGGTATTTCTGTGGATGCTACGAAGATTGAAGTTGTATCTCAATGGGAAGCTCCTAAGTTTGTTGCTGAGATTAGAAGTTTCCTTGGTTTGGCTGGTTATTATAGGAAGTTCATTGAAGGATTTTCTAAGTTGTCGTTACCGTTGACGCAGTTGACTAGGAAAGGTCAAGCTTTCATTTGGACTTCGCAGTGTGAAGCGAATTTTCAAGAGCTTAAGAGAAGATTGACTACGGCTCCTATTTTGATTTTACCAGATCCGTTAGAACCTTTCGTTGTGTATTGTGATGCTTCTTTGTTGGGTTTGGGAGTTGTTTTAATGCAAAAAGGGCAAGTGGTAGCTTATGCTTCAAGGAAACTTAAAGTTCATGAGAGGAATTATCCGACGCATGATTTAGAGTTGGCCGCCGTTGTGTTTGTGTTAAAGCTGTGGAGGTATTATTTGTTTGGATCGATATTTGATGTGTTTAGTGATCACAAGAGTTTAAAGTACTTGTTCGATCAGAAGGAATTGAATATGAGGCAAAGGAGATGGTTGGAATTCTTGAAAGATTATGATTTCGGTTTGAATTATCATCCTGGAAAGGCGAATGTTATAGCTGATGCATTGAGTAGGAAGTCATTGCACATGTCTATGTTGATGATTCAAGAATTTGAATTGTTGGAGCAATTTAGAGATTTGAGTTTGGCTTGTGAAGCGACGTCTTCGTGTGTCAAACTTGGTATGTTGAAGCTTACGTGTGGCATTCTTGACGAGATTAGAGAAGGTCAAAAGTCAGATTTGAAATTAGTCGATGTTATGACATTGATTAATCAAGGCAAAGGTGGTGACTTTCAGATTGATGAGAATGGTATCATGAGGTGTTGTGATCGAGTTTGTGTTCCGGATGTTGCAGATTTGAGAAAGAGGATTCTCGAGGAAGGGCATAGAAGTGGTTTGACTATTCATCCTGGTGCTACTAAAATGTATCAAGACTTGAGAAAGATGTTTTGGTGGCAAGGTATAAAGAAGGATGTAGCGGAATTTGTGTATTCATGTTTGACTTGTCAAAAGTCAAAGATTGAACATCAAAAGTCGTCTGGTTTGATGCAACCGTTATCTATTCCCGAGTGGAAGTGGGATAGTATCTCTATGGATTTTGTTTCGGGTTTGCCGAGAACATCGAGTAATTGTGAGGCGATTTGGGTCGTTGTGGACAGGTTGACGAAATATGCTCATTTTATTCCGATGAGGATGGATTATTCGATGGAGAGACTTGCTAAGTTGTAAATCGAAAGGATTGTGTGTTTGCATGGTATTCCATCGAGCATTGTTTCGGATAGAGATCCGAGATTCACTTTGAGATTTTGGGAAGGTTTGCAAAGTGCTTTGGGTACGAAGTAGTGTAGGTGTTTAAATTGGCTGCATTATATGGTAAAACACTAATGTCTTGACTGATGTCATGACATGTATATGTGACTACATTGTAGTTACTGCAGGACTAGCTAACACAGCATTATTGAATGCTGTGACATTCATACCTGTCAACAGATACTAAGGAACAGAAGTTCTGTTAGAACTTAGTATTCATTTGCAGTCTGGTTATCAAGGAAGAACCAGACCTGGCATAAGGCCTACTGACTGAATGTCAAACTGGATGTTGTGACATTCATCATTAACAGCAGCTGGTGAAGATTAGGCAGAGTGGTGTTCTGCTATACTTCAGCATATAACTTAGTTTGTTCTTCAAGAGAATAACAGAACTAACTTAAGGCCAAATGTGTAAATGTTAAGTTGGACACTTTGACATTTACTAATGTAAGCTGTTACTGTAGTATGGTCATTTTGATCATGTACAGGTCAGCAAAGTGTACAGTCTGTTTTCTGGAAAAACAGACTCAGAATATGGACCTTGATGTCAAGCTGAATGTCGTGACATTCGTGCCTGACAGCATATGCTAAATTGTAGGTTGTTCAGTTTTCTGTTTCAGCTTTTTCTCAGGCTATTCTTTAGGGATTCAACAGCTGAGAGAAAATCCAGGAAATCAACAACCAAGCTACATTCAATGAACCTAACAAATAGCCTATTTGTTAGCAACCTAAATGTTGAATTTGAGGGAACTTGTGTGACCTAAAATTCAGGAAAATACAGGTGCAAAAGCCCAGGTGCTGCAATATAAAAAGGAAGGCATTCCTTCATTCAGTTTCGGGGATTTTGAAGCGTGAAGAGTTAGTGTGTCCATCATACTTCACTGCTGTATTTTGTGAGTCTTGTATTAGACGTATCTTGTAAGCCAAGCCATTATCAAGTAGATGATTGCTTTGGCATAGGGTGTTCATTGAGTTGTAAGTGTTGTGTCACTCAAAGCTTTTAAGCGTGAGTGCTGTGTATCTTGATTTAAGCTGTGAAGCATAATCAAGAGTTGTTTTTGAAGTGTGACTTCAAAGTGTCTTTAATATCACTGAGGTGATTGAGGGGGAGTGAGTAGGAACTCTGATCTTAGGTTAAGATTGAAATTGCATTGGGTAGGGATTAAGTGATAAGTTGTAAACGGGTGAGTTTAGCTTTGAATTGATACTACTAATAGTGGATTTCCTCCCTGGCTTGGTAGCCCCCAGATGTAGGTCATGTTGGACTGAACTGGGTGAACAATTACTTGTGTTATTTACTGCACTTACTATTAAGTTCTGCATAATCCCTGTCTGTGCAGAATTGGATGTCATAACAACCAGTGTGACATCCAAAGTCTGATAACTAGAATTTCAATTGGCATCAGAGCAGGCACCCTGCCTGTGAAGTTCTGGGTGAGATCTAGGGAAGTTACTTTCTAGTACCATGGACAAGGATTTAGGACACTCAAACAGACCACCCATGTTGGATGGATCTAATTATGATGACTGGAAGCCTCGCATGATAGCCTTCTTAAGGTCTCTAGACAGCAAAGTCTGGAGAGCTGTCAACAAGGGATGGGAACATCCAACGAGGACTGATGAAGATGGAGTCAGTGTGCAGATTCCCGAAGAAGATTGGGACAAGGAACAAGAGGCATTAGCTCTTGGAAACTCCAAAGCCTTGAATGCACTGTTCAATGGAATCACTAAGAACATCTTCAGGCTGGTGCACCATTGTGAACTAGCTAAGGAAGTTTGGGATACCCTCAAGGTAACTCATGAAGGTACTTCCAAGGTGAAGATGTCCAAACTTCAGATGTTGACAACCAAGTTTGAAAATCTGAGGATGAAAGAGGAGGAGACTATTCATGACTTTCACATGAATATTCTTGAAATTGCAAACACCTCTGGTGGACTAGGTGAGAAAATGACTGAAGAGAAACTTGTAAGAAAGATTCTCAGGTCCTTGCCTAAGAGGTTTGCTATGAAGGTCACTGCCATAGAGGAGGCTCAGGACATCAGCATTATGAAGGTAGATGAGCTCATTGGTTCTCTCCGAACCTTTGAAATGGGCTTAGGTGAGTATGCTGAGAAGAAGAAAAGCATAGCCTTTGTATCAAATGCTGAAGAGGAGTCAGAAGAAGGATATACAGGAGGTGATGAAAGTATATCAGAAGCCTTAGCCATGCTTGGGAGGCAATTCAACAAGTTCATGAAGAAGATTGATCAAAGAGGTAGACCTAATGTCAAGAACATCCTGACTGACATTAAGAAAAGATCAACTTCTGAGGAGAAGTTCAACCATGGGAAGGGAATCCAGTGTCATGGCTGTGAAGGGTATGGACACGTCAGAGCTGAATGCCCTACTTACCTCAAATTGCAAAATAAGGGGCTAGCTATCACATGGTCTGAAGGAGATTCTGAAAGTGAATCTGAAGGAGAATCTGCCAAACATGTCACTGCACTAACCAGTGTGTGTGTCTCTGAAGATGACACAAGTGCAGGTGAGCTGACATTTGATGAACTTGCTGCAGCATATAAGAAGCTGTGTACCACCAGTGCAGAAGTGCGTGCACAAGGAGAAAAGCAGAAGAAACTCATCAAGGAACTCGAAGATGAGAGACAGAAGCAACTGTCTGCCATAGAGGGGCTAAATGATGAGATAGCCCTGCTGACCTCCAAGCTGAATCAGATGACCAAATCCATCAGAATGATGAATAAGGGAACTGACACCTTGGAAGAAATTCTAAAGGTGGGACAGCAGTCTGGAACCAAATCTGGGCTAGGATTTGGAAAAAGAGCTGAACACAAACGCCCAAAGGCTAGAGTTCAGAAGTTCAAGCAGATGTCAAAGCCAATGTCTCAACATCGAGGAGCTAGGATGAATGATCATCAGAAGAGAATATACCAGAATTGGAGGTGTCACCACTGTGGCAGGCTTGGACATATAAAAGCCTTCTGCTACTGGATTCATGGCTTCCCTAACAGAGCCTCACATGTCAGACCTAAGCATAAAACACGTAAGCGATGTGTTCCCATTAAGAAGCAACAATGGTATGCTAGGATATCACACACTGCCCTAAGGGCTTCTTCCAGAGAAGACTGGTACTTTGACAGTGGATGCTCAAGACATATGACTGGTATGGAAAATCTACTGGTAGACATTCAACCTCACACCACCAGCTATGTGACTTTTGGTGATGGTGCCAAAGGAAAAATCAGAGGTGTGGGCAAACTGGACTGTTCTGGAGTGCCAAAACTGAACAATGTGCTGTTAGTAAGAGGACTAACTGCAAACCTCATCAGCATAAGTCAGCTGTGTGATCAAGGTTTTCATGTTCAGTTTACTAAGGAGCTGTGCATTGTGACAAATGGTGACAATCAGGAAGTTATGAGAGGAACCAGGTCCAAAGACAACTGCTACCTGTGGGAACCTGATCTCTCTAACTTTTCCACAACATGCTCCTCAGCCAAGGAAGAACAGGAGGTGAAGCTGTGGCATAGAAGACTTGGACATCTCCACTTACGGGGAATGAAGAAGATCATATCCAAGGAAGCAGTCAGAGGAATGCCAAAGCTTCTGATTGATGAAGGAAGAGTCTGTGGAGAATGCCAAGTGGGCAAGCAAACCAAGATGTCACACCCAAAGCTGGGACATTCCACAACCTCCAGAGTTCTGGAACTGCTGCACATGGACCTAATGGGACCTATGCAGGTTGAAAGTCTTGGTGGGAAGAAGTATGCCTACGTGGTGGTTGATGACCATTCCAGATACACGTGGATAAGCTTCATCAGAGAGAAGTCAGATACATTTGATGTCTTCAAAGATCTGTGCATAAGACTTCAAAGGGAAAAGGACAGTTGTGTGGTCCGGATTAGAAGTGATCATGGTACCGAATTCAAGAATTCCAAGTTTGATGAGTTTTGCTCATCTGAAGGAATAAGCCATGAGTTCTCCTCCCCTATAACTCCTCAGCAGAATGGAATAGTTGAAAGAAAAAATAGAACTATTCAAGAATCTGCCAGAGCAATGATTCATGCAAAGAAGCTCCCTATGCACTTTTGGGCTGAAGCAATGAATACCGCGTGCTATGTTCACAACAGAGTCACCTTGAGAAAAGGAACCTCCTCCACTCTGTATGAAATATGGAAGGGTAGAAAACCCACTGTGAAGTACTTGCATATTTTTGGAAGTAAATGCTACATTCTCACAAATCGTGAACAGAGAAGGAAGCTAGATCCCAAAAGTGATGAAGGCGTATTTCTGGGATACTCCACTAACAGTAGAGCCTATAGAGTGTTCAACTACAGGACCAATGTCCTGATGGAGTCCATAAATGTCATTGTGGATGATAAAGAGGAAGGAACCGATGTCATGGAGGATGTTGAAACATTCCTTGATAGTCCAACTGACAGTCCAGTCAAGCCTGAAGAAGTACAGGAACCTCCTCCTGAATGTGAAGTAGAAGCACCCACCAAAGTGCCATCTATCAGAATTCAGAAAGACCACCCTAAGGATCTTATCATAGGGGATCCCACCAGTGGTGTAACTACCAGGTCAAGAGGAATAAACTCAAATTCCTGCTTTGTTTCCAAGGTTGAACCAAAGAATGTGAAAGAAGCCCTGACTGATGAATACTGGATCATTGCCATGCAAGAGGAACTCGAGCAGTTCACAAGGCATGAAGTATGGGAGCTGGTTCCAAGACCTGAAGGGTCCAACATCATTGGTACCAAGTGGATCTACAAAAACAAATCTGATGAGAAAGGAGTAATTACTAGAAATAAAGCAAGACTAGTAGCTCAAGGATACACTCAAGTTGAAGGAGTAGACTTTGATGAGACATTTGCTCCTGTGGCTAGACTTGAGTCCATCAGATTGCTGTTGGGGGTAGCATGCATCCTGAAGTTTAAGCTATTCCAAATGGATGTGAAGAGTGCATTCTTGAATGGCTACCTGAATGAAGAAGTCTATGTGGAACAACCCAAAGGGTTCTGTGATCCTAACCAACCTGAGCATGTATACAAGTTGAAGAAAGCCTTGTATGGGTTGAAGCAAGCACCCAGAGCTTGGTATGAAAGGTTAACTGAATTTCTGACCTCAAATGGATACAGAAAGGGTGGCATAGATAAAACCTTGTTTGTGAAGGATGAAGAAGGCAAAATCATGATAGCTCAAATCTATGTTGATGATATAGTCTTTGGTGGAATGTCAGAACAAATGGTTAAAAAATTTGTTCACCAGATGCAATCTGAGTTTGAAATGAGTCTAGTGGGAGAACTGACCTATTTCCTTGGAATGCAAGTAAACCAAATGGAGGACTCTATGTTTCTCTCCCAAAGCAAGTATGCCAAGAACATAGTTAAGAAGTTTGGTATGGATCATGCCAGGCACAAGAGGACTCCAGCTCCTACACATCTGAAGCTAACCAAAGATGATGGAGGGCCTAGTGTTGATCAATGCCTGTACAGAAGCATGATAGGTAGTCTGCTGTATCTAACTGCAAGTAGACCTGACATTTCTTATGCAGTTGGAGTGTGTGCCAGATACCAAGCAGAGCCCAAGGTGAGCCACTTGAATCAAGTCAAAAGGATTCTCAAGTACATCAATGGGACGTGTGACTATGGGATGCTGTACTCACATGGGTCTGAGCCTGTCCTATCTGGATACTATGATGCTGATTGGGCTGGAAGTGCTGATGACAGAAAAAGCACATCAGGTGGATGTTTCTTCTTAGGAGAAAACCTCATATCGTGGTTCAGCAAGAAGCAGAACTGTGTCTCTCTGTCCACTGCAGAGGCTGAATACATAGCTGCTGGAAGCAGTTGCTCCCAACTGGTTTGGATGAAACAAATGCTCACTGAGTACAATGTCACTCAAAATGTCATGACATTGTTCTGTGATAATCTCAGTGCCATCAACATCTCCAAGAATCCCATCCAACACAGCAGGACCAAACATATTGACATTAGGCACCACTTCATCAGAGATCTGGTGGAAGACAAGGTGATCACTTTGGAACATGTAGCCACGGATCTTCAACTGGCTGACATATTTACAAAGGCTCCGGATGCTACTCAGTTTGAAAACTTAAGGAGCAAACTGGGAATATGTCTCTCTGAGACCTTATAGCAACCACTGATGTTTGGGATAAATTGTTTAATATCTCTGCCTATTAAACAATTTGTACTAGGCTATGATTGGTCAACAGATCATAGCTATGCTGCTTGCAACAAGGGTGTATACAAGAGGGTAAGGAGACACCCAACAGAGAGAAGGGCTCTGTACCTGCAGGAGTTCAAGGATGCTGTTCATGCAGGAGTGGTTCTGGATGTCAGAAACAAAATCATGGCATCTGATATGGTGGTACCTACTGTAAAGCAAAAGTGGGTGATCACTTGATCGAAGCTGTGAAGCAAGATCAAGTGGATGTTAACTTGGTTGAAACTGTGAAGTAAAACCAAGTCTGGATCTCTGTCATTGTGCTCTGACTATGTTGTTGGCTTTGGCAACATTTGTGACAAAAAGGGGGAGTAATAATCACCAATACCCCTGACAAACAGAGTGGGTCTCCACAACAGACTCTCATGACAGATCTGAAGATCCCCCCCCCCTGCAGCTGATGTTGAAGTTTAGGTGCAACTTCTAATATGTGTGTGCTGCTATGTGAAGTTTTTATTTAACTTCCATGTGTGTGAGTGTGCTGCCACTCTGAGTGTATTAGCTAGTATTATTCCGCTGCTATGAACTCTATTATGGGGATCAAAGTGTTTTAGCCAAAAATTTGCCAAAGGGGGAGTTTGTAGGTGTTTAAATTGGCTGCATTATATGGTAAAACACTAATGTCTTGACTGATGTCATGACATGTATATGTGACTACATTGTAGTTACTGCAGGACTAGCTAACACAGGATTATTTAATGCTGTGACATTCATACCTGTCAACAGATACTAAGGAACAGAAGTTCTGTTAGAACTTAGTATTCATTTGCAGTCTGGTTATCAAGGAAGAACCAGACCTGGCATAAGGCCTACTGACTGAATGTCAAACTGGATGTTGTGACATTCATCATTAACAGCAGCTGGTGAAGATTAGGCAGAGTGGTGTTCTGCTATACTTCAACATATAACTTAGTTTGTTCTTCAAGAGAATAACAGAACTAACTTAAGGCCAAATGTGTAAATGTTAAGTTGACCACTTTGACATTTACTAAGGTAAGTTGTTACTGTAGTATGGTCATTTTGATCATGTACAGGTCAGCAAAGTGTACAGTCTGTTTTCTGGAAAAACAGACTCAGCATATGGACCTTGATGTCAAGCTGAATGTCGTGACATTCGTGCCTGACAGCATATGCTAAATTGTAGGTTGTTCAGTTTTCTGTTTCAGCTTTTTCTCAGGCTATTCTTTAGGGATTCAACAGCTGAGAGAAAATCCAGGAAATCAACAACCAAGCTACATTCAATGAACCTAACAAATAGCCTATTTGTTAGTAACCTAAATGTTGAATTTGAGGGAACTTGTGTGACCTAAAATTCAGGAAAATACAGGTGCAAAAGCCCAGGTGCTGCAATATAAAAAGGAAGGCATTCCTTCATTCAGTTTCGGGGATTTTGAAGCGTGAAGAGTTAGTGTGTCCATCATACTTCACTGCTGTATTTTGTGAGTCTTGTATTAGACGTATCTTGTAAGCCAAGCCATTATCAAGTAGATGATTGCTTTGGCATAGGGTGTTCATTGAGTTGTAAGTGTTGTGTCACTCAAAGCTTTTAAGCGTGAGTGCTGTGTATCTTGATTTAAGCTGTGAAGCATAATCAAGAGTTGTTTTTGAAGTGTGACTTCAAAGTGTCTTTAATATCACTGAGGTGATTGAGGGGGAGTGAGTAGGAACTCTGATCTTAGGTTAAGATTGAAATTGCATTGGGTAGGGATTAAGTGATAAGTTGTAAACGGGTGAGTTTAGCTTTGAATTGATACTACTAATAGTGGATTTCCTCCCTGGCTTGGTAGCCCCCAGATGTAGGTCATGTTGGACTGAACTGGGTGAACAATTACTTGTGTTATTTACTGCACTTACTATTAAGTTCTGCATAATCCCTGTCTGTGCAGAATTGGATGTCATAACAACCAGTGTGACATCCAAAGTCTGATAACTAGAATTTCAAGTTGCGTTTGAGTTCGGCATATCATCCGCAAACTGATGGTCAAACGGAGAGAACTATTCAGTCACTTGAAGATCTTTTAAGGTCTTGTGTTTTGGAACAAGGAGGAAATTGGGATGGTTTCTTGCCTTTGATCGAGTTTACGTATAACAACAGTTTCCATTCAAGTATTGGAATGGCACCTTTTGAGGCTCTTTATGGTAGAAGGTGTAGAACTCCTTTATGTTGGCACGAATCGGGAGAGAGTGCTATGGTTGGACCCGAGTTGATTCAAGAGACTATGGATAAGATTAAGATGATTCGAGAGAAGATGAAGGCTTCTCAGAGTCGTCAAAAGAGTTATCATGATAAGAGGAGGAAATCTCTTGAGTTGAGAAAGATGAGCATGTGTTTCTTCGAGTTACGCCAATAACGGGTGTTGGTAGAGCTTTGAAGTCGCGTAAGTTGACGCCGCGTTTCATTGGTCCTTATCAAATTTCCGAGAGGGTAGGTGAAGTGGCATATCGGATTGCATTACCACCGTCACTTTCTAATCTTCATGATGTGTTCCATGTGTCTCAATTGAGGAGGTACATTGCGGATCCATCGCATGTTATTCCATTAGATGATGTTCAAGTGAGGGATAATTTGACGGTCGATACATCACCGATGTGAATTGAAGATCTAGAAGTGAAGAAGCTTCGTGGTAAGGAGATTGCTTTGGTGAAAGTGATATGGGGCGGAGCCGCCAATGGAAATATTACTTGGGAACTCGAGGATAAGATGAAGGAATCGTATCCGGAGTTGTTCGTTTGAGGTAAATTTTCGAGGCCGAAAATCTTTTAAGTGGGGGAGAGTTGTAAAACCCCAATTTTAGTATTTATTTCTTATATTATTATTATTATATTTTATTTTATTTATTTAGAGTGTTAATTAATTAATTGGTTGTTAGGTAGTATAATAATTGATTATATTAATTAATTTGGTTTGTTAATTAATCATTTAGTTGATATGAGATATAATGAATAATTGACTTAATTAACTTGGTGTGCATATTAAGTTGGTTTAATTTATTTGAATTAAATAGAGATACTATAATACTAGGTCTTATTGGGCCTAATAATTAAATTAGAGGTATCATTCTTTAAGCCCAAATATAATACTAGGATATAAGAGGTGAGGAGAGTGAGAAGTAGGATTCATTTGATCATTTGACGGCAATAGAGAAAGAAAAGAGGAAAAGTAAGGAGAAGAGGGGAAGAACAAGAGAGAAGCTAAGGTTTCCAGAAAATTGAAGAGGTAAGGGGGAGAATCCTTATTATTATGGGTTAGTATGATTGGGTCAATGGGTAGAAATAGGTTTACGTTGAAATCCCTAAATTACATGGTTTTGGAATTGTTAGGTTTTGATGAGTATTCTTGATTGTGGTGATTTAATTATGTTAAAACTGAAAATTAACTTTATATACTTAGAGTATTGTATGAGTTATAATTTTCTGAGCGTCTGGCTTTTTACGGAATCGAAATCGGAGGTCCGAAAGTCCTCCAACGAGGAAAAAATGCAGAAAATTCTGCATTCTGTTTTTGTGTTAACCGGTTACCCTGAGAGCGTTAACCGGTTACTTGCTTAAAAATCTGCGCAGGAAATTGATTCTGTTTTGTGTTAACCGGTTACCCATAGAGCGTTAATCGGTTACTTGCTAAAAATCTGCGCAGGAAATTGCATTTTGTTTTGTGTTAACCGGTTACCCTCCAAGCGTTAACCGGTTACCACTGTTGAAAAATGAAGAATTGAGATTTTAAAAGTTGCATTCAATTTGAAATGAAATCTAAGTGTGCGTATTTGATAATTAGCCTATATTTGTGAATGATATATTGTTATGAATGTGTATATGTACCATTGGTGGATAATTCATAGAGTTGAATCATGGTGATATGTGGAATGTTAAGATGGTAGAGATGATCTTAATTGCATATGTGTTGGTATTTGTACATTCATTCATGGCATTGTCGGCTTCATGGTGGAAGCGGTGAAACTGTGGGTTCACATGGTAATAGACATTGATCCTTGAATGGAAATAGGCGTAGCAGACGTTGATCCTTAATTGGAAATAGACGTAGTGGCTTTGATCTTGTCCGGATCATAAGCGTGACTTGGATTCTAGATATTGAATCGGAAAGCGGTGAAACATTGGGTTCACATTGCGGTACCCCATGCATAAAGTCACATGTCTTGCATTGAGTCACATTAGAGTTATGTGATAATTGAATGTGTGCATTGATGTGATTGTGAGGAGTGTACGAGATATGATAATTGAATTTGGTGATGTTTGGATACATAATTTGGCTAAATATGTGATTATGTGATAATTATAGTTATGTGTATAATTGGGAACATAGTATTAGATTGTAATATTATACTCCCTGAGTTTTGGATGTGTACTTGAAACATGTGAAATAAATGTTGGTTAATATTATTGACATGGTTATACAAGGTGCGATGAATTCCGTTCATTGTTGATTTAACCATTGTGCTTTATTATACTTCTTCATAAGATTTGAATTCTCACCCTTCTGTTTGAATGTTGCTTTACATGGCATCGTGCAGATATTCCAGAGTAGTATTGCTGAAGTATGTGGACGGTAGCTCACTCGAGAGTTAGTCGGAGAGTTTCCGTGTTTTGGTTTAGAGACTAGGTAATGAGTCAATGCTCTGGTCATGTAACATTGGGTAGAATAGTAGTATTGAACTCATATCTTATTTGGATATGTGTTATGTTATTACTTGTGAACATGTTTAATTGCAATTGTTGTTTGAGAGGCCATAGTGCCAAATATTCTGGATATGGTTTTATTTTATCTTGAGGAGATTGATGAGAGATGATCATGGTATGGGACATGGATCATTTTATGAAATACATGAGTATTCGTTATTTTCCGCTGCGAACGCATATTCTTGTATATTCATGATATTTGAAATGTGTTATTTTAAATGACCAGGTGTATTGTATATTGATGATGAATGATGTTGGTTTTTGAAAGCTTTTAGTTTTTGAAAACGTCGATGTGACTCCCTTTTGTTTATATGCGTGCTTATTTACTCTGATTATATGTTAAGTATTTTGGGGTAGAAAACGGGGTGTTACAGCCCCTATTTAAGGACATTCTAACTGAGGAGGTGAAGGTTAAAATCTTCATATCGACTCAGTAGAATGGGCTTAAATAACGACATATAGAAACAAATTTTGGTCCCTAAGAGACCTCATGATGCATATGATATGAATGTAAAAGCAAATCCTCTGTGGGGAGATGTTCCCACAAAGGAAAAGAAATCAGAGTGACGGAAAGTCTGTAGGAGCATAATGCATTTCGTAAGGAAAGCTCACCGGGGAAATAGAGACTCTGGGGGGGGGGGGGGGAAAGGGTTATGCATAGGTCAGGCTATGACTTAAAAACTGATGGGAGACTAGAGGAATTCCATAAAAATCGAAAGACTCAGGCGGGGAAACAAAAACATCTACAGGGGAAACGAGTAGATCAAGATAAAACTGACATACTTGAATCATGCAGGAACAGCGATTTCACTAAGGAAATGCGCACTCAACTCAACTGGGTAAGGAATAGACTTCAACACAGGAGGAGCAGAAATTTATTATCCACTATCGGTTACTGGGTAAGGAGATAACAAAGATCTGACAGAGAGGACATCCGTCATCGGTTAAGATGAACATATCAAGGATGACTCGCTGGGAACCACCAAGAGGGTGTATTCGTTACCGGTTACTGGGTAAGAATAGCCTTGCTGAGGAAAACTGCAGAAATAGGATTTACAACTACCAGTTACTGGGCAGAAGACCAAAGATGAGAATATCCGTCACCGGTTAAGGAGAACATATCAACGATAGACTCAAAGGGAAGAAAATCCGTCATCGGTTAAGATGGACATATTAAGGATAGACTTGCCCGGGGATGTCAAGGAGGATATGCGTCATTGGTTAGGATGAACATATCAAGGATAAACCAACTGAACAAAAAGTAGGAACTACATCTATTGAATGTTGGATAGAATACCATCAAAGAGAAAATCCATCATCGGTTAGGATGAACAAATCAAGGATAGACTCTGCGAGGAGAGAAATAGGAATTATATCTATCAGTTACTGGATAGAATACCAAAGACAAAATATCTGTCACTGGTTAAAGTGAACATATCAAGGATAGACTCTACAAAGGGGAGAAAAGCAGAATTTATAACTACTGGTTACTCGGCAGAAGACCGCAAAGAGAAGAAAACCTGTCATCAGTTAGGATGAACATATCAAGGATTAACCCTCTAGGGGATCAAAGTATGGATTACAACTACCTTTTTACTAGGTAGAATACCAAAGATGATAGTATCCGTCATTGGTTAGGATGAACATATCAAGGATAAACTCACAACAGGGGAAGAAAATATTCGTCATCAGTTAGGATGAACATATCAAGGATATACTTCCTGGGGAAACATAAAAGAATCCGCTGGGGACTCCACTAGGGAGAAAATAGGGGTACTTTTGTCGGGTATTAGGCAAGAAGTAACAAACTGCAAACCAAGAATAATATTACCAGTTACTGGTAATAAACTCTTAGGGGACCCAAAAGATCTATCTAGGTAGGATCTAGAAAGAAACGGTCAATCAAGACTCGACCCAATGATGATATAACTCAAGGGGAGTGGTTCCATCTAGATAATCAACTGGGCATGAAACTGAAATACTAATCATCCACGAGGAAATAACTCAGTGGGGAAAGGAGAAAGGTTAAAATCTTTCTGCTTAGGGGGATAACACTCTATATTTGAGGGAGGACAAACACCAAACTCGTATGGGGATAAAGTGCCGCCATAACAGAGAATAAGAATCACAAGAATGAGTCAACAAGTGTGATGATGCAACCATGAAATTATATGAGTGTATATGTATATATATATATATATATATATGTGTGTGTGTGTGTGTGTGTGTGTGTATGATGATTATGCTGACAAAACGATCGCAAAGGATACAAGGGTGTTGCAGAATTTGAATCATCGATACAATCTCGGTCAATCCACAAAAGAGGGAGACAACTGCTGGAGAAAAGAGAGATCAGCGTCCCAAAGGCCCAAACCTATATGGGGAAGGAGGAGATCTGCTGTGAAATATTTGTATCGAGTCTGCGGGGAATTTTAGGTCAACACTATATCAAATAGGGGACAACCATGCAAAGGATTAACACAAATAGCTGCTCAGAACCCAAGAGAAAACTCTGGCTGTGAGCGAATCTGATGGTGACTAGTGGGGAAACCAAAGTTCTGCCGAAATCATGCCAATTGCCGTAAAGAAATGTCTACACTCAGCTGGGAACTCGGCTAGGGAGTAAACACTCTGTAGAGTGCTACACAATATTGTCAGGGATGAAAGAGAATTTGCTCCTACTTCTTGGGGAGAACCAATATTGCTCCACACTTAGGGCTTACTGCTTTCGAACCACTATTGATATTCCTTTTAAATGAAATCGGTTATTCGAAATTACTGCTTTTATATGTTTTAAGAAAACATGTTTTGATTAAAACTTTAATTTTAAAAAATGATCATAATAAAATTTAAAACTATTTGGCTGAAATAAATAAGAGTATAAACAATTGGATAAAAGCTCAACTTTATTTAATAGAATGGTAGTCTATAAATGACAAGACTCCATAGATCTTTACAAAGTTGAAAATGGTAATTTACATGGAAAAGGGTTACATTGAATACAAATGACCACTAATCCCTCCATCAACTCTTGATGTCCATTGTACTCTTGGCCGCTACTAGGGATGATGAATCACCGTTGACCGTTGTGTTCAACAAAGTATCCAAATCTGAAGATCAACAGGATGCAGTTACTTGCCATAATCCCTAATTTTTGCATAAATTGCCCCAAGATGGGGTACTCAACTTATCAGGATAATTCATTTATGTTTTTATGTCTCTAAGTTTTTCCTGAATCCCCCTTTCAGGTTTTTAATCCACCGAGACGCTCATTTTTGCCTAAGCCGCCCTTTCGGGTTTTCAACTTAGCGAGCTCTTCTTTTCCTTTTTTAGGCGAAGTATTTCTTGACTGCATCTACGTTCACAGGACGAGTGAACTCTTCATCATCCATAGTTGTAAGAATCAATGCACCGCCTGAAAAGGCTCTCTTGACAACATATGAGCCTTCATAATTAGGAGTCCACTTGCCCCTAGAATCTAGTTTGAATGACAAGATCTTCTTGAGCACAAGGTCACCTTCTCTAAATACACGAGGTCCGACCTTCTTATCAAAAGATTTCTTCATTCTCTGCTGATATAACTGATCATGACACATGGCAGTTAACCTCTTCTCTTCTATCAAATACAGCTGATCAAACCTGGTTTGACACCATTCAGCCTCAGTCAACTTGGCTTCCATAAGCACACGCAATGAAGGGATCTCAACCTCTACGGGGAGCACTGCTTCCATGCCATAAACAAGAGAGAAAAGGGTTGCCCCTGTTGAAGTGCGGATGGATGTACGATACCCGTGCAAAGCAAATGAGAGCATCTCATGCCAATCCTTATATGTTACAACCATTTTCTGAATAATCTTCTTGATGTTTTTGTTTGCAGCTTCAATAGACCCATTCATCTTAGGTCTGTAGGGAGAAGAATTATGATGTGCAATCTTGAAGTCCTTGTAACAGTCACATTCCATTGTCAGCCAATAATAACATGCTCGTAACATCTTCTTCGCCATTGCATGTCCATTGGAATAAGTACCAAAGGAACCTTCATGGACTTCAGTCATCAATAAGCTTGCTTCGTGTCTATCCACGAATCTGAGCAGAACCATATCGAAGTTTCTCTTGAACAGAACATCACCATTCAGGTAAAAATTGTCGGCTAATCTCCTCAAAGTCTTCTTATCTTTCAAAGATGCCTCGGGCGGGTAAATTTGACTTTCGAGGAAACACTTAATATCAAAATACCTCAGCTTCTCATCTTTGATCTCTTCAGAAGCAAACACATGAGTTGGCCTATGAAGACGTGTCACAGTCAAATTGGGAACCTCATTCCAATACTTCACTATAATCATTGATGCCAACGTTGCAAGAGCATCTGTCATCCGGTTTTCATCTCGAGGGATATGATGAAACTCAACCTTTGTAAAGAAAGTTGAAATCCTCCTCGCGTAGTCTCTATATGGTACTAAACCGGGTTGATTTGTCTCCCATTCACCTTTGATCTGATTCACAACCAAAGTTGAATCTCCAAAGACATCTAAATGCTTGATTCTGAGATCAATGGCCTCTTCGAGCCCCATAATGCAAGCTTCATATTCTGTCATATTGTTTGTACACTTGAAAGTCAATCTAGCTGTAAATGGAAAATGTGTGCCTTGAGGAGTAATAATCACTCCCTCAATGCCATTACCATACTGATTAACAGCTCCATCAAATACCATGTACCAACGGGAACCAGGTTCTGGCCCTTCTTCAAGCAATGGTTCATCATAATCTTTCATTTTCAAGTACAAAATCTCTTCATCAGGAAAATCATACTGCACTGATTGGTAATCTTCAATTGGTTGGTGAGCCAAATGGTCAGCCAAGAGACTACCTTAGATTGCTTTCTGATATCGGTATTCGATATCATACTCTGATGACAACATCTGCCAACGGGCAATCCTCCCAGTTAAAGCAGGCTTCTCAAATATATACTTGATTAGATCCATTTTGGATATCAACCAAGTGGTATGATTCAACATGTACTGACGTTGTAGCGGTGTATTCGTCACTTTATGATTTATTGATTAAATCAAAAGCAAAGCATACAAAGATAGAGTCGCCACCGCACTTTTATTTATCCAAAGGAATGGCTAAAAAGCAAACAAAAGCCTAAGAAGTTTTACACAAAGAAAACTAATAAAAGATCAGAGATCTGGGTAAGGGGTTAATTACGCAATGGGAAGGTGTTAGGCACCCAAAACGTCCTAGGTACTCCTAGGGAGCCCTTTTCACAACTTGTTGTACGAAACGTTATTTGTTTATGAAATATTTATTGTGCAAACATGATTGAAGGGATGAGAAAAGAATATACAAGTTATTATTTTTGTGTTTGAACGGATGAACCCGTTGCCTACGTACCTTTCCATGGAAGGTAAGGATCAAAACGCCGTAGTTCGGCTAAAAGATTTCCAAAAGTAAGTGAGTGGATTGATTTTAAACAAAAGCCCTAAGGTCTTTCATTATCCACGGGAGAAAACTCAACCTATATCAACAACAAGTCCACCATGTGAGAATAACTTCGACATACTAGAGGGGTTAACCCTGTTTTCAGTATGGAAGTCTTACGATTCGATCACTAAGGACAAAAGGCGAGATTCACATCAACCACTAAGATAATTGAGATCTATGGCTAATGTATGAAAACTTGATTAAGAAGTGGACTTGGGCCACAAAAGCAATTGAGTGAGTGAAATTAACCAGTTTGGAATATTCACAAAAATGAAGTCAAAGTATGATTAGAATTCAATTCAAAAGAAGTATTGTGAAAATGGAGTTTGAAAATCAGAGGCTTACGGCCTAGGTTTCTAATTTTAAAAAAACAGATGAATATGTTTGCACAATAGTTTTCAAGTTTTGGGTTAACTTGCAAATGGAGGTTTAAAGAAACAAAAGGTGGGAGGGTTAAGGGATGTAAAACTTCTTAGATGTTCACCTCTTGAGATCATATGTAGATGATTCAAGTGATTCCTTTGGAATAGGCAACACATAGCAATAAGCAAATAGAACAAGATGGATACCAGATGCCAATCTATGGACTTATACTAGTCTCACAAAACAAACAAAACATGGATACCAGATGCCAATATATGGACTTATACTAGTCTCACAAAGCAAAGAAAACATGGATACCAGATGCCAATCAATGGACTTAGACTAGTCTCCTACATGGACAAAATAAAAGGTCACAAAGTAATGAACAATGATTATGAAATGATATACAAGTAATGAAGAT
Organism: Lathyrus oleraceus; assembly: GCF_024323335.1. Classification (NCBI taxonomy): domain Eukaryota; kingdom Viridiplantae; phylum Streptophyta; class Magnoliopsida; order Fabales; family Fabaceae; genus Lathyrus; species Lathyrus oleraceus. Next base: position 380,724,507 of record NC_066582.1, on the reverse strand, counting down.
ACATGCACAAAGGCATACATAAGCAACTATGCACAAGTGGACAAGTAAGCAAACAAACAAGTCAATTAGCACACACTATACACAATCAATAGGCTCAAGCAGGGTTAGGCTTTACAGCCAACTGGAATGGGGTGTTTTGAGCTCTTAACCCTAACATTGAGAGTTAGGGTGAAGCAGATGAAATGGAGATGAGGGGTGTGCCTCATAGCTCTTATCCCTGGTCAGGGAGAGCTTTGATCAATGGAAAGTGTGGGAGTTCAGAAAGTAGGAACTCTTCTCCACAAATGATTGACTCTATAAGATCTTGGGTTCTTATTCACAATGCATCAACACATGGTGTGAGCAAGGTGAATGACACACTGAGTAGCAGGAGATGGATTAAACATCTCTTTTATCTGCCAATTGCCTCATGAGAGGACTTTACCTGCTTGGCACAAAATTAATCAACCACAAACATTGCCTCTTAAGGAGGGCTTCAGACAGGTGCTTGCCAAAGTAACATGACAGGTCTTCCAGACTACATGAAGATTAGGGATTATACCTAAGTGGTTAAGCAACCAAGCAAAGCAAAGTTCAAATGAACTTAAAGCAACTTAGGTACCTGTGGAAACAGCTAAACAAATCAGTACAATACTCAGACAAACAGACAACAATCAATAAGCAAAAGACAATCCCAATGTACAAAATGTGTAAGCCATAAGGCAAACTCAAGTGAGTTAGCATCAACCTACAAAACACACAAATGTTAGCAATCAATTGCAAACATCAATATTCAAATGATGAAGCATCATCAACCATGGCATTTGGATGCTTAAGCCTGAAATCAAAGCTCACAGGTAAGTAACAAACCATTAGGTCAAAGCCTAGGGTCAAAGATGAAGAAAAAAATCCAAAACAGGAGCTGAAATTCAACACAATGCAACTTCAAACACATATTGACATATCCTAAAAAGGCTCACATCAAAATCATTAAGCAAAAGCATTTCATGATCAAAAGAAATCAAAGGCAATTTCAAAGCTCATATGTGATCATCATGAATGAAAAATTCAAATCAAAACAGAAATGATTCAAATAAATCTGGAAAAATTCATGAACATTCAATACATCTAACATGATCAACATACAAAAAATCAGAAGCATCAAAGATCATTTGGCATGGAAATTAAATTGCACAAGTTGGACAATCAAAGGTGTGACACAAATTGTCACACCATGCAAACACAAGCATAAAACAGAAATGGTAATTGAGAAAAATGTCAAACTAAAACCAAAATGTCCATCAATGTGTCTAGAATCAACATGCAAAATTTAACATTCATTGGATTAAAATCAATCATTTCACAACAAGATAACAAAGGCAAGGTCACAAGTGGACATATGATCAATCAATCTAGCACCAACAGAAATCCAGCCATGCACAATTTTCGAAATCATCATGATAAAAAACTAGATAGAACAAGGATCAAGATGCAAAAAATTGGAGATAAAATGATGCATTTTTTCAATTTAATATGATTTTTCCAAGTTGATGAAAGAAATAAAAATCAAAATGGACATGGCATTGGAAAAATGGAGGGAAATGCATAAAACATGAAATGATTTGAAAAAGTTCCTTCGCCAGGAATTGAATCCGGTTGCGTTTTGAAATGAAACGCGCGCCTCATTATGAAACACGATCGTTTCATTAAACGACGTGGAGGTCAGCGCTGATGTGGCTCGGTCAGCACAAACGTGAGCCAATTAACACGCCAACAATGCAAATGCGTGGACCAATACATGATAAACCCTAGGCCACACATGCAAAACCAGAGAACCGTGGCTAATCCAGCAAAACCGTTGCCAAATCATGAACTTCATCTTCTTCATGAGGAAGAAGATGAACAGTAGCAATCTTCATGCGTTTTCCAGAAATTTTTTCCAGAAATTCCAAATGAATACATCAACATACAGCATTTTTCATGGAGATCATGGATCAAACAAGAGCTAAGCCTAATTCCACATATCAAGAGAGAATCGAACAAGAGAAAATTCATACATAAAACTTGAATCAACCATAACTCAGTCAATAGCGCATCAAATCACATGATTCTTTCACCAGAATTACCAGGAGAACAAGATCTACAATAATATATACATGGATTTCAAAATTAAAAGGTTCGAATTATGACCTCTTGAAGAGCAGAACCTTTGAAATGCAAGATCCACAACTGTGAAGTATCCAAATCCACTCTACAATGCTTGAAATGATGTTTGATGAAGCAATTGAAGCTTGAAAGGTGCTGGATCTAGCTCAAAACAGAAATTCCATTTTCAACTTCATGAACTTCCACCACTTGATTCTTGCACGAATTCACCAATTCAACACTTGATCTGCACAGAATCAAAGCTAGGCAACAAGTATATGAAGTAAAATTGCAAGGTTCTTTGAAAAAAAATTGAATTATGAATGAGATAAAAATTTGGAGTGAGAGAGAATTTTGGATCTAGAAATGTGAAAAATGATTAACCTCCCTCAATTCTGTTACGATTAGAGTATATATATGCCTTCTTAATCAACTTGCTAATCCATAATTAATTTGGTTAAGTGAAATAAGGTGTTTTGCAAAATTCTCAAAATGCATGGCGCATGGGCTAATTACACGTGAACAGTACCCTTTGCCTCATCATTCTCACTTAAAATCCTCTTTTAAACCCAATGGCAATGCTAAAAAGTCCATACAATGCACCATTTTTGAATTTTGCAATTTCCCTCCAAAAAAGGCATGGAATAACAAGTGATCATGTGATGAGATTTTATGTAATGTGATGCATGATTTGGAAATTAGAGGTCAAGAGGAGAATATTGAAAAAAGAACCACTCATTTTGGAGCTTTGAATCAAAAGATACGGCCATTTGAAGTCCCATGCATATTTGGCAATGATTGGATCATATCTCCTCAACCACACATCATAAATCCATGATCTTGGACATTTTGGAAATGGGAGAGAAAGATTTACAACTTTCTGTTCAACAAAATTTCATTTGAAGCTTTTTTGATGATGTAAGATTGAGTTGAATTTGGTCCAAAACCCTTCCATTTTTGGAAATCTCAAATTATGGGTCACTTTCTATTTTGGGAAATTTTTTGACTGGACCTCAAATTCTTCAATGTGAGTGTTTGAAATGTCAAATGAGACTTTTTTGAACATGAATGAAGTATTTCTAATCACTTCCCACCTCCAAATCCACAGTTGACTTTGCAGTTGACTTTCTAGGTCTTCAGTTGACCTGAAAGTGTTCTGATGAAATTCAAGCCTCTACCACTTGGGATTTTGCTTCAAAATGACATCATAACTCATGTGAATTCTTGTGAATGATTGTGGGGTCCAAATCTCAAGAATGACCACCATCTATTGCTCAATGAATGCCTTTAATTTCCTTGACCAGTTAATGCTTCATCTGCAAGACAAAGGTTAGATGACATATTTTTGTACTTTTGGTTAGTGATTAAGAGAAAAGCAAATGATATAACATGAAAGTAATGCTTGGTGATCAAGAACCACTCAAAACAGGATCCCACCCCACAGGGAAGGAAGCACAGTGCCCAATGATCCTTGAGGCTATACAATGATATGATATGATGCCATGAGGGATCTTAGGGACAAAATTGGGGTCTTACAGATGCCCCTATTTAAGGTCATTCTAGCCGGAGAAGTGAAGGTTAAAGTCTTCATCTCGACGCGGTAGAATGGGCTTAAATAACAATAATGAGACAAATTTTGGTCCTTGAGAGACCTCATGGTGCAAATGTATGAATGCAAAACAAACTATCTCTGTGGGGAATATGAGTCCACAAAGAAGAAAAGAAAAATCAGGAGAAAAGACAATCCATAGGAATAATACACTTCCTAGGAAACAGAGACTCTGACAGGATTCTCATGGGGATAAGAAAAAAAAATGCGTGAGCAGGACACGACTCTGAATTAGGGGAAACTGACGCTGCGTGAGCAGGACACGACTCGAAACTGGAGACCACACTGGGGAATAGAGGACTCAAACTGGGGAGGAAAGAGTTCCAAAGGAAGACACATCCATTGGAAAGACTCAAGCTGACTCAAACTATCCACAAAGGACACCTCGGATGAAAATCCGGCCTCAGAATGGGGAAAAGAGCTGACAAGACAACTCTGCCTGTACAGCAAAAAAACGAATTATAACCACAACTCCGCTGGGGAAATCTAATAAAGACTTTCCAGGGGAAGCCAAAGGATGAGATGTTACCGGTTAGTGAGTAACATGCTCGGGAAGAATGAATATCTAAGACCTGTGTACGGGTGAGAGATATCAATTGACCAAATCATCTGAGGAAAACCTGAAAAAGGTATACTTCAACTCAGGGAAATTTGACTCCACAGGGGACCAAGGTCATAATAGGGAGCAGACAGGAAGGAACACCAAGGATACCGGGTTGTAGGTATATAACAGGTGACCGACCAAGGCGTGAATTGGTGTGTGTTCCAAAACACTCATCATCCTGAAGAAAGCTAGAAAAGTAGACTTGTTTATAGGATGGATATTCGATTCTGTAAAGAATGCAAATCTTACTCAGTTGGGGAAACAAACAAAGGATTCAACCAAAGAGTGCATAAGATATATTATCTATAGCCGTCAACACGTAGATAATATACTCGCATGGAAAATCATCCATAACCGGGTTGTAGGTTGTTAGAGGATAAAATCAACCAAAATCGTGAATTGGTTTGTGTTCCAAAACACTCATCATCCTGAAGAAAGCTAGAAAAGAAAACTTGTTTATAAGATAAATATTCGATTCCACAAGGAATACGAATCTTACTCTACTGGAGAAAACAATCAAAAGATTGACCCAAGAGTGCATGAGATATATTATCTATGGCCGTCAAAACGTAGATAATAACCTCGCATGGAAGATTATCCATAACCGGGTTGTAGGTTGTTAAAGGATAAATCAACCGAAAAGAGAAACAGTCGTTACCAACAACAACAGGGTAGACGAAAGATGACTCACTGAGGATGGATTGCAAGCATCCGACAATTATCCAGGAGGAAGGGGTGAATATTCGGTTCCGCAAAAGGACAACGAATCTTACTCGACTGGGGAAACACGAAAGGCTTCGACCGAAGAGTGCATGAGATATATTATCTATAGCCATCAAAACGTAGATAATATAATCGCATGGAAGATTATCCATAACCGGGTTGTAGGTTGTTAAAGGATAAATCATCCGAAAAGAAAGGCATCGGGATACCAAACTAGGTATATAATGATGACCGATCAAAGGGAGCAACAGACATTACCAACAAAAAGGTAAATGAAAGAAGACTCGCTGGGAATACATTGATGAAAATCAATGATCCAAGGAACACAATCACTGGCAAATGGTGAAAGGACCCGTTGGGGATAAAATTGCTAGAAATACAACAATTATCCACAAGAAGGAGGGAATAAACCTGTTGGGGGATAAAATTGCTTACTCAGAGCAATTACCCAGAAGAGAGAGGGAAAATCAACATCGAATACTGGATGAAGATAACCATAAAGAGGGGATTACATCTACCAAATACTGGGTAGAAAACCACAGAAGAGTAACTGTCATCGGTTGGGATGAACAACAAAGTTAACTCTGCTAGGGGAGAAAATAGGGTTTATAACTACCGATTAGTAGGTAATAAACCACACAGATAGGACTTACGACTGTCGGTTTGTAGGCAGAAAACCAAGAGTTCCACTGAGGATAAGATGAATGAGCGCCGGTTAGTAAGCAGCTATTCATTTATACCACATGGAAGCACAAGAGACAGTTAAAAAAGGCCAATTTAGGATGAAACCGAACTGAATCAAGACTCATCCTAATGAGGATAGAACTCAAAAGGGAAAACCTGTCCCATTATGTGTGTTGGGAGGGAACGGAAACAACCGTTATCCACGAGGATGTATCTCACTGGGGAAATGGCAGGAAAGGATAGACACTTTCTGCTTAAGGGGCTGACTCTATATTGAGAGATTAGACACCCGACATCTGCTTGGGAAGATCTACTGGGGAGATCTATATCACCATTAGCGGGAGACAACAAACAAAAGATATATGGCAAAAATGCAACATGAATATCTATATGTTTATGATTATGCATGAATATGCGTGATTTATGTTTGACGAATGCTGACAAAACAGACATTTCTAACACAAACAGGCCCAGGGAACAAACGCCCGGTACTACACTTCTAGAGGAAAATATAAGAAATCCAACTGGGAAGCCAATCTGCTGGAGATCCGAATGCTAAAAAGCAAAGATCTGCGGGGAAGCAAGAGATCAGAGATATCAAAGGAATCACCAAATCTCTGAACGATGGATCAATAATCAACCCAACTGGGGAACAAAAGTTCACAGCAGGCAGAAACTGCCATGAGATTCCTGCAGGGGGATTATCATTCTCATCTGAGAAAAAGGAGCTCACTGCACAGGCGAAAACTGCCACGAAAACAACTCCAAACAACTCCACTGGAGAAGAACCCACTGAGGAAGAACAAATCACACAAGTAGATTCTGCCACACAAGCCACTCTACTGGGGATCAGAAACGTCAAGACATCACCAAATCTCTGCAGGGGAGGAATCATCGTAGATACTATCCACCATGCAACCAATCTACTGGAGATTTACCTGAGAAAGAGAATGAGAGTTGGGGGATCAACCACCAAATACCAAACCTTCACAAAATACCATAATTGCTGAGGAGAAAAGAACCACTGCTCTGCTGAAGGGAGGGGAGGTGAAAACCTCAACAAGCACTCTGATGGGGAGATATCATAGATGAAATATCATATCAACAACTCCGCTGGCGACTTCACCGGGGAAAAAGACAAAGTAACGGGGTGTCACCCCACCAACTACTGAATCTTCCAAAAGGAAATCGACCGTGCTGGGGAGAGAATGCTGCAAGAGAGGAAAACTGAAGTTTCCATCAAGCACTCTGCTCTGGGAACACAAACAAACTCAACAGAAGCTCTGCGTGGGGAGCAACCCCAACAACGATCTGGAGAAAGAGGATACAAACATGCCAGGAATAATGAACGAATGTCTTACCCTGTTGGAAATCATGCCACCCTTGGGAGACCACTGAGATATTTTTAAGTATCCTTTCATCATTGTGAATGTTCACTTTGCTTTTAAAAACAATTTTTTTTTTGAAAAATTTTGTTTTAAAACAATGACATTTTATCAATTAAAACATGCAAAACATTTGTTGAATTGAAACAAATAAGAGTGCAAATAATTGGATAAAAGCTCAAATTGATTTGATGGAATGGTAGTCTGCGAATGGCAAGACTCCATAGATCTGTACAAGTTTGAAATCAGTGATATATATTGGAAGAGGGATACATTGAACATAATGATCCTTTCTCTACCAGTTCCGAATTTCGATGTATTCGAAGCTTCAGTCGACGACGAATCAAGAATTTTCTAATGAAAAGACAGTTGTGAAATAGAAAGTCTTGTCAGGATGCAGTTACTTGCCAAATCCCTAATTTTTGCCTAGATTGCCCTAGGGTGAGGTACTCAATCTAGCGGGATGCAAATTCATTTTTTTTTATGTCTCTAATTTTTGCCTGGATCGCCCTTTCGGGTTTTCCACCGAGACGCTCATTTTTGCCTAAGCCGCCCTTTCAGGTTTTCAACTTAGCGAGCTATTCTGCTGTTTTTCTTTTTTTTTTTAGGCAAAGTATTTCTTGACTGCATCTGAATTCACAGGACGAGTGAAATCCTCCCCATCCATAGTTGTGAGCATCAAAGCCCCGCCTGAAAAGGCTCTCTTGACAACATATGGACCCTCGTAGTTTGGAATCCACTTGCCCCTGGAATCGGGTGCGAAAGACAAGACTTTCTTGAGCACGAGGTCACCTTCTCGGAACACACGAGGCTTGACCTTCTTATCGAATGCTTTCTTCATTCTCTGCTGATATAACTGACCATGACACATGGCAGTCAATCGCTTCTCTTCAATCAGATTCAACTGGTCGTAACGACTCTGAATCCATTCAGCATCAACCAACTTGGCTTCCATCAAGACTCTCATTGACGGGATCTCCACCTCTACTGGAAGAACAACCTCCATGCCGTAAACAAGAGAGAAAGGGGTTACCCCTGTTGAAGTGCGGACAGATGTATGATACCCATACAAAGCAAATGGCAGCATCTCATGCCAATCTTTGTACGTAACAACCATCTTCTGGATAATCTTCTTGATATTCTTATTAGCAGCTTCAACAGCCCCATTCATCTTGGGTCTGTAAGGAGAGGAATTATGGTGTGCAATCTTGAACTCAGCACACAACTCTTCCATCATCTTATTGTTCAAGTTAGATCCATTATCAGTAATGATCTTATCTGGCACACCATAACGGCAAATAAGCTGATTCTTGATAAACATCACGACCACCTGCCTGGTCACATTCGCATACGAAGCGGCTTCAACCCATTTGGTGAAGTAATCAATTGCTACGAGAATAAACCTGTGTCCGTTGGACGCTTTCGGTTCAATCATGCCGATCATGTCGATTCCCCACAAAGAGAAAGGCCATGGTGATGAAATCACATTCAGAAGTGTCGGAGGAATATGAATCTTGTCCGCATAAATCTGACACTTGTGGCATTTCTTCACATATTTGCAGCAGTCAGACTCCAGTGTCAGCCAATAGTAGCCTGCTCTCAACATCTTTCTGGCCATGGCATGTCCATTGGAATGAGTACCAAATGAACCCTCATGGACCTCAATCATCAACAGGTCTGCTTCGTGTCTATCCACGCATCTGAGCAAAACCATGTCAAAATTTCTCTTATAAAGCACTTCGCCATTGAGGTAGAAACTGCCTGACAATCTCCTCAAAGTTTTCCTATCTTTCACAAATGCCCCAGGTGGGTAAACCTGGTTCTGAAGGAAATTCTTGATATCAAAATACCAAGGCTTATCATCTTTGACTTCTTCAACTGCAAATACGTGAGCTGGTCTGTCCAAGCGCATCACGGTGATGTTGGGAACTTCATTCCAATACTTCACTACAATCATCGAAGCAAGCGTAGCAAGCGCATCTGCCATCCGATTATCCTCTCGAGGAATATGATGAAAGTCAACTTCAGTAAAGAACGTTGAAATCCTCCTCGCATAATCTCTATACGGGATGAGACCCGGCTGATTCGTCTCCCATTCACCCTTGATCTGATTGACAACCAAGGCCGAATCACCATACACGTCAAGATGCTTGATCCTCAGATCAATGCATTCTCCCAATCCCATAATACAGGCCTCATACTCAGCCATATTATTCGTGCATTTGAAAGTTAGCCTTGCTGTAAAAGGAATATGTGTGCCATGAGGAGTAATGATTACTGCCCCAATTCCATTTCCATACTGATTTACAGCGCCATCAAACACCATCGTCCATCTAGAACCAGGTTCCGGACCTTCATCAAGTGTAGGCTCATCACAATCTTTCATTTTCAAATACAGAATCTCCTCATCTGGGAAGTCATACTGAACAGACTGATGATCTTCAATCGGCTGGTGTGCCAAATGGTCAGCCAAGATACTACCTTTAATAGCTTTCTGAGCTCGATACTTGATATCATACTCAGACAACAACATCTGCCAACGGGCAATCCTCCCAGTTAAAGCAGGCTTCTCGAAAATATACTTGATTGGACCCATTCGGGATATCAACCAAGTTGTGTGATTTATCATGTACTGGCGTAGACGCTTAGCAGCCCAAGCCAACGCACAACACGTCTTCTCAAGCATAGAGTATCGAGACTCACAATCAGTAAACTTCTTACTGAGGTAGTAAATAGCAGATTCTTTCTTCCCTGATTCATCTTGCTGACCGAGTACACAACCCATCGAGTCTTCAAGAACAGTCAGATACATGATCAAAGGTCTTCCTTCTACAGGCGGAGACAAGATCGGAGGTTCAGACAGATACTCTTTGATACTGTCGAAAGCTTTCTGGCAATCCTTGGTCCAATCATGAGACTGATCTTTCCGGAGGAGCTTGAATATTGGCGCACATGTGGCAGTCATGTAGGATATAAATCTGGAAATATAGTTCAAGCGGCCAAGAAAACCTCAGACTTGTTTCTCAGTTTTGGGCGCAGGCATCTCTTGTATTGCTTTGACCTTTGTAGGATCAACTTCAATACCACTCTCGCTGACTATAAAGCCCAACAACTTGCCAGAACGGACTCCAAATGTACATTTGTTCGGATTCAGACGAAGCTTGTACTTCCTCAAACGCTGAAAAAGCTTCAACAAATACTCAACATGTTCAACTTCCGTTCGGGACATAGCAATCATATCATCAACATAGACCTCTATCTCCTTGTGCATCATATCATGAAACAAGGTAGTCATAGCTCGTTGATACGTGGCTCCGGCGTTCTTAAAACCAAAGGGCATCACTCGATAACAGAATGTTCCCCAAGGTGTGATGAATGTTGTCTTCTCCATATCCTCGGGTGCCATCTTGATTTGGTTATAACCGGAAAATCCGTCCATAAACGAAAAGACTTTGAATTTAGGTGTATTGTCTACCAACATATCAATGTGTGGTAGAGGAAAGTCATCTTTCGGACTAGCTTTATTCAAATCTCTGTAATCAACACACATACGGACTTTTCCGTCCTTCTTAGGCACAGGCACAATATTGGCCACCCATTGAGGATATGTAGAAGTCACCAGAAACCCCGAATCAATTTGCTTCTGAACTTCCTCTTTGATCTTCACTGCCATATCTGGATGAGTTCTTTTGAGCTTCTGCTTCACTGGCACGCACTCAGGCTTCAAAGGCAGGAAATGTTACACAATATCTGTATCTAGACCCGACATGTCTTCATACGACCAAGCGAAGATATCAGAATATTCTCGTAGCAAACTGATCAACCCCTTCTTGACAGACTCTTCAAGGAGTGCCCCAATCTTTACCATCCGAACACAATCTTCAGACCCCAAGTTGATTGTTTCCAGATTCTCAAGGTGCGGCTGAATGATCTTCTCTTCGTGCTCAAGAAGACGGGAAATCTCATCAGGAATCCCTTCAACATCATTTTCCTCTGCTTCAAATACATGGAATTCAAAATTGGGAGATGGCATTGGATCATTATGTTCAATGGGTTTTAGAATCAACCTGTATAATGATTTTGGATAATAAAACTTTAGAACTTAAACAAGCAAATCATTATGCAGATGAAAAGATTGCTTTTATTCTTGTTTTTAGGGTTTTTTGTGATCACCGATTTCATGCAAAAGCAAAAAGTGAAAACAAATGGAAAAAGAAATGTTTAACATGAATTTATTGGATGAAATGTCATTGTATATATGATGCCAACAATGTCATCACTTCTCCTTTTGGCGTGGGAGAAGGGTTTTTGAATAAAGTGAACAAATTACGCTGACTTATGGATGACCGTAGGAACATTCACAGTGACCCAATTATGGCAGACACCGCCAGGGATGACAAAGTTGCTCGAATCCTCTGCATCCTCTTCCAGAATAGCAGCAGTTTCTTCAGCTTGAGCAGCGTGGATGAAACCTCCACTCTTGAACAGCCCTTGCTCGTTGAATGCCCCAGAAGAATAGCCAATGCCAGCCCAGGACTTGTTATCTTCAAGTTCAATCATCTTTCCTAACCCAGCAACTGCACCACATTCAATGGCCAGTTTCGCATCACGATAGGAAGCAAATGAAGGAGACTTCTTCTCAATTGGCTCAGCAATAGACAAAGCTTGGAAAGGCGTTCCAACTTCATCCTCAGCGTCAATGTATGAGAAAGAAGACAAGTGGCTAACCAGGAGAGCCTTTTCTCCCCCTACTACGACCAGTTTCTTATTCTTGACGAATTTCAGCTTCTAGTGTAGGGTGGATGTCACGGTGCCAGCCTCGTGAATCCATGGTCTACCAAGGAGACAGCTATAAGATGGGTGGATATCCATAACCTGAAAGGTGATCTGGAAATCACTTGGTCCAATCTTGATTGGAAGATCAACTTCCCCAATCACGGTCTTGCGCGACCAATCGAAAGCTTTCACAACAACACCACTCTGCCTCATGGGAGGCCCCTGATATGACAATCTTGAAAGAGTGGTCTTTGGCAATACATTTAGAGATGACCTAGTGTCCACCAGTACGTTGGACATGGCGTCGTTCTTGCAGTTCATAGAAATATGTAAAGCCATGTTGTGGTCTTTTCCCTCCTCAGGGAGATCAACGTCACAGAAACTCAAAGTGTTGCAAGCAGTGATGTTTGCAACAATACTGTCAAACTATTCGATTGTGACGTCGTGATCGACATAAGCCAAGTCCAAAACTTTCTGCAGAGCCTCCCTATGAGGTTCTGAATTCAGAAGCAACGATAGCACGGAGATCTTGGATGGCGTTTGTAGAAGCTGATCTACAACATTGTACTCACTCTTCTTGATGAGCTTCAGCATCTCATCACAGTCTTCATTCATAATGCCACTAGGGCCAACAGAAGAAGTAGGAGTCTTTTGTACAGAGGAGAGTTTGGCAACAGGTGCCGGATTCGGAACATTCACTGCAGTCCCAACCGGACGCTCAGCGGAATCAGAAACAACATGAGTCTTCGGAGGTGCAGAAAACACACGACCACTACGGGTCAATCTGCTCACATCAGCAATATTTACCACAGAGGTTGAAGGCAACGACACTTCTTTCCCATCTTCAACATCAACAACACTGTAACGAAAGGGAATTGCCTTCTCACAAGAATAAGGCACAGGGCCTGCAGGCTTGATGACCAGAGAAGGAGAAGACTTCTGTTTTCTACCGTCATATCGGATAACAATAGGCTCTGAGATCTTGAACACAGGAGAAATCACATTCACCTGAGGTTCATCTTCATCAACGTTTCTATTCTGCAGAATCTCAATAGTCCCATCATCTAGCAACTCTTGAAGATCCTTTCGCACTTGGTGGCAACCCAATCTGTTGACAGAGCAGATACGACATTTGTCATGGTCGTGCTCCAAATGACTGTAATTACACAGCAACCGATGCAACTCGACCAATGACTGTCGAATATGGCTTACATATTTGACCTTGTATTTGCCAGGGCAACCCTGGACCATGTTAACAGACTTCCCATGCTCGGGCAATGGGTTCTTCTTAACATTGGGGCTTGAGTCCTCAAAGCTCAGAATGTCGCATCTCATAAGGTCATGAACCTTAGTCTTCAACTGAAAGCATTTCTCTACATCGTTGCCCGGAGCGCCAGAATGATAGACACAGTGTTGATCAGGCTTATACCACCACTGAGGGTTAGCCAGTATAGC